>NC_091284.1:650359301-650667301 GCF_032444005.1 Ranitomeya imitator | reverse complement strand
TGTGCTTTCACACTCGTGGTAGCATGAGACGGACTCTACAACCCACACAAGTGGTTTAGGTAGTTCAGCTCATCCAGGATGGAACATCAATGTGAGCTGTGGCAAGAAGGTTTGCTGTGTCTGTCAGCGTAGTGTCCAGAGGCTGGAGGCGCTATCAGGAGACAGGCCAGTACACCAGGAGACGTGGAGGGGGCCACAGGAGGGCAACAACCCAGCAGCAGGACCGCTACCTCAGCCTTTGTGCAAGGAGGAATAGGAGAAGCACTGCTAGAACCCTGCAAAATGACCTCCAGCAGGCCACAAATGTGCATGTGTCTGCACAAACGGTTAGAAAACCGACTCCATGAGGATGGTCTGAGTGCCCGACGTCCACAAATGGGGGTTTTGCTCACAGCCCAACACCATGCAGGACGCTTAGCATTTGCCACAGAACACCAGGATTGGCAAATTCGCCACTGGCGCCCTGTGCTCTTCACAGATGAAAGCAGGTTCACACTGAGCACATGTGACAGACTTGACAGAGTCTGGAGACGCCGTGGAGAGCGATCTGCTGCCTGCAACATCCTTCAGCATGACCGGTTTGGCAGTGGGTAATGGTGTGGGGTGGCATTTCTTTGGAGGGCCGCACAGCTCTCCATGTGCTCGCCAGAGGGTAGCCTGACTGCCATTAGGTACCGAGATGAGATCCTCAGACCCCTTGTGAGACAATATGCTGGTGCGGTTGGCCCTGGGTTCCTCCTAATGCAGGACAATGCCAGACCTCATGTGGCTGGAGTGTGTCAGCAGTTCCTGCAAGATGAAGACATTGAAGCTATGAACTGGCCCGCCCGTTCCTCAGACCTGAATCCGATTGAACACATCTGGGACATCATGTCTCGCACCATCCACCAACGTCATGTTGCACCACAGACTTTCCAGGAGTTGGCGGATGCTTTAGTCCAGGTCTGGGAGGAGATCCCTCAGAAGACCATCCGCCACCTCATCAGCAGCATGCCTAGGTGTTGTAGGGAGGTCATACAGGCACGTTGAGGCCACACACTATTGAGCATCATTTCCTTGTCTTGAGACATTTCCACTGAAGTTGGATCAGCCTGTAACTTCATTTTCCACTTTGATTTTGAGCATCATTCCAACTCCAGACCTCCGTGGGATATTTGTTGTGATTTATGTTGATAACTTTTAGGTTTTATTGTTCTCAACACATTCCACTATGTAATGAATAAAGATTTACAACTGGAATATTTCATCCAGTGATATCTAGGACGTGGGATTTTAGTGTTCCCTTTATTTTTTTGAGCAGTGTATACTGCAATCATCATATTATACAGCACTGTGTACTTACAATTGCTCATTTTGCCTTTCTACCTAGTAAATTCTTTTCTTTTTTTGTGCGCTATGTAGTAACAGGAAGTCTCTTTTCCCTGCATGAATCATTCCCCTTTTTAACTCCTGACTCAGCTGCTCCCTCATCTCCCTGTCAGGGACTTTTGCAATGATGACTCATGCAGGGAAAAGAGACCTCCTGTTTCTACATAGAGCTTAGAACTACGGTAATCGGCTAGTCAGTTTTTAATCACGTGATGTCATAGACCTAATGGAAAATGAGAAAAATTAGCTGGGTAGAAAGGAAAAATGAGCAATTGTCAGTGCACAGTGCTTTATAATATGATACACTTTGATTGGAGTGCTTCTTTAAAGATATCCAGCATGTATTCAGGGGGAAGCCTGTCTACATGAGAAAAGTCTACAATGAGCAGGCTGCAAACTGCGTTTTGGCTGCTTTTTTTTTCTGCAGGAAAAACACTGCATCAAAAACGCAGGTTTTTGTGCGTTTTTTTGTTGTGCATTTGGTGCGTTTTTTTCTCTCTTTGTCCATGCTAATGTCCTTGGATTTTCAGCAGCAACAATGCAGCAAATAATGATACCTGCGTTTTTTTTCAACACCCATTCAAGTCAATAGGTGAAAAAACACCGCAAAAACGCTGAAAGAAGTGACATGCTCTATGTCCAAAAAAACGCAGCAAAGCACAAAGTACTGATCACACAAAAAAACAGTGTGCATGAGATTTCTGATATCTCATAGGCTTTGCTGGTATTGTAAAAATCAGCTGAAAATTAGTATAAAAGCAGCAAAAAAACACCCTGTGTGAACTTACCTTTATCTTTAACATAAATAGCATAGTGTTTTTTTTTCTTGCTAAACCTGTTTAATAATGTATTTTATTTTCTCTTTAGTTGCTACATTTTCTTGTGCCTCAGGAAAAATACGACATGAATGATGCTGTTTTAGAGGTTGTGTCCGGAAGAACTACTGGAGGTCAGCCCCCTTATTTTATTTAAAGGGATGTGACATATTTACTGTAGCAACTTATATGTCCATCGTTGTAGAAACCTAATCCGTCTTAAAAAAACGAGCAAAACAAACCACAGAACTTCTATAAATGTGCATTTCTTCTTTACTTTCCACTCAGACCCCATTTCAGCCTAATTGATCCCTAAATTTTATAGATTTTATTTTGAATTTGGCTAAAAATAGTCAGATGATTTAGAAGGTGGAATAATAGTAAAAAGAGAAGGAAAGTTTCTCAGCGCTTAAAGGGATTGCCAGGGCTTTATTGATGGACTCTCGACAGAATAATCAGTATCTGATTGATCCAACATCCTTGATCAACTGTGACATGGACTTCAATAGGAGCTGATCTGCAGTACCCAAGAACGGCCACTACACAGTGTACGGAGCTGTGCTATTCCAGCTCATACACAGGACCTGAGGACCTGCTAACAAATGATCCTGAGGGCTCAGGATGTCGGATTCTCACCATTCTTACATTGACTTTACATATGAAAATCTACAGTATTTAGCTTGTCACACCCATATCATGGGTGATTTAATTTATGTCTGGCTATAGAGAAGTTTGGAAATCATTACCTTTCGAATCTTGAGGCCTGCATGCAAACTAGAGTAAAGTTGGAAGAACCCAACAATATTGGCAGAATCGATCAGCTCACAGTGTGTGTATGGGGACCTCCTGACTCTTCGACAAATGATGTCAAGGAAGAGAAGGATCCTTTTCGTCTCAGGGAGAGAAGCCAATATCCACTGTCGGAAAACTCCAGCAGGGTCTCTGTCATAGAAAACCCGAGAACGCTCGGACAAGTGTTGCTGTGTATGGAGGAGTCCGGAGATCGCAGACCGCTATCTAACGTGCATGGGGGCCTTTACACAGTCTTCCACTTATAAACCTGCGTTTCTTTTCAGGGGACATTTGCCAACAATTTACTGGTGAAGTTTTTGACATGTACAGAAATTATGCTGATTACAAGGCGTGGTCATTTGAGATTCTGAATTATACAGAAAATGACTATGGTAATGTATTTTTTTTGCATTATTTTGTACTTTTAGGACTAAATGCTTGTTCACATAATCTTTAGAAAATGATGGCATCACACATGCAGTGTTTTGAAAACAATGACCAATTCTTCCTCTCCTGTCTTTGGCTTAAAAATAAACTGCACCATAAAGTTAGAATCAGACTGACTGATGACAGTGCTTCGGTACAGCAATCCTGGGGGCCCCTGGCAGATATCATTGCGTAGTAGTGACAGTATGAACATTATGATTCATAGGGAAATGACCTTTGTTCAAGAACTTCTAACTCACAATGGACTTTTTGGGTATCTGAAAAATAATAAGGGTTTGTCTATAACTGAACATACACTTGAAATGACATCCAAGTGTGCACATTTATGTGTAGGGAGAGAAACTACTACCGAATCCCTCAGGAGAAGGCTTATTCCCTTGTTATCTTGTGATAGCCGGAGCTAGGGGGCCCCATATACATTAGATTTATAGCCCATCTCTATGAAATCTGTAAGTTGGGTCAACACTTATCTTGCATATATATATTAGGTTATCCCACCAACACCTTCTTTTCAATGGGTTTATGTGCACTATCCGAGCCATATATCCACTTTCAGAGCCATATGTCCTCCAGTATTAGAGCTCACTGTACACTTGGACTGATTATTTCTTATTGTGTAGCTGATAAGGATTGGAAATTGTGTTTTGTTTTTTCCCTAAAACATACTATCCACATTGCAGGCGGGTTACACCATGCGGCTGCTCGTATTATAGGCGAGGGTGCATACAAGCGCTTAAAATATGAAGGTGGGATTCATAGGGTTCAGCGGATTCCCGAGGTGGGCTTGTCCTCTAGGATGCAGAGGATTCACACAGGAACCATGAGTGTAATCGTTCTCCCACAGCCTGATGAGGTAATATAAGTGGCAGGGCTAGTCTATCTTTTTATGTCATAGTCCTACGGTTAAAGTGGGTATAAAACATCTTTTTTTTCTTTGCAGGTAGATATTAAAATTGACCCCAAAGAACTGAGAATTGATACATTCAGAGCCAAAGGGGCTGGAGGACAACATGTCAATACCACGGACAGCGCAGTGAGAATCGTTCATATTCCTACAGGTGGAGTCATCTACTATATAATTGCCTAAGGGTCACATCCGTCTTTCTGTCTGTCTCGGAAATCCCAAGTCGCTGATTGGTCGCGGCAAAACGGCCACAACCAATCAGCGACGGGCACAGTCCGGCGGCAAAATGGCTGCTCCTTACTCCCCGCAGTCAGTGCCCACTCCATAATCCCATCCAGTCAGCGCTCACAAAGGGTTAATGGCAGCGTTAACGGACCACGTTATGCCGCGGTGTAATGCACTCCGTTAACGCTGCTATTAACCCTGTGTGACCAACTTTTTACTATTGATGCTGCCTATGCAGCATCAATAGTAAAAAGATCTAATGTTAAAAATTAAAAAAAAATTAAAAAAATCATTATATACTCACCCTCCGTTGGCCCCCGGATCCAGCCGAGGCCTTTCCCGCCCCTCGCGATGCTCCGGTGACCGGTCCATGCATTGCGGTCTCGCGAGACGATGTATGCACTCTTGGGACCGGAGCAACGCGAGGAGCATCGGTAAACGCCTCGACTGGATCCGGGGGGCTGACGGAGGGTGAATATATAACTATTTTTTATTTTAATTCTTTTTTTAATATTATATACTACGTGGGCTGTGTTATATACTACATCTCTGTGCTATATACTATGTCTCTGTACTATATACTGCGTTGGCTGTGGTATATATTACGTGGCTGGGCAATATACTACATCGCTGTGCTATATAGTACGTGGCTGTGGTATATATTACGTGGCTGGGCAATATACTGCATCTCTGTGCTATATACTATGTGGGCTGTGCTATATACTACGTGGCCTGTGTTAAATACTGCATGGGCTGTTATATACTACGTCTGTGCTATATACTACGTGGCTGTGCTATATACTACGTGGCTGGGCAATATACTACGTGGCTGGGCAATATACTACATGTCTGTGCTATTTACTACGTGGGCTGTGCTATTTACTACGTGGGCTGTGTTATATACTACGTGGCCTGTGCTATATACTACGTGTCTGTGCTATTTACTACGTGGGCTGTGTTATATACTACGTGGGCTGTGTTATACGCTACTTGGCTGTGGTATATTTCTCTGCTGTATCTGTGCATTATGAATCGTGGTATGTATTCGCCCGGGGCCCTCAAAAACCTGGAGCCGGCCCTGGCTTCAGTGATTGGTCACGCTCAGCCGCGAACAATCAGTGACAGGCGCAGTCCGCCCGCGAATTGGCACGGAATTTGAACCACGCTTCGCTAATTGGTCGCGGCTGGCCGAATCCTGTGTGTAAATTGCATTATTCTCAAAACTTCATCAATAAACGACATACATATTCTAGAATACCCGATGCAATAGAATCGGGACACCATCTAGTCTGATCTATAAATTATCAGTTTTAATCCATGAAACTAAATAATATTAATCTTTATTTTTATATAGCGCTAACATATTCCGCAGCGCTTTACAGGTTGCACACATTATCATCACTGTCACCGATGGGTCTCACAATCTAAATTCCCTATCAGTATGTCTTTGGAATGTGGGAGGAAACCGGAGTACCTGGAGGAAACCCACACAAACACGGAGAGAACATACAAACTCTTTGCAGATGTTGTCCTTGGTGGGGATGCTATCCACTGCACCACCGTGCTGCCCACATTCCGTTCCGTCCCAGCTCCTAGTGACGCAGCAAATATATTTAGCATTTTCATTTTTTCCTCCTTTTCTTCCAATAACTTTTTTTTGTTTTTTTTCATCAGCATGGTCGTATCAAGGCTTGTTCGGAGGATGAGTTGTAGTTTTGAAAGATGCCATTCACTTTTTAATATAATGTCCTGTGAAATGGTGGGGAAAAAACAGACGTGATTCCGCCATTGTTCTTTGGGTTTTGTTTTTATGGCGTTCATTGAGTGGTAAAAATGATATGATAACACAATTCCCCAGTTGAGTACAATTATGGTGATATCAAACTTGTATAATGTTATTATTTCATATATAATATATCCTACAAAAAACAACAGAGTTAAAGTCCAAGGATGTATATTAAACGAAGTTTATTTAAATAATTAAGCATAAAAAAAGATAACAAGACAGTAAATATGCGATACAAGTCAAACAGACAAAAAAGGCTCAGCTGTAAGGACTAGACCACATCACAATGAATAAACAGGATCAGGGAAAACTGTTCCTCCAGAATAACAGCATAGAGTGCTTTGTGCGAATGAAATCTAGAAGTCAATGTCAAGTATGTCACTATAGGGTTAATTGACACGCTCTAATCTTGGTAATTGCACATATGCCCCGCGCACAAAGAGTATCATGCACAACCCTGCCACATGGCATAACTGTAATAATCAAGTGGAGCACCAAGCAAGAATATAGAGAACAATCTAGTGGAGGGACAGCTTACCTATGAGTGTGCCTGCGTTATGTGCGGTCCAGTGCAGCCCCCACGCGCGTTTCGCATGAGCTTCTTCGGGGCGGTCTCAAATTACATGGATATATAGGATGTTGCAGTGGTCTCTGTTTCTAATGTTATTATTTCAGTAGCTTTAAAAAAATAAATAACTTGTGTCCTCAGTTTATAAGACCCATAACTTTTTTTTTTTTCCCTGTGGTGAGGCGATATAATAAATCATACGGCGTTTCAGTCACCCTATGGTGACAAAAAAACAAAACAAAACAATGTTGCTGCTTCTTTTCTTTACAGTATTTGCAATGTGAATTTAAAAATTTTATATGCTCAAAGATCGAACTTTTACAAAAGTGGCAGTATGAAATGTGCTTATCTTTTATTATTCTGAAATGGGGAACAGTAGGGGATTTAAGTTATTTATTTTTTCTTTCACATTACACTTTATTATTTATTCCCCATGCAGGTATTGAACTTATGATCTTTTCATTGCCTGTACAGTATACTGCAGTACTTCAGTATAGCATTATTTAGTACAAATCATGGTCTCCTATGAAGCCCAGCCTGTGACAGCACAGAAATACCAAGATGGCAGCAAAGGTTACTGGCTGTGATCGTAGGGATACTGATGGGCATCCAAAGAGATGTGCCACTGGGATGGTGTGACTTAAATGCCCTTTGTTTTTAACCCCTTTCTGACATTGGATGTAATATTCCGTCCATGTGACGTGGGCCTATTTGACCTAGGATGGAATATTACGTCATCGTGAGCTGCATGGTAGTGCAGCAGGCAGGATCATGCAACCTTACACAACATAGACTGCAAACAGGAAGGTTCCTCAGGCACCTCCCCAGTGGAGAGGAAGCAATATATACCTAATGCCTCTTAACCATTGGCTGGGGAGGAAATAGCAAGTGCACGCGCTGGCCCTTTAACAGGATGGGAGTGCGCGTGCCCTAAGGACATGGCTAGAGGACCGTCTGGAAGTATGCAGAGCATGGGAAAGGAAAGAACTGTCCGCAGCATTGGTGAGTGAAGTGACACGCCGGAGACCCTGCCTGTCAGAGCAGGGATTCGGCATGGTGCTAACATAGTGCATGATCAGCAAGTCTCTGTCAGTGCAGAGCTGACAGTTCCTATGGCACGCCAATGCTGCTTCATCTCCATGCTATAGAAGCGATCAGCCTACAAAAAATGATTACCCCGTAGTGGGACTCAGTAAAAAAAAAGTAAGAAAGAAAAATGTTTAATTGTAAAAATATTTGGAAAATAAAATCTAAAATAATAAAAAATCAATATATATTTTATCTCTAAATATTTGAATGAAAAAAAACAATAAATGTACACATATTTGGTATCCCCGCGTCTGCAACGACCCGACCTATAAGGCTTATATGCACACTTTGCGGATTGTATGCATTTTTGCCACAAAAACTCATACACACACAGCCCATTGAATTCAGTGGGATTCCGCAAAGCTGTGCTAATGCTGTGTATTTTTCTGCAGCAGAATCTTATCGCGGAAAAATACGCAGCATGCTCATTCTTTGTGCGGAATCGCGGCGATTCCGCACACATAGGAATGCATTGATCCGCTTACTTTACGCATGGGGCTATGCCCACCATGTGCAAAGTAAGCGGACCATGTGCGGATGGTACCCGGGTGTGGAGGAGAGGAGACTCTCCTCCAGGGCCTGGGTACCATATCCCTGTTAATAAAATAAAATAAAAAATAGTTATATACTCACCTTCTGGTGGCCCCCGGATCCAGCCCAGGCTTTAGGGATGCTCCTGGCAGCTCCTGTTCCCAGTGATGCCTTGCGACAATGACCTGTGATGACGTAGTGGTGTCGCGTGATGCTACGTCATCTGGGGTCATTGCCGCGAGGCATCACTGGGAATGGGAGTTGCCGGGAGCATCGCAAGGATCGGGAAGGCTGCGGGGGACGCCGGAAGGTGTGAATATCACAATTTTTTTTATTATTTTTAACATTATATCTTTTTACTATTGATGCTGCATAGGCAGAATAAATAGTAAAAAGTTGGTCACACTTGTCAAACACTGTCATTCAGTTTTCCAAGCGATGCTACAGATAGCTTGGAAAACGCTAGCATTCTGCAAGCTAATTACGCTTGCAAAACACTAGTGTTTAGCGGGAAAACACATGACAATTCTGCATGCGGAAATTTCCGCGGCAATTCAGCAACGTGTGCACATAGCCTAACTGTCCCACTAGTTAACCCCTTTATTGAACACCTTAAAAAAACTAAAAACAAGGCAAAAAGCTATGCTTTACGATCAAACCACCAAACTGAAAGTGGAATAACACGATAAAAAATTCAGATATAAATAAACATGGTACCGCTGAAAACGTCTTCTTGTCCCACAGAAAACAAGCTCCATCAGCAGAAAAATTAAAAAAGTTATAGCTCTCAGAATAAAGTGATGCAAAAATCATTTTTTCTTTAAAATAGTTTTTATTATATATAAGCGGCAAAACATAAAACAAAATATAAATGAGGTATTTCCTTAATTGTACTGACCCGAAGAATAAAACTGCCTTATCAATTTTACCACACACGGAATGGCACAACAACCCCCCCAAAGAAATTCATGAATTGCTGGTTTTTGTTCACTGTGCCTCCCAAAAATTGGAATAGAAAGCGATCAAAAATGTCAAAAATGTGCCCGAAAATGGTACCAATAAAAACGTCAACTCCTCCCTCAAAAAACAAGACCTCACATGACTCTGTGGGCCAAAATATGGAAAAATTATAGCTCTCAAAATATGGTGCTGCAAAAACTATTATTTTGCAATAAAAAAGGTCTTTTAGTGTTTGTTAGCACACTCTGATATTTCCGGTACCAGAGATGTCAGTGTCCGTGTGTGTGTGTGTGTGTGTGTGTGTGTAATACTTGCGGCACACTTATGGCATGCGTGTGCCTCATCAGTACCACACGGACGGGCGCCAGGGAAGAAGCGTTACAGTAAGCGCTGTTCCCTGGTGCCAGGTGCTGAACACGGCTCTCATCATTCTCCCCTGCTCTGCCGGCAATTGGTGCGAGCAGAGGAGAATGATGAGTTATATTTAAATGATAAAAGAGACAGCAGGTGGCAGCTGATGGGGCTATTACTCCTATCAGCTTACCCCTGCTGCCGCTAATAACAGTGACAGTAGGAGCTGCTGATGGGGCATTCATCAGCCGCCGCCTGCGCTATAAATAAATTTAAACAGCCAGGCAAAACTCACATTTGGGGGCTTTAACCCTGAGCTGTCAGCTTCAACAGGCTTATTATCAAGAATAGAGGGGTTCCACGCTGTTTTTTAAAATTATTTAAATAAATAATTTTAAAAAAATGGCGTAGGGCCCCCCCTTTTTTTGACAACCAGTTTTGCTAAAGCTCACAGCTGGGGGCTGGTATTCTCAGGCTGGTAAGGGGCCATGGATATTACAAGCCTCAACTTCTGGAACAAAGTAATTTGGAGTGATGAGACCAAAATGTAACTTTTTGGCCACAACCATAAACGTTACATTTGCAAAGAGATCAACAAGGCTTATGCTGAAAGGAACACCATTCCTACTCTAAAGCACGGAGGTAGATCGCTGATGTTTTGGGGATGTGTAAGCTACAAAGGCACAGGAAACTTGGTCAAAATTGAAGGAAAGATGAATGCAGCACGTTATCGGCAAATACTGGAGGCAAATTTACTCATCTGCCTGGAAGCTGCGCATGGGACGTACTTAGATGTTCCAACATGACAACTATCCAAAACACAAGGCCAAGTCAAACTGTCATTGGCTACAGCAGAACAAAGTGAAGAATCTGGAGTGGCCATCTCAGTCTCCTGACCTCAATATCGTTGAGCCACTCTGGGGAGATCTCAAACGTGCAGTTCATGCTAGACAGCCCAGGAATTTACAGGAACTGGAGGCTTTTTGCCAAAAAGAGTGGGCAACTTTACCATCTGAAAATATATAATAAATAAAGAACCTCATCCACAACTACCACAAAATACTTACTGTCATTGATGTTAGAGGAGGCAATGCACGGTATTAAGAAATAGGGTATGTGAACTTTTGATCAGGGTCATTTGGATGTTTTGGGTTGTCGTTATGATTTAAAAAGAGAAAACACAGTAGTTTGACAATAAATGGCTTCACCCAACCAATAACCATGAGCGGAGAAAAAGTATGGTGCTATCATTTATATTCTCTGCAAAAAAGGCCAAGAAAGCAAAAAATTCTGCCGGGGTATGTAAACCTTTGAGCGCAACTGTAGCTATAGGATTAGTAATGGACAGGTGTTTTATAGATGCTTCTCCATTACTAAGCTGTGGGCTTGATGTCACCTGACAATAAAAAGGTGTCATCAACTCCACAAATATTAACCCCACTTGCCACCATTACAGAAAAAGTGGGAAGAGCCGGGCAAAGTTCCAGAATTGGCGCATCTAATAGATGTCTTTTCTGGGTGGCTGCGGGCTGCTATTTTTAGGCTGGGGGGGGGAGCAATATCCATGGCCCTTTACCAGTCTGAGAATACCATCCCCCAGGTGTGAGCTTTAGCAAGGCTGGTTGTCAAAAATGGGGGGAACCCACACCGGTTTTTACATTTATTTAAATAATTAAAAAATATGATGTGGGGACCCCTCTATTCTTGATATCCAACCTTACTGACAGCTCAGGGCTGCAGCCCCCAGCTGTGAGTTTTGTCTGGCTGGTTATCAAAAATGGGGGGGAACCCACGCCATTTTTTTTTTCATTCATTCATTCATTCATTTATAGTTCAGGCCTCGGCTGATGAATACCCCCATCAGCCGCTCACTGTTATTAGCAGCAGCAGCAGCAGGGGTGTAGGCTGATGAGAGTAACAGTCGCATCATCCGCCACTTGCTGCATCTTTGGTATAAAATTTTGTGACACCCACGGTGTCAATATGATAACTGCATTCCTAGATGAATTCATTAAGAAGTTTAGTTCTTAAAATGGGGTCACTTATGGTTTTGGTTTTTTTTATGTTCTGGCACCTCATGGGCTCCCCAGTGGATCATGGCACCTGCAAACCAGTAAAATCTGGTGTTCCTTGCCTTCTTAGCTTTACACTGTGCCTCAAAAGTAGTATTCCCCTACATGTGGAATTTCAGCGTACTCAAGAGAAATTGCACAACAAATTGTATGGGGCAATTTTTCTTGTTACCCTTATAAAAATGCAACATTTTGAGCTAAAATAAAAAAATGTTTAGGAAAATGTGATTTTATTATTTTCACGGCTCAACGTTATAAACTTCTGTGAAGCACCTGGGGTTTCAAAGTGCACATCTAGCTAAGTTCCTTGGGGGGTCTAGTTTCCAAAATGGGGTCACTTGTTGGGGGTTTCCAATGTTTAGGTACATGAGGGGCTCTACAAACGTGGCATGACTTTCAATCTCGATTCCAGCCAAATTTGCATTGAAAAAATCATACGGTGCTCCTTCCCTTCTGAGCTCTGCCATGCATCCAAACAGTGGTTTAAGGGGTATCAGAACAAATTGCACAATAACTTTTGGGGTCCAATTTCTCCTGTTACCCTTGTGTAAATAAAAAAAATTGGGGTCTGAAGTAAATGTTTTGTGAAAAAAGTTAATGTTCATTTTTTTTAAAAACATTCCAAAAATTCCTGTTAAGTACCTGAAGGATTAATACACTTCTTGAATGTGGTTTTGGGCACCTTGAGGGGTGCAGTTTTTAGAATGGTGTCACACTTGGGTATTTTCTATCATATAGACCCCTCAAAGTGACTTCAAATGTGATGTGGTCCCTACAAAAAAAAAAAATGGTGTTGTAAAAATAAATCGCTGTTCAACTTTTAACCTTTATAACTTCCTAACAAAAAAAATGTGGTTTCCAAAATTGTGCTGATGTAAAGTAGACATGTGTGAAATGTTATTTATTAAGTATTTTGTGTGACATAACTCTAATTTAAGGGTATGAAAATTTAAAGTTGGAAAATTGTGAAATTTTTGCCAAATGTCCGTGTTTTTTTTTTTTTTTTTTTTTTTAAATAAACGCAAGTCATATCAAAGAAATGTTACCACTATCCTGAAGTACAATATGTAAAAAAAATCTCAGAATCACTAGGATCCATGGAAGCATTCCAGAGTTATTACCTCATAAAGGGACAGTGTTCAGAATTGTAAAAATTGGCCCGGTCATTAATGTACAAAGTACCCTCGGGGTAAAGGGGTTAATTTATAGTGCTATTTTAGTGGTCCACAACAGCACAAGGAGCCGGCTCTGATTGCTGCTGTTAGAGGCGGGTGAGAGCTGTATAACACACACTGCAATTCACACCACAATTTATTTTACTTATTATGCTTACTTACATACCACCATCATATTTCAGTGCTTTACACATATTGTCTTTGCATGAAGGATATATACGTCATAGAGCGTGAAGAGTTTCCAATAATTTTTTGGCGGTTTCAGCATCAAAACTCACCTTTTTAAATACACCGTTTGTTATTTTATGGTGAGGATTATGTGTGCATGTTTCATAGTATATATGTGCAGTACAAAATTTTAATTACACATGCTCATAACATGACAGGCAGTGGTGTATCCGCAGACGTCACTGCCGAGGCCAGGCATGTAATGTGTAGCGTGTCATCACTTGGGGACCACCTGAGCAATAGTGCTGGGTATCGGGGAATTTAGCAAGTTTAATATTATTTGTTTTTTGCATTTTCTAACATGTTTATAGCTACTGTAGTTTTTTAATATTTCGTGTATTGCCTTCATGACATTCACAACTATTGTACTCTATATTCTAGGTATAACAGTGGAGTGCCAGCAAGAGCGCTCTCAAATTCTGAACAAAGATAGAGCCATGAAGATGCTGCGAGCGAAACTACATGAAAATAATGTAAAGGACGAAGTGTCCCAGAGACAAAGTTCCAGGAAATTGCAGGTGCGAGGCTAGTCACAGCTATGGGGGAGACATATTGACCAGACTTTACCTACTGTCCTAGACGTTTTCTGCTTTCCCGACCTGAGATCACATGTGCTGGTGTATGGAGCAGGCAAAACGCTACAGGTGACAGAGGTAGTAATTCACCCATCACCACCCCTCGTCACAGTCGCAGGGTGCCAATTGTATTGTCATAGCATCTGGGGGTCTACTTAGGCCACCATGTTGGTGGTACTTTGATGCATTGTCTGAGGCTGACCTTCACAGAACATCTTTAATTTAACAATAGACTAAAGAATTGCACTGTGCATTTAAAGCCATCATGGGTTCAAAGTCATCTTGGGAGACTATAAAGCATGTAGTAAAAAAAAAAGTACAAGAATAAATAAATCCTTTTCTTTCTAAAATGTAACCTTCAGAAAAGCTTTTCTAATGAATAGAATATAAAGCAATCAAGAAGTCTGCATTGTGCCCATCCCTGTTATCATTTCTTGAAATGTTACGAATAACTTGACAACTAGGCATTACCCTGTCCGTCCAATCGAGTTGTCAAGTTAGTCACACGTTTCTAGGAGGAAGAACTGCACAACAGAGTTTAAAAAAAAAAAAAAATTGCTCCGGAAACCCGAACATAAATGAGAATGGAGCTTGGGATTAAACAGTGCGGTTAGTGGTACTTGCTCTTACCCTGATCTGCAGTAGTGCCGCTTTCAGTATTGCATATCCCAAATCTCGCCCAATGTGTGTTCAATTGTACTGGATTTGCTGTGGAAACCACCTGCACCAATTCAGCAAGTATCAGCAGGAATATCTGTAGCAGCAGATCTGCATTCTATCATGTAGATACCAAACCTCTCTGCCATGTCTAGCACTATTTGCATGCCAGTATTGATTTTCCACCCAGAAGTCCTTCTTTAAAAGCCATAGTAATTCCGGTTAAGGTGCTGCAGATTTTCTATGTGGATACTGCGCTGAAAATCTGCAACAAACTCCATTGCAATGCTTTACAAAGCTCTCAGACATGATTGTGTAAATCTGCATGTTTCAGATTCACCATGAATTTTATTTTCTAAAAATATAAAATCCAGGAATAGAAGGCGTTTCACAATTTACCTCATTATGGAACACTCCATGGCTTCCAAATCTATACCAACTGGTGAGATTTGGCTCCTGGAGCGCCAAGGTTTTACACAGACTTAATCAAGTGCTGATAGGTGATGTGATTAAGGAATTCTCACATGGGTTACCGCCCCCTGAATTCTATAAATACCGTATTTTTTCGGACTATAAGACGCACCGGACTATAAGATGCACGCAGGTTTTAGAGGTGGAAAATAGGGAAAAAAATATTTGAAGCAAAAAAAATGTGGTAAAATATTTAGTAACATAAATAACATACTATTATATGTGGTGTTATTATATATAATAGTATGTTATTATGTTGGAAGCTGCGGGTAGAAGATGGTGCTGCGGGACCAGTGTGGTGTCTGTAAAGTACTATATGAAGACGCTGGAGGGTGAGTATAAGAATGGGGGCACAGGGCTTATATTTTGCAGCACTGAAAACTAATACTGGAGTGCTGCTTTGAGATCCCATTGGAGAACTATAACTCCCAGCATGCCCTGCAGATGCTATGGCATGCTGGGAGTTATACTTCACCACAGAAGTGGCAGAGTGCTTTATTGTGTCTTGTAGTGACTAACCTTTTAATTGTGGCAGCCAGCCAGCCACGCTGTGGTGAGGTAAAAAGCTGGAGAATCCCATGGCACCACAGAGCCCTCCCTCTTGTTGCCTCTCCACAGCACAGGTCATAACAGGAAGCCTGCAGATTCTAGTGCGGTGCCTGAAGGGCCTGTGATGACATCAGAAGAGAGAGGGCTCTGTGTTGCCATGTGATGCTCCAGCCCGCCCACTTCCTGACATCACACAGGTCCTTATGCCTCAGCATCCAGCACAGCCAGGCAGGTATGCGGCGATCTAGTCTCCCCCTGCCCCTGCTGCTGCCCACTTCCTCCACTGGACATAGATCTCCCCAGCTGCTGCAGGAATCCAGCGCTGAGGAAACCATGTGTGTCGCTGCTTAAGTGAAGGACTATTCAATGGCTGCTCACTGCTCAGCTGACAGGTGGGCGGGGAAGCAGCTAATGAATATTCACTGCACTTTAATCATCGGGATCACATGGTTTCCCCAGCACTATAGCCAGGCAGCTGGGACATTTTTCTGCCTCTTGTGAGTGGAATCACAGTGGATCCCACTCGCGCTGCCCCCTCCCCCACATGGTACATCCGGACCATAAGACGCAGCCACACTTTCCTCCCAAATTTGGAGGAAAAAAAGTGCGTCTTATGGTCCGAAAAATACGGTACTTACGATTTAGGCACGCATATCGGGCAAAAGGCATTAGTTTTGGAAGGAGGGGTGAGAATAGCTAATCTACATAGTTCTCATGGATTGATCTCATTACTTTATAACATTCTCTTAGACATTATATTGACAAACCAGCCGATACGATCAAAAGAGAAATGGGCGAGTAATGGGACCTATAGAGGAAAATCACTGGTCAGATATACTGGAAATAGCTCCACAGCTGTCGTTGAGTGAATCCCATAGACTCCCATATATGTATGTGATACACCGGGTATACAGGACACCTCAATTCTTATTTAACAGGGGATTTTGCTCAAGTCCCCACTGTCCTAGATGCAAAACTAACATAGCAGATATTTTTCATATGATGTGGAACTTTCCTAACTCGGTGTCCTTTTGGAAGAGTGTTGCAGCAATGATTAACAGGGTTTTTCAATTAACATTGGTGTAGAGCTTTCTCTAATAGTATGTATATTGAGATATGTTTATTGTCTATTGAGGAGTACGGCAAAATCACGGCACATATTTTATATATGGCAAAAAAATTGATAGCCCAAAAATGAATAGCAGATCAGAAGCTTATGATATCAGAATTTATTGATAGTTAACTGGCTAGTAAATTTGGAAAAAGGCATATACCTAAAAAGAGATGCTATCTCTAAATTAGACAAGATATGGGGTCTATCGATCAATGGCTTTGGTTTGACATCTTGGAAACTGAGGAGATTTTGCCTCGGCTTGCTTTGAGTTTTGTTTATATGATGCCTCAAATTAAACTTCTTTGAAAATTAATTAAAATGTTGTTAGTACTTCCACAAGTTATATGTAACTGGGTTAACTACAGTTACTATGTTCAAATATTTGTTCATCTAATTATGATGGTTTTGCAGAGCCAAGATGGATAAATAACTCATGTTTTATGCTTCTTAAGGTTGAGGGGTGGAGAACTTTCTCCAATGTTTGTCTGGTGGTTGTTCTTGTTTTTTTTTTTTTTCTTCATAAAAATCAATAAATAAACCATTTGATTAAAAATAATATTTTTATATATAGTGTGTGTGTGTGTGTATATATATATATATATATATATATATATATATATAATAATAATTAATCCAGCTATATTTGAACATGCCATTTTCAAACGTTGCACAGGAACAAGTTGAGCATTTGCAGACAGTCATGACCATTTCTAATGTTGCCCACCTTATGTCCTGCGCAGGTTGGAACAAGAGATCAGTCTGACCGGATTCGCACTTACAACTTTACTCAGGATAGACTAACAGACCACCGGATATCGTATGAGATTCGTAACTTAAGGGTATATACTATATTTTTTCTAATGATCGAGAATATACATTATTAAGTTGTTGTGCATAATATGTTTATCATCAGTGGTAACAGGTGTCACCTAAAGTGAAGTAAATAATTATTTGATCCCTTGCTGATTTTGCAAGTTTGCCCACTGACAAAGACATGAACAGTCTATAATTTTAAGGTTAGGTTAATTTTAACATTGAGAGATAGAATATCATAAATAAAATCCAGAAAATCACATTGTATAAATTATATAAATTTGCATTTTGCAGTGAGAAATAAGTATTTGATTCCTCTGGTAAACAAGACTTAATACTTGATGGCAAAACCTTTGTTGGCAAGCACAGCAGTCAGATGTTTTTGTAGTTGAAGATGAGGTTTGCGCACATGTCAGGAGGAATTTTGGTCCACTCCTCTTTGCAGATCATCTCTAAACCATTAAGATTTTGAGGCTGTAGCTTGGCAACTCGGCGCTTCAACTCCCTCCATAAGTTTTCTATGGGACAAAGGTCTGGAGACTTGCTAATCCACGCCATGACTTTAATGTGCTTCTTTTTGAGCCACTCCTTTGTTGCCTTGGCTGTATGTTTTGGGTCTTGCTGGAAGACCTAGCCACGACCAATTTTTAATGGCCTGGCGGAGGGAAGGGGGTTGTCACTCAGGATTTTACGGTACATGGCTCCATTCATTCTCCCATTGATGCGGTTAAATAGTCCTGTGCCCTTAGCAGAGAAACCCCCCCCCCCCCAAAAAAAAAAACAAAAAAACAAAACATAATGTTAACACCTCCATGCTTGACAGTAGGTACAGTGTTCTTTGGGTCATAAGCAGCATTTTTCTTCCTCCAAACATGGCACGTTGAGTTAATGCTAAAGACCTGAATGTTGATGTTCAATCTATTTTATTAAACATTTTGCAAACAAAAAATATAAGAAAAATGATAATATATAGAATCATAGAAAATATCTAGTATTCAAAATGAGTGCCACTTTTAGCAGTAACTCAAACATACCATGGTAGACAATAACAGTAACGATATGGCGAACGCCAACACGGTATTCAAGAAAGTATCCCCTATATTATGTAGAAGAAAGAAATAGGATAAGAAAAACAGGGAAAGAAAGACAAGGGAAGAAAAAAAAAGGAACAAAAAGGGGTTATGGATAAAGGGGTCCTTAAAATTATATATTTATTTATATATATATATATATATATATATATATATATATATATATATATATATATATATATATATATATATATATTAGATGGTGGCCCGATTCTAACGCATCGGGTATATGTCCACGTAGTATATTGCCCAGTCACATAGTATATTGCCCAGCTACGCACAGAGCCACGTAGTATATTGCCCAGTTACGCACAGAGCCACGTAGTATACAGCACAGAGCCACGTAGTATATTGCCCAGTCACGTAGTATGCACCATATCCCTGTTAGGCTACTTTCACACTGGCGTTTTTTTTAATACGTCGCAATACGTCGTTTAGGGGAAAAAACGCATCCTGCAAAGTTGTTTGCAGGATGCGTTTTTGCCCCATAGAGTTACATTACCGATGCATTGCGACATATTGACACACGTCGCAACCGTCTTGCGTGTTGTGGCGGACCGACGGGAGCAAAAAACGTTAAATGTAACGTTTTTTTGCAGCCGACGGACCGCTTTTTCTCCGCCCCCACCTCCCCACACCTCACAATGGGGCAGCGGATGCGCCGGAGAAATGCATCCGCTGCACCCGTTGTGCGGCACAACAAACGCTACCGTCGGAATCTCGGCCCGACGCAATGCGACGGGCCGAATCCGACGCTAGTGTGAAAGTAGCCTTAAAAATAAAATAAACAATAGTTACATACTCACCTCCTGGAGCCTCCGGATCGAAGCGGCCAGTTCCCGATGCTTGGCCCGCGGTCCAGTCTGAAGATTGCATTGCGGTCTTGCGCGCTGATGACATAGCGGTCTCGCGAGACCGTACGTCGTCATCTTGCGAGACCGCAATGCATGCAGCGGTCACGCGCGGAGCGGAAAAGGTCGGTTCCTGATCCGGGGGGGCCACCGGAGGGTGAGTATGTAACTATTTTTTATTTTTTTATTATTTTTAACATTAGACATTTTTACTATTCATGCTGCATAGGCAGCATGAATAGTAAAAAGGTGGTCACACAGGGTTAATAGCAGCGTTAACCGAGTGTGTTACACTGCGGTCAACGCTGCCATTAACCCTGTATGAGCTGACCGGAGGGGAGTATGCGGGCGCCGGGCAGTGACTGCGGGGAGGAAGGAGCGGCCATTTTTTTCTGGACTGTGGCCGCTGATTGGTCGCGGCAGCTATGACAGGCAGCTGCCGAGACCAATCAGCAAATGAATAACCGTGACAGAAGGACAGACAGACAGATGGAAGAGACCCGTAGACAATTATATAGTAGATATTAATGCACAAATTCTTATGTAACTGTAACAGTCAGCGGAACAAATTATGGGAATCTGGTGAGTCCTGAAATAAAATCCATCCACTCCAAATTCTTCTTAATGTATTTTTTGTTCCTTTGCAGTCTGCAGACAGCTCCTCCATTCTACACAGATTGACCATTTCCTTATACCAGTCTAATATGTCAGGGGGGTTTGTAAGATTCCAAAACCTCGGGATTACTATTCGTGCTGCTGTTAGACAAAATCGAAGAATATCTCTTTTCGGAGTCCCTATTGAAGGTAAAATTGTCAGAAGAGCTATTTGAGGGGACCTTGCTACACTGTTTCCCGTGTCAAAAACCTTCTCCCAGAATAGCTTGATCTTAGAGCACTCCCACCAAATGTGGATCACCTCCCTCTCGCATCTCCAACAAACCCCTGAATCTGCTGGATATATTGCGTGTAGTTTAGAAGGGTAATGATGATACCATCTCATAAGTATTTTTTCTTCTCTTGTGCAATTCCAGCGCTAGCAAGTTTATGATTGAAGATAAACCCCCTTTCCCATTCTTGAGGAGACAAGCTTATCCCTAAGTCTCTCTCCATGCCTGATGAAATGTTAACTTCTCCGCTTCACCCTGTCTGCTCAATCACTGATATAGCATGTGGTGGCTTATTTTCTTCTAAGAACAATTTCTCAAAAAAGGTGAAGTTTGAAATCGAAATTTTATCAAAATTTTGTGCCACTAGGAAGGATTGTAATTGCAAGTATTCAAACCACCGAATTTTCTCATTTGGAAACTGAGCCTGTATAGAGACAAAAGAAGGCGTCTTCCAGCACCTGAAACAATCGGGTATCCTCCATTGCCCTCCGACCGAGAAAAGATCCGCGCAAGTATCCAGGGAGAAAGGATGGATTGAAAAACATTGATGTAAGTGGGCTAGTATTACTATCTGGGAACCCCTTCTTTCTTAGAGTGTGCCATATTTTAAGTGTGTCTCTAGTTACCGTAAATTACAATTGACTATAGACAGTGATTTCCCCGGAACACTACGGCAGATGTCTTAAAGGGACATCTAAACTCTCCTGTTCCATTCCCACCCACTGTTTAGCATCAGCTTGAAAGTGTCAGTCTAGAATCCTAAGTAATGCAGTAGCCTGAAAGTACCTCCTAAAATTGGGAAAACCAGCACCACCTATAGATTTAGGTCGACAAAGGGTCTGTATGTTTAGGCGAAGCAAAGACCTCAATTTTTGTCTGATCTGACCACAGCACCCTCTCCCAATCACTCGCCTTCCTCATGATCAAGGATACCCCACGAGGTGAGATTTATTTTGCATGGTGCCTCAGATCAAAGTCTATTGGCAGTCATTTTGTATTTCTTCCATTTTCTTACTATTGCACCAACAGTTGTCTCCTTCTCACCCAGCATCTTACTTATGGTTTTGTAGCCCATTCCAGCTTTGTGCAGGTCTATGATCTGGTCCCTGACATCCTTATAAAGCTCTTTGATCTTGCCCATGTTGTAGAGGTTAAGAGTCTGACTGATTGAGTCTGTGGACAGGATTCTTTTATAAAGGTGACTATGTACGACAGCTGTCTTTAATGCAGGCAACAAGTTAATTAGGAGCGGAACCAGAACTCTTAATGGTTGGTAGGGATCAAATACTTATTTCTCACTGAAAAATGCAAATAAATTTATATAATTTATACAATGTGATTTTCTGGATTTTATTTTTGATTTTCTATCTCTCAATGTTAAAATTAAGCATAAACAATATGTGGCCTCGCCTTGTCTTGTGGAAAAATGGCACCTGGGACACTTTGAAAAAATGGCCGTACTCCTTGTGCCATGATTGTTTCATTCTGTAGTGCAACTTGAAACTGAGTGTCACATACCAACCTTAAGGTGCCAAACCGTGTCATGTAAAGGCATTTGCATGACATTGGACTACAAGACAGATTTCCAGATACAGGTGTTTCATTGGCCTCACAAAACATTATTCAAGGCTCTTGGCACACAAAGACGGCAATGTAGGCTGGTATGGAGGCCTATCCTCTGCAGCAATGAGTCCTTTTTTGCCTTGGATGCAGTGATAGCTAAGATTGGTCTGGAGACCGCTTGGTCAACGTCATAGAGGTCTTCACAAGGTAACGTCACCGATCCTTCTGTGATTATGGTGTAGGGAATCTATAATATAACGCTGGGAGCGTCACTCTTTCCGAAGCCTTTATAGACTGCGCAAGCGCCGGCGTAGTCTGGGCCTCACAGAGTGACGCTCCCAGGAGATCGCGGTATGCGTAAACACTGAACGCACACCGCGATCTCCACCGGAGAGTCAGGGACCGCCAGGAGGGTGAGTATATTCACCTGTTCCCCGTTCCAGCGCTGCGTGCGGCTCCGTCTCCCGGGTCCTCTGCTGTGACGTTCCCAGTTCAGAGGGCGCGATGACGCGCTTAATGCGCGCCGGCGCCGCCCTCTGACTGAACAGTCACAGCAGAGGAGCCGGAAGATGGCGGCGCGCAGCGCTGGAATGGGACAGAGAGTTGAGTATAGCAAGTGCTGGGGGCCTGAGCTAGCGGTGACTCCGGCACCTGACCCCCACAGCGTGCCGGTGTCCCCGCCTGCTCAGGCCCCCCAGCACTCGGCGCCCAGCGACCATAGGTGAGTATGGTTTTTTTAATTTTTATATATATATGGCAGCAGCATACGGGGCATATATAATGGAGCATCTTATGGGGGGCATATAATACAATGGTGGCGCAGGATGGGAGCAGCACATGACAGAACGGGCGCAGGATGGCAGCAGCACATGACAGAACGGGGACGCAGGATGGAGTAGCACATACCAGGATGGAGACCATATACCAATATCGATGCTAGCCACCCGGGCGTAGAACGGGTTCAATAGCTAGTACTAATATATGTTGCTTGGACGTCACTTATTTTCATTCCAGGTACACTAATGACTCTGCATTAGATTTATCTGGTTGTAGAATGAGTGGTAGCGCAATTTCTCCAAAATGTCTCAGAAGCTATTTTTCAACACCATTATGCCAGGTCACACATTGCTCTTTCTACTGTGAGCCGACTTGTCTCCCATTGAGCACATTTGGGACATCATTGGTCTGCAATTTCAACGGAGCTGCCAGCAGTGGATATTACTGATTTGCAGGCACATGTGCATTCAGTGTAGCAGAACATTCCTCGGACAACCATTAATAGCACAGCACGTAAGTGCTTATATTTCTGCTTGTGGTGTTTGTACTCCGATAGTGAATATATAAATAGTTGTGTTCACTCTCACAAACTGGTGAGTTTTATCAAAAGTGTCAAGATCTGTTTGAAAAATGGTGCAAGGTAGCAACATTGGTCAGGATGGTCCAGATCTATAAAAACGGCTCATGTAGTGTAATAAATTTGGCACAAATATCAGAAGACTGACCGTGACTTCCAAACAGAAAACTGGTGTGTACAAGTGCTTACTAAGAGTAGCCATCTCCATACATAACTAACAAAGTTTTCTCTCTGTAGTAAACAATTCATGCATTCCCAGCAACCGGAGATCGCCTCGCCGTAGTTGCTGGGCGTGCATGAATCGGCCTAATTATGTGATTAGTATCTTCGTTTTTTCCCCATCTTCTAGAGCAGTAATGTAATTCAAATTTTATACATTTAATGTTTACATGCTATAGCGTTAGAGTGCAGCTTTATTTGTTAGTTATTAAATGTGGCACAACTGATAGTCATGTTTGGAACATTTCATCTTCTTTTTGTTTTTATTTTAAAACACCCCACAGCTGTTAAATGTGTATGTATGAACAGTAGTGCTCACCATTAGGGATGAGCGGATGCGTAGAAGTTCACGTTCTGGTACCCGAACTTGAACCTGAACTGAAATCTCTCTCTCCCCCTCCTCTCTCATTTTTTGTGGTGAGTGCCTCTGTTCTGGAATCTTTGTAATAAATGTTATGACTACTCTTAGCTAAGTCTCTTTTTCTGTTATATAGGCTAAAAAGCAGATATAATAACATTTGACATGATATACTGCATTTGTGGCCAGTAAAGATGCCAATGTACATATATTTGTGGATGGTATTAATATTGTTGTTTGATCTTGGTAATTTGTCCCATTTTGCAGACTTTCTTAGGTCTTGCATGTCATGTTTATTCTGATTATTATTCCAGGAATTCCTAAATGGAGGAGAACTATTGGATGATCTAATGGATAAAATACACAATGCTGCTGATGCTGAGTCTTTACTTGAGGTCATAAAAAGACAATCTTCAGGGGTGCCACGTGTTTGACCAGTAATTGCTTAGTAGGAGGCAACTAAAGCTAAACACAAGTCACAAGATCGTTTTTTTGCTTTGGTAAAAGTGAATCTCCAATTATGTAATTATTGTATCCTGTGCGGTATACTATTAAAATGCTGTATTTTTTTATTTAAACATCTCATCTTGTCATAATTTATAGCCCTGCTCCCCTGTATCTTCATCTGCTTACCTGGAGAATTCCTATCTCAATAATGAAAGTCTAGTCTTCTTTAGATACTAACATCTACTCGGCCATGTGGTCAGTCGCTAACTGGGCCAGCAGCCATCTCTCTTCACTGATCCATAAACAGGTTTGCTCTTTTAGGCTATGTACACACGATGCGTTTTTGGGACTTTTTTACGCTCGTGAATGCCCCCAAAACACGAATAATAAAGCAAGATAATTCAGTGACAATCTTGAAGTGTTGTGCATATGATCTGTAAATTTCAGTGTGTATTTGCAGCATTTTATTTTTTGCAGCATGTCAATTCTTTTTGCGTTTCTGCAGCATTTTTGATTGATTGACTTCAATTGAGTCAGTCAAATCTGCAGCAAAAACACAGGTGTAAAAAGGTTTGCTTATTTGCTGCAGATGTGCTGCCAAAAACGCTTCGAGTTGTCAAAGGAATTGTCCGAAGGAGGAAGAGTGTGTGGGACGAGAATATGTGCGTGTGTCTGTGTGGGCAGAGAATGTGTGTGAGGGCGGAGAATGTGTGTGTGTGTGAGGGCGGAGAATGTGTGTGTGGGCAGAGAATGTGTGTGTGTGTGCGGACAATGTGAGTGTCTGTGTGTGGGCGGAGAATATGTGCGTGTGTGTGTGTGTGTCTCTGTGGGCGGAGAATATGTTTGTGTGTGTGTATGGAGAATATGTTCGTGTGTGCTTATGGAGAATGTGTGTGGGCGGACAATGTGCGTGTGTCTCTGTGTGTGGATGGAGAGTGTGTGTACCCATGTGACGTGTGTACCCAGGCGTCAGCTGATGGGACTACTACTCCCATCCGGCTATGTATTTTGTCACATATAACAGAGACAGCATGAGCCGATGATGGGATAATAGTCTCATCATCCAGCGCCTGTGTTCAATTGTAAAAAAAACATTAAAACATTTACATATTCACATACAAAATACATACTCACCGTACACCTAATCCACAATGCCCGTGTCTCCGGTAAGCAATCAAAAATAATAAACCAACATATCTTATAAACCAATATAAATATAATATATAAACCAATAATATATAAACCAATATAAATAAACCAATATATTCATCTTTCCGCCGTAGTCCATTTAATACCGAGTGTCCCACATCGATCTCATCCGGCCGCCGGTGATACACTGCGGGAGTGATTACCTCCTGTCAGTGTATCACTGAGCTGCCGTGAGAGTTCACTAGAGTTCATCAGCTGATCAGCTCCGATACTCTCACATACGGCACTGCTGTGTGCGAAAGTTCTCACACAGCGGTAGTGCTGTAAGTGAGAGCACCGGAGCTGATTAACTCCGGTGAACTCTCACGGCGGCTCAGTGATACACTACAGGAGCGATTACTTCCTGTCAGTGTATCGCCGGGTAGAGCGATCACATCTCCTGATGTGACTGTTCTACACGTGAGATCGCTGTGGACCACTAGGTATTAAGTGGACTACGTCGGACAGGATAGTATTTCATGGTTTTTTTTTTGTTTTTGTTGTTTGCAGGAGATGAGGGCGTCGGGGATTAGGCGTTCAGTAAGTATGGTAAACTTAGATTCAATAAAGGAGTCTGTGTGATTATTTAAAATATAGGACTTTATTCTGGCCGTGTCTTTATTTACCATGTAACTATAGGATTAGTAATGGATAGGTGTCTTATAGATACCTCTCCATTACTAACATGTGGGCTTGATGTCACCTGACAATACAAAGGTGACATCAACCCCACAAATATGAACCCCACTTGCCACCGCTACAGGGCAAGTGGGAAGAGCGAGACTAAGTGCCAGAATTGGCGCATCTATTAGATGCGCCATTTCTGGGGTGGCTGAGAGCTGATGATTTTAGCCTGGGGGATGCCAATATCCATGGCCCCTTCCCAGGCTATTAATATCAGCCCGCAGATGTCTGCCTAGCTTTTGCTGGTTCGATTTTATAGGGGGACCCCCATGTCATATTTTTTTTCTGGGGTTCCCCTGTAAACTAGCCAGTAAAGGCTAAGCAAACAGCTGTGAGCTGATATTAATAGCCTGGGAACCTTTAGCTAGTGGTTTCTTCCCAGAATATTAACATCGGCCGTAGGCTTTCCCGCTACTGGTTATTAAAATTATGTGGGAGCCCACGCAAAAATTATTTTTTAATTTTTAGAAAAATAAACAGATATTGCATTTCATGCAGATTTCTGACAGTTGCTTTTTTGTTAATCATATGTAGGATAATTATGTTAATGCTCCTACATAGGCTTGTGACTGTGTTTATTTATTATTAATGAGGGTATCTGGCTGAAGAGGTTGAACAAGGAAATTAAATCACAAATTTTTTTTTTTTTAATAATATATCTTTATTTAGCGCTATGGATTTACAAAAACGCATGAAAAAACATGCGTATTTCCATCTGCATTTTTCTGCCAAGAGATGCAGAAACCTTGCAGAAATTTCTGCAAGGAAATACGCAACGTGCGCACATAGCCTTAGAGGGGAATAAGTAGTGAGACTCCATCATGTTGATCCTTCTCTTCCCTTAGGATCTATCTCCAGGGACTTTTATGGGGCCCCTATTCATCATTTGCCGTTTTACATCACTTTCTTTTTTGTCTTGTGGTATTAGGTGGCGTTTTTGGTATCAAACCCTTCAAAATGGCACAAGTACCGTAATTAATTAACTTGGTGCAAAGTTAAAAATTGGCTTTTGACACCAAATGTCGCCAAAAAAATTAACTAAAATGTTGGCCTTCTAAAAAATACAGCTGGGGAGTGATGTGAAATTGCACCAAATTTTAAGAAATTTTGTTTTGTTTAAAGTTGCAATAGATGAATCAGGTAAAAACATCTGGAACTGCTAAACTTTGCCCACAAGGTGGAAAACATAAAAAAAGACTGGCGTGCACACATAAAATAGACTTAAAAATAAAAAAAAATCTAGAATAATGTATTTGCTGCAAAAAGACTAGTTCTTAGTTTTTATGTTATTTATATGCTAAGCTTTCTGACTGAGCACTCCGCCCTTCATTATGCAGTGATTTTAATTACATCTAATCACATCAAGTTCAGAGAGGTATTTATATTCAGCCATACATTCAGATATTAGCCATTCAGGTTCATGAGATTACCTTGACGATGGTTGATGGGCTATAATGCACACTCCACCAGGGGTTGTTGGTGAGAGAAGAGGTTGCACCTGCTGCGCAGCAGCACAGTGCAGACTTCACCGCACCAGGTGGCGATAGAGAGGATTCCAAACGAGCCAAGTCAGTAAGCGTAATGTTTAAAGGGGAAAACAGAACTTGTGGTCAAATACAAGCCGAGGGTCAGAACCAGACTAGAGCAGAGGTACCAGAGACATGAGACAGAGAAGAAAATCAGAGTTAGGCCAGTAGGTCAGCGCCGGTCGAGCGTGTGGTAACAAAGACAGGAGACAAAGTCAGTTCAAGCCCAGCCACGGAGGGGAATAGACACCAGAGTAACACTAAGGGTATGTGCAAACATTGCGGATTTGGCCCTGCGAATCCGCAGCAGTTGTCCATGCGGTGTACAGTACCATGTAAACCTATGAAAAACAAAAACCGCTGTGCACATGGTGCAGGAAATTCCATGCAGAAACACAACAGTTTATTTTCCGCAGCATGTCAATTCTTTGTGCGCAGTTTTTCTGCACACATTGCCGATATATTGAGTAAGGCAAATCCGCACATCAATAAACCCCAGACAATCCGCAACAAATCCACAAGTAATGTGCAAGAAATCCGCATCAATTTCTGCAACCATTTTGGCCTGCGTTTTCTGTCAAGAGATGCAGATTATGTGTGGAAAATTCCGCAGGCCAATCCGCAACGTGTGCACATACCCCAAGTCAGGTACAGGGGACAGGTCAGATACGGGTACGGAAAGTCAGAGTCAAAAGGAACACTGGGGTATCACGGATCAGCAGCTCAAGCTAAAGCCGAAAACTATCACTGACACGAGCTGCCAGCAAGAGCACCAAGAAATAGCCACCCCTAAACCAAAGAGAGGTAGAAATGGTTAACCCCACCATGACCAGGCCGGAGGAGGAGAAGCAGAAATCAAACTCCGACCAGGATCATGACATGGACTCACACTATTTGGCCAAATTTTGTGCAAAGCGTCTCATGTGTATTTTTCCTAAATTTCAAAAGCCATTTTGCTATTAACACTTCATGTATTTCACATTGACATGCTTTAACATGATTGAGTGCCACCATTTTTGCATTTTGGTATGTAAGTTGCTTTTTTTTGGTATGCACCTGTTTAGACTAGTTTTTGATGTTTCAGTCAGTTTTTCTGTTATTTAAATGATGAATCTGAGTCATTATATGGTCAGCCAGTCCCGCAAGATCTGCAGGTTTCAGCACCTCTGGTCTGGTGTGAACAGCCAGCATGAAGCATCTCTCAAGACTCCCTCAGAGCACATTCACATTGGTAACAGATCTGTATAAAAGGGGTTGTCCACTATTCAGATGGCTCCTTCTCAATCCCAATGTTTCCCCGCTGTAAAATAATAACACTAAGGCCGGGTTCACACTTGTGTGTGCAATGTGAGAATCTCGCATGAGTCTCTCGCATCAATAATCGGCACTGCCGCCGGCACTCGGGACCAAAGCGTTCAGCTGCATAGAAATACATGGAGCTGAACACTCCTGTCCCGAGGGCCGGCGGAAGTTCCGTGTATTGATGCGAGAGACTCATGCGAGTTTCTCGCATTGCACACGCAAGTGTGACCACGGCCTCTCTCTTCTGGTGCCAGTGCCGTTCCAGCGGTATCGGCAATGGCTTGCTCGGGGATCACATGACATTGTCACACAGTACTGGCTTCTCTCTTCGCCTTCGAACGTATCGCATACATACCTTGGAAGTGAGAGAACAGCAGGTATCACTTTCTCCAGATTAGTGATGAGTGAACGTGCTCGGATAAGGTGTTATCTGAGTATCTTCGGCGTGCTTGAATAATATGTTCAAGTTCCTGCGGCTGCATGTTTTGTGGCTGTTAAGCTATCCCCGAATGTGTTGAGGCTGTTTACAGCGGCAAAACATGCAGCCGTGGGGACTCTAACATATTACTCGAGCACGCCCGAGATACTCGGATAACATTTTATCAGAGCACTACTCCAGGTGTGTGTGATACGTCCTAAGGAGAGTGAAGCCAGCACTGATTGGCCGAAGGGAAATAACAATGCCACGTGATCCCCAGGAGCGCCTGTGCTGGCACCGGATATGAGTATAGGACTTATTATTTTACAAGGGAGAACTATAGGGATTGAGAAGGGATTGTCGAAGTAGTAACATAGTAACATAGTTAGTAAGGCCGAAAAAAGACATTTGTCCATCCAGTTCAGCCTATATTCCATCATAATAAATCCCCAGATCTACGTCCTTCTACAGAACCTAATTGTATGATACAATATTGTTCTGCTCCAGGAAGACATCCAGGCCTCTCTTGAACCCCTCGACTGAGTTCGCCATCACCACCTCCTCAGGCAAGCAATTCCAGATTCTCACTGCCCTAACAGTAAAGAATCCTCTTCTATGTTGGTGGAAAAACCTTCTCTCCTCCAGACGCAAAGAATGCCCCCTTGTGCCCGTCACCTTCCTTGGTATAAACAGATCCTCAGCGAGATATTTGTATTGTCCCCTTATATACTTATACATGGTTATTAGATCGCCCCTCAGTCGTCTTTTTTCTAGACTAAATAGTCCTAATTTCGCTAATCTATCTGGGTATTGTAGTTCTCCCATCCCCTTTATTAATTTTGTTGCCCTCCTTTGTACTCTCTCTAGTTCCATTATATCCTTCCTGAGCACCGGTGCCCAAAACTGGACACAGTACTCCATGTGCGGTCTAACTAGGGATTTGTACAGAGGCAGTATAATGCTCTCATCATGTGTATCCAGACCTCTTTTAATGCACCCCATGATCCTGTTTGCCTTGGCAGCTGCTGCCTGGCACTGGCTGCTCCAGGTAAGTTTATCATTAACTAGGATCCCCAAGTCCTTCTCCCTGTCAGATTTACCCAGTGGTTTCCCGTTCAGTGTGTAATGGTGATATTGATTCCTTCTTCCCATGTGTATAACCTTACATTTATCATTGTTAAACCTCATCTGCCACCTTTCAGCCCAAGTTTCCAACTTATCCAGATCCATCTGTAGCAGAATACTATCTTTTGTTGTATTAACTGCTTTACATAGTTTTGTATCATCTGCAAATATCGATATTTTACTGTGTAAACCTTCTACCAGATCATTAATGAATATGTTGAAGAGAACAGGTCCCAATACCGACCCCTGCGGTACCCCACTGGTCACAGCGACCCAGTTAGAGACTATACCATTTATAACCACCCTCTGCTTTCTATCACTAAGCCAGTTACTAACCCATTTACACACATTTTCCCCCAGACCAAGCATTCTCATTTTGTGTACCAACCTCTTGTGCGGCACGGTATCAAACGCTTTGGAAAAATCGAGATATACCACGTCCAATGACTCACCGTGGTCCAGCCTATAGCTTACCTCTTCATAAAAACTGATTAGATTGGTTTGACAAACCAGATAGATGAAGCTGCAACCCATAATGAGGTCCTGGTTATGGGGGACTTTAACTACCCGGATATTAACTGGGAAACAGAAACCTGTGAAACCCATAAAGGCAACAGGTTTCTGCTAATAACCAAGAAAAATTATCTTTCACAATTGGTGCAGAATCCAACCAGAGGAGCAGCACTTTTAGACCTAATACTATCTAATAGACCTGACAGAATAACAAATCTGCAGGTGGTTGGGCATTTAGGAAATAGCGACCACAATATTGTGCAGTTTCACCTGTCTTTCACTAGGGGGACTTGTCAGGGAGTCACAAAAACATTGAACTTTAGGAAGGCAAAGTTTGAACAGCTTAGAGATGCCCTTAATCTGGTAGACTGGGACAATATCCTCAGAAATGAGAATACAGATAATAAATGGGAAATGTTTAAGAACATCCTAAATAGGCAGTGTAAGCGGTTTATACCTTGTGGGAATAAAAGGACTAGAAATAGGAAAACCCCGATGTGGCTAAACAAAGAAGTAAGACAGGCAATTAACAGTAAAAAGAAAGCATTTGCACTACTAAAGCAGGATGGCACCATTGAAGCTCTAAAAAACTATAGGGAGAAAAATACTTTATCTAAAAAACTAATTAAAGCTGCCAAAAAGGAAACAGAGAAGCACATTGCTAAGGAGAGTAAAACTAATCCCAAACTGTTCTTCAACTATATCAATAGTAAAAGAATAAAAACTGAAAATGTAGGCCCCTTAAAAAATAGTGAGGAAAGAATGGTTGTAGATGACGAGGAAAAAGCTAACATATTAAACACCTTCTTCTCCACGGTATTCACGGTGGAAAATGAAATGCTAGGTGAAATCCCAAGAAACAATGAAAACCCTATATTAAGGGTCACCAATCTAACCCAAGAAGAGGTGCGAAACCGGCTAAATAAGATTAAAATAGATAAATCTCCGGGTCCGGATGGCATACACCCACGAGTACTAAGAGAACTAAGTAATGTAATAGATAAACCATTATTTCTTATTTTTAGTGACTCTATAGCGACAGGGTCTGTTCCGCAGGACTGGCGCATAGCAAATGTGGTGCCAATATTCAAAAAGGGCTCTAAAAGTGAACCTGGAAATTATAGGCCAGTAAGTCTAACCTCTATTGTTGGTAAAATATTTGAAGGGTTTCTGAGGGATGTTATTCTGGATTATCTCAATGAGAATAACTGTTTAACTCCATATCAGCATGGGTTTATGAGAAATCGCTCCTGTCAAACCAATCTAATCAGTTTTTATGAAGAGGTAAGCTATAGACTGGACCACGGTGAGTCATTGGACGTGGTATATCTCGATTTTTCCAAAGCGTTTGATACCGTGCCGCACAAGAGGTTGGTACACAAAATGAGAATGCTTGGTCTGGGGGAAAATGTGTGTAAATGGGTTAGTAACTGGCTTAGTGATAGAAAGCAGAGGGTGGTTATAAATGGTATAGTCTCTAACTGGGTCGCTGTGACCAGTGGGGTACCGCAGGGGTCAGTATTGGGACCTGTTCTCTTCAACATATTCATTAATGATCTGGTAGAAGGTTTACACAGTAAAATATCGATATTTGCAGATGATACAAAACTATGTAAAGCAGTTAATACAAGAGAAGATAGTATTCTGCTACAGATGGATCTGGATAAGTTGGAAACTTGGGCTGAAAGGTGGCAGATGAGGTTTAACAATGATAAATGTAAGGTTATACACATGGGAAGAGGGAATCAATATCACCATTACACACTGAACGGGAAACCACTGGGTAAATCTGACAGGGAGAAGGACTTGGGGATCCTAGTTAATGATAAACTTACCTGGAGCAGCCAGTGCCAGGCAGCAGCTGCCAAGGCAAACAGGATCATGGGGTGCATTAAAAGAGGTCTGGATACACATGATGAGAGCATTATACTGCCTCTGTACAAATCCCTAGTTAGACCGCACATGGAGTACTGTGTCCAGTTTTGGGCACCGGTGCTCAGGAAGGATATAATGGAACTAGAGAGAGTACAAAGGAGGGCAACAAAATTAATAAAGGGGATGGGAGAACTACAATACCCAGATAGATTAGCGAAATTAGGATTATTTAGTCTAGAAAAAAGACGACTGAGGGGCGATCTAATAACCATGTATAAGTATATAAGGGGACAATACAAATATCTCGCTGAGGATCTGTTTATACCAAGGAAGGTGACGGGCACAAGGGGGCATTCTTTGCGTCTGGAGGAGAGAAGGTTTTTCCACCAACATAGAAGAGGATTCTTTACTGTTAGGGCAGTGAGAATCTGGAATTGCTTGCCTGAGGAGGTGGTGATGGCGAACTCAGTCGAGGGGTTCAAGAGAGGCCTGGATGTCTTCCTGGAGCAGAACAATATTGTATCATACAATTATTAGGTTCTGTAGAAGGACGTAGATCTGGGTATTTATTATGATGGAATATAGGCTGAACTGGATGGACAAATGTCTTTTTTCGGCCTTACTAACTATGTTACTATGACAGGAGCGATTTCTCATAAACCCATGCTGATATGGAGTTAAACAGATATTCTCATTGAGATAATCCAGAATAACATCCCTCAGAAACCCTTCAAATATTTTACCAACAATAGAGGTTAGACTTACTGGCCTATAATTTCCAGGTTCACTTTTAGAGCCCTTTTTGAATATTGGCACCACATTTGCTATGCGCCAATCCTGCGGAACAGACCCTGTCGCTATAGAGTCCCTAAAAATAAGAAATAATGGTTTATCTATTACATTACTTAGTTCTCTTAGTACTCGTGGGTGTATGCCATCCGGACCCGGAGATTTATCTATTTTAATCTTATTTAGCCGGTTTCGCACCTCTTCTTGGGTTAGATTGGTGACCCTTAATATAGGGTTTTCATTGTTTCTTGGGATTTCACCTAGCATTTCATTTTCCACCGTGAATACCGTGGAGAAGAAGGTGTTTAATATGTTAGCTTTTTCCTCGTCATCTACAACCATTCTTTCCTCACTATTTTTTTAGTGGACAACCTCTTTAATTCCGTTTATTTTATTGAAAAATGTTGGTCATGGTCATTCACTCATCCATTTTCTTTCCATTCTCTTACCATGCATGTTTATGCAGTGTTTTTTCCAGTATGTGACATGTTTCATATATGTACCATTTATCTACTATATAATTGTCTAAGGCTCACTTCCGTCTTTCTGTCCTTCTGTCTGTCTGTCACGGATATTCATTGGTCGCGGCCTCTGTCTGTCAAGGAAATCCAAGTCGCTGATTGGTCGCGGAAAAAAAGCCACAACCAATCAGTGACGTGCACAGTTCGGAAGAAAATGGCCGCTCCTTACTCCCCGCAGTCAGTGCCCGGCGCCCGCATTCCCCCCTCCAGCCACCGCTAACACAGGGTTAATGCCGGCGGTAACGGACCGCGTTATGCCGCTGGTAACGCACTCTGCTACCACCGCTATTAACCCTGTGTGTCCCCAACTTTTTACTATGCGGCATCAATAGTAAAAAATCTAATGTTAAAAATAATAAAAAAACAAAAACCTGCTATACTCACCCTCCATTGTCCGCAGAGCCGGCCGCCATCTTCCGTTCATTGCGAAATTACCCAGAAGACTTAGTGGCCTCGTGAGACCGCTAAGTCATCTGGGTAATTTTGCAATGCGTCCTGGGAATGGAAGATGGCGGCAGCCGCGCGCTACAAGAGGCCCTCGGATCCGAAGGTGAGTATGTTTTTTTTTTATTGTTTGTTTTTTTAACCTGTGACATGCGTGGCTGGGCAATATACTACGTAGCTGGGCAATATACTACGTGACTGGGCAATATACTACGTGGCTCTGTGCTGTATACTACGTCACTGGGCAATATACTATGTGGCTCTGTGCTGTATACTACGTCACTGGGCAATATACTACGTGGCTGGCCAATATACTACGTCACTGGGCAATATGCTACGTCACTGGGCAATATACTACGTGGCTGGGCAATATACTACGTCACTGGGCAATATACTACGTGGCTGGGCAATATACTACATGGCTCTGTGCTGTATACTACGTTGCTGTGCAGTATACTACGTCCCTGGGCAATATACTACGTGGCTGGGCAATATGCTATGTGGCTGCGCAATATACTACGTCGTTGGGCAATATACTACGTGGCTGTGCAATATACTACGTCGCTGTGCAATATACTATGTGTACATGCATATTCTAGAATACCCGATGCATTAGAATCGGGCCACCATCTAGTAACCCATAAAGGTCAATGGGCTGAATTTGAAAAACACATGTTCCATGATTGCAGAGTTCACATAATGACTAGCCAGCTATCAAGTGGAATACGTTGTGTATGTGCATTACTGGGGGTAACTCGAGCTGGAAAGTCCACGGGCTGAGAATGGCCAACACCCGATACGGCCAGATCACCCTAGAACTCCAGGTCCCAGAAGCATACTTCCACCTGATATTTTTGGTGGATACCCACATGTACTCATTCACACACAGGTCCAGACCTGAACTGTGTATTTCCACGCATGCATTTGCCAACAGACGATAATTTCCCTGAGGAACAGACAACAGCGGCGTCCTCCTGTCACCAAACTCATACCCCACTACATACAGAGGGAACCACCACCTTGCCCTGACCCCTCCTCCTGAGAGGACGCCGAGATTCAAGGTTTACTTGTGGCGTGGGTTGAGTTTTGCCCCTACTCCCTGGCAGCACCTCGGCTGCCCCCACCGAAGAAGGGGTAGGTTGGAGAAGGATGGTTGAGATTGAAGCTCCCAGGCTGCAGTCCTTACACCACTGGTCCCAGCTGACTACTTTCCTGGACTGCCAATCTTTGACTGGGTTGTGTCTCTTCAACCAAGGAAGGCCCAAGACGATGGGAATTGGCATATCCTCCAAGAAGTAGCATGAGAGGGACTCTTCATGAAGAGTCCCTATACGCAGGTTAATATTATCTATGACTTGGGTCACCTTCCCCTGGCTTGGACAGAGTTAATTGCCTGAATACTAATGGGTTGCGCTAGTGTCCTACCCATGAGACCATGGGTCTGAACGAAGCGAGAATCCACCTAATTTACTCCAGCTCCACTGTTCACCAGCACCAATATAGTCTCAATTAGGCTATGTGCACACGCTGCGGATTTGACGCTGCAGATCTGCAGCAGTTTTCCATGAGTTTACAGTACCATGTAAACCTATGGAAAACAAAATCCATAGTGCACATGCTGTGGAAAAAAATGCGCGGAAACGTTTATATTCCGCAGCATGTCAATTCTTTGTGCGGATTCCGCAGCGGTTTACACCTGCTCCTCAATAGGAATCCGCAGGTGGAATCCGCACAAAAACCGCGGTAAATCCGCAGTGCAGTTTACCAAAATCAGTGCGGAAAAATCCGCACACCATTCCACAGCGTGTGCACATACCCTTACCCTGCCAACCACAACTTCAGCAGGAATAGTACACTGAGACAAAAAGATGGATGGAAATGTACATACAGTCATGGCTAAAAGTATTGACACCCCTGCAATTCTGTCAGATAATACTCAGTTTCTTCCTGAAAATGATTGCAAACACAAATTATTTGGTATTATTATCTTCATTTAATTTGTCTTAAATGAAAAAACACAAAAGAGAATGAAGCAAAAAGCAAAACATTGATCATTTCACACAAAACTCCAAAAATGGGCCAGACAAAAGTATTGGCACCTTCAGCCTAATACTTGGTTGCACAACCTTTAGCCAAAATAACCGCTTCCGGTAACCATCAATAAGTTTCTTACAATGCTCTGCTGGAATTTTAGACCATTTCTTTGGCAAACTGCTCCAGGTCCCTGATATTTGAAGGGTGCCTTCTCCAAACTTCCATTTTTAGATCTCTCCACAGGTGTTCTATGGGATTCAGGTCTGGACTCATTGCTGGCCACCTTAGAAGTCTCCAGTGCTTTCTCTCAAACCATTCTCTAGTGCTTTTTGAAGTGTGTTTTGGGTCATTGTCCTGCTGGAAGACCCATGACCCCTGAGGGAAATCCAGCTTGCTCACATTGGGCCCTACATTATGCTGCAAAATTTGCTGGTAGTCTTCAGACTTCATAATGCCATGCATACGGTCAAGCAGTCCAGTGCCAGAGGCAGCAAAGCAACCCCAAAACATCAGGGAACCTCCGGCATGTTTGACTGTGGGAACCGTGTTTTTTTCTTTGAATGCCTCTTTTTTTCTCCTGTAAACTCTATGTTGATGCCTTTGCCCAAAAAGCTCTACTTTTGTCTCATCTGACCAGAGATCATTCTTCCAAAACGTTTTAGGCTTTTTCAGGTAAGTTTTGGCAAACTCCAGCCTGGCTTTTTTATGTCTCGGGGTAAGAAGTGGGGTCTTCCTGGGTCTCCTACCATACAGTCCCTTTTCATTCAGACGCCGACGGATAGTACGGGTTGACACTGTTGTACCCTCGAACTGCAGGGAAGCTTGAACTTGTTTGAATGTTAGCCGAGGTTCTTTATCCAACATCCGCACAATCTTGTGTTGAAATCTCTTGTCAATTTTTCTTTTCCGTCTACATCTAGGGAGGTTAGCCACAGTGCCATGGGCTTTAAACTTCTTGATGACACTGCGCACGGTAGACACATGCTCATGCTTCCTCACAATTTGGTTTCTCATGTCCTCAGACAGTTCTTTGGTCTTCTTTCTTTTCTCCATGCTCAATGTGGTACAGACAAGGACACAGGACAGCGGTTGAGTCAACTTTAATCCATGTCAATTGGCTGCAAGTGTGATTTAGTTTATTGCCAACACCTGTTAGGTGCCACAGGTAAGTTACAGGTGCTGTTAATTACACAAATTAGAGAAGCATCACATGATTTTTCGAACAGTGCCAATACTTTTTTCCTCCCTTTTTTATGTCTGGTGTGGAATTATATCCAATTTGGCTTTAGGACAATTCTTTTTGTGTTTTTTCATTTAAGACAAATTAAATGAAGATAATAATACCAAATAATTTGTGTTTGCAATCATTTTCAGGAAGAAAATGAGTATTATCTGACAGAATTGCAGGGGTGTCAATACTTTTGGCCATGACTGTACCCTGATTGCTTCCCTCCACTTGACCAAGGCAACATGGCTTTGGAGATGAAGTACCAACTTTGGCACGAGATGGGCAGACATTAATGTAATGACCCGTAAGTCCACAGTAATAATAATAATAATTTTTATTTATATAGCGCTAACATATTCCACAGCGCTTTACAAATTATGGAGGGGACTTGTACAGACAATAGACATTACAGCATAACAGAAATACAATTCAAAACAGATACCAGGAGGAATGAGGGCCCTGCTCGCAAGCTTACAAACTATGAGGAAAAGGGGAGACACGAGAGGTGGATGGTAACAATTGCTATAGTTATTCAGACCAGCCATAGTGTAAGGCACAGTAGAAACATGCCCCTATCCCACGGCGAACCGAAGGCAACCCAGTTTGAGAAGAGACTCCGCCCACCTGCATAGGTTCGTCCATCTGCATCGGTGTGTCCTCTACAGAAAGAACAATGGGGGAACGTACTAAAAAGGATGAAGAAAAGGAATAAATAAAAAGAATGAACATAATGAACACACATCCTATATAAACAGGTGTATATCATATTATCTGTGCCTGATCGGTGAGGGATGAACATGAAATATCCAGTATGTAGATAGTAGGGGAATGAACACATATCCCATAAAAACAGGTGTTTATTCCCTGCGCTTGGTAGATGATGAATGAACAGTTACATGAAATATAAGTAGATAATAGGGGAATGATTGCATATCCCATATAAACAGGTATATGTTATATTCACTGAGCTTTATAGGTGGGGAATGAACATGGAATATATGTAGATAATAGAGAAATGAATACATATCCCACATAAGCAGGTGTATATTATATTCCCTGAGCTTGGCAGGCGGGGAATGAAGATGAACTATATGTAGATAATAGAGGAACAAACACATATCCTATATAACAGGTGTATATTATATTCCCTGTACTTTATAGGTGGGGAATGAACATGAAATATATTATTTATAATAGAGGAATGAACATGTTTATATGGGATATGTGATCATTTGCCTATTATATATATATATATTTTTTTTTGTTCATGCCATTCCTATAAGGCCAGGGTCACACTAGAAAGAAATACGGACGAGGGAGAGGCGCAAAAACCGCATTGGACACAGACCAATGTTTCTCTATGGGGCAGCTTCCATCAGCCGTATATTTCTCGGCCGTATTTAACGGGCTGAGAAAATCGCAGCATGCTGTCATTGTCAGCGTATTCCTCCAAAAATACGCCAATGAAAGTCTATGGGGTGAGAAAAATACGGATTACACACGGACCACACGTCTGCCTTGCGAGAAATACGCACCGGTATCCTATAGAAAAGCCGATAATTCAGAGAGATGTACAGTAAAATCACACTGACAGGTTAGAATGGAATAGATAAAATATAAATGTCAGTGAGACACACACACATATATATATATATATATTTATTTATATATATATATATATATAATATAACGCTGGGAGCGTCACTCTGTCCGAAGCCTTTATAGACTGCGCAAGCAACGGCGCAGTCTGGGCCTCACAGAGTGACGCTCCCAGGAGATCGCGGTATGCGTAAACACTGAACGCACACCGCGATCTCCACCGGAGAGTCAGGGACCGCCAGGAGGGTAAGTATATTCACCTGTCCCCTGTTCCAGCGCTGCGTACGGCTCCGTCTCCCGGGTCCTCTGCTGTGACGTTCCCAGTTCAGAGGGCGCGATGACGCGCTTAATGCGCGCCGGCGCCGCCCTCTGACTGAACAGTCACAGCAGAGGAGCCGGAAGATGGCGGCGCGCAGCGCTGGAATGGGACAGAGAGTTGAGTATAGCAAGTGCTGGGGGCCTGAGCTAGCGGTGACTCCGGCACCTGACCCCCACAGCGTGCCGGTGTCCCCGCCTGCTTAGGCCCCCAGCACTCGGCGCCCAGCGACGATAGGTGAGTATGGTATTTTTTTTTATATATATGGCAGCAGCATACGGGGCACATATAATGGAGCATCTTATGGGGGGCATATAATACAGTGGTGGCGCAGGATGGGAGCAGCACATGACAGAACGGGCGCAGGATGGCATCAGCACATGACAGAACGGGCGCAGGATGGCAGCAGCACATGACAGAACGGGCGCAGGATGGCGGCAGCACATGACAAAACGGGCGCAGGATGGCAGCAGCACATGACAGAACGGGCGCAGGATGGCAGCAGCACATGACAGAACGGGGGCGCAGGATGGGAGCAGCACATGACAAAACGGGGGCGCAGGATGGCAGCAGCACATGACAGAACGGGCGCAGAATGGGAGCAGCACATGACAGAACAGGGGCGCAGGATGGGAGCAGCACATGAAAGAACGGGGGCACAGGATGGGAGCAGCACATGACAGAACGGGGGCACAGGATGGAAGCAGAACATGACAGGATGGGAGCAGCAAATGACAGAATGGAGGCGCAGGATGGGTGCAGCACATGTCACAATGGGGACGCAGGATGGGAGCAGCACATGACAGAATGGGGGCGCAGGATGGGTGCAACACATGACAGAATGGGGGCGCAAGATGGGTGCAGAACTTGTCAGAATGGAGGCGCAGGATGGGTGCAGAACATGTCAGAATGGGGGCGCAGGATGGGAGCAGCACATGTCACAATGGGGGCGCAGGATGGAAGCAGCACATGACAGAACGGGGGCGCAGGATGGCAGCAGCACATGACAGAACGGGCGCAGGATGGCAGCAGCACATGACAGAACGGGCGCAGGATGGCAGCAGCACATGACAGAATGGGCGCAGGATGGCAGCAGCACATGACAGAACCGGCGTAGGATGGCAGCAGCACATGACAGAACGGGCGCAGGATGGCAGCAGCACATGACAGAACGGGCGCAGGATGGCAGCAGCACATGACAGAACGGGCACAGGATGGCAGCAGCACATGACAGAACGGGCGCAGGATGGCAGCAGCACATGACAGAACGGGTGCAGGATGGCAGCAGCACATGACAGAACGGGCGCAGGATGGCAGCAGCACATGACAGAACGGGCGCAGGATGGGAGCAGCACATGACAGAACGGGCGCAGGATGGGAGCAGCACATGACAGAACAGGGGCGCAGGATGGGAGCAGCACATGACAGAACGGGGGCGCAGGATGGCAGCAGCACATGACAGAACGGGGGCGCAGGATGGGAGCAGCACATGACAGAACGGGGGCGCAGGATGGCAGCAGCACATGACAGAACGGGTGCAGGATGGGAGCAGCACATGACAGAACAAGGGCGCAGGATGGGAGCAGCACATGACAGAACAGGTGCGCTGGATAGGAGCAGCACATGACAGAATGGGGGCGCAAGATGGGAGCATCACATGACAGAATGGGGGCACAGGATGGCAGCAGCACATGACAGAACGGGCGCAGGATGGGAGCAGCACATGACAGAACAGGGGCGCAGGATGGGAGCAGCACATGACAGAACGGGGGCGCAGGATGGCAGCAGCACATGACAGAATGGGGGCGCAGGATGGGAGCAGCACATGACAGAACGGGCACAGGATGGGAGCAGCACATGACAGAACAGGGGCGCAGGATGGGAGCAGCACATGAAAGAACGGGGGCACAGGATGGGAGCAGCACATGACAGAACGGGGGCGCAGGATGGGAACAGCACATGACAGAACGGGCGCACGATGGCAGCAGCACATGACAAAACGGGTGCAGGATGGGAGCAGCACATGACAGAACGGGGGCGCAGGATGGCAGCAGCACATGACAGAACGGGCGCAGGATGGGAGCAGCACATGACAGAACGGGGGCGCAGGATGGGAGCAGCACATGACAGAACGGGGGCGCAGGATGGCAGCAGCACATGACAGAACGGGCGCAGGATGGTAGCAGCACATGACAGAACAGGGGCGCAGGATGGGAGCAGCACATGAAAGAACGGGGGCACAGGATGGGAGCAGCACATGACAGAACGGGGGCACAGGATGGGAGCAGAACATGACAGGATGGGAGCAGCAAATGACAGAATGGAGGTGCAGGATGGGTGCAGAACATGTCAGAATGGAGGCGCAGGATGGGTGCAGCACATGTCACAATGGGGGCGCAGGATGGGAGCAGCACATGACAGAATGGGGGCGCAGGATGGGTGCAACACATGACAGAATGGGGGCGCAAGATGGGTGCAGAACCTGTCAGAATGGAGGCGCAGGATGGGTGCAGAACATGTCAGAATGGGGGCGCAGGATGGGAGCAGCACATGTCACAATGGGGGCGCAGGATGGAAGCAGCACATGACAGAATGGGGGCGCAGGATGGGTGCAACACATGACAGAATGGGGGCGCAAGATGGGTGCAACACATGGCAGGATGGGGGCGCAGGATGGGTGAAGCACATGACAGGATGGGGACGCAGGATGGAGCAGCACATGTCAGAATGGGGGTGCAGGATGGGAGCAGCACATGTCAGAATGGGGGTGCAGGATGGGAGCAGCACATGTCAGAATGGGGGTGCAGGATGGGTGCAGCACATGTCAGGATGGGGACGCAGGATGGAGCAGCACATACCAGGATGGAGACCATATACCAATATAGATGCTAGCCACCCGGGCGTAGAACGGGTTCAATAGCTAGTATATATATATTTAATACAGGCCTAGATAGCATAAAAGCCGGTAATTCAATTGCCGGCTTTTGCTAACTCCTTACCAAACCCGACAGGATATGAGACATGGTTTACATACAAAAATCAAATAATAACCTTTGACAATTATGACGCATGTATATTCATTCTACTAGCCATCAGTGGCGACTACATAAGGCGTCTACAAAAATGGAAAATATATACGTGTTCAACGCTATATACTTGAAATCATATAAAGAGGAAATGCGTATACTGAACGTTTACAAAAACAATCTTTATTATAAATAAAATACAAGGGATATTATCCCCATCACATACATAATACAAAAAGAGGAAACACACACCTGGTAGCCAAGTGTGTGTAGCAATGGTGAGCCAACAAAAAATAGAAGGCACCCCTCTGAGTATATAACACAAAAAGAACTGGAACTGAGCTACCACATATTATGTATAGGTAGTGATAGCCACACCAATAGTACTAGGGTACAGGTAATAAATAGAATCAGACCATCCTAATGTCTATTGTAATCAAAAGGCCACTATGGCAGAAAGAATCACCAAGTACCAACAGGCAAGTTGGCGACAGTTAGATGAACGTATAGGCCAGACAATAATAACCATACCTTACCCAAACACTCAGAGGATGGTGCCACGACCCCTACGCGCGTTTCGGCGGCGTGCCTTCGTCAGGGGGAGTGGCATCATGTTGCAAAATCACACCTTAAATGCTGGGGAGAACCAATCATATGGCGATTAGGGAGCCGACGGTCGATCACATGATGTCGGCACAAAAGAGTGTCGGGAGTTGTAGTTCCAGCTGACCGGAAGTGGCCTGAGTCAAATCGCCTGCGACGCCGACGCTACAGAGACAGGCATGATCGACGTGCACGTCTCCAGCGGTAGGCGGCGCGCCGGGCACGGGAGACCAACCACGCGGCCGTTCGTGGAAGGAAACACCGCCCAGCGAACCGCCCAACGCCGGCAGACAACACCATCACCAGCCACGCCCCCAGAGCCCCGGCGCGCCTGCGTGACAACCAGAGCGACTAAACACCGGATCGTATAGAAAGAATGTCTTAAGCAGGACAATATGGATTAGGTGCGAGGTAGCATATAACTCGTAGCAGCATGAAAAATACACGAAAGTGATAAGTGCATAAAGTGCCAAGTGTTATATATAAAACGTAAAAACTAAATATAAATCAATAATGCATAAGCGCAAAACTACCTAGTCCCAATTGTGGGACACATAGTAAATAAAAATGAAAATAAAAAGTGCATATACGGGCCAGCTCTACCAAGGTGAATTAAGGTAAAATCTACACTGACCAAGGATAAAGTGACTAAGTATGGATCTATAGACATAAATCAGACATAACCGCCAAAAATTATAAATATATCTAATATCAAAAATATGATTAAAACGTAGCAGTAATGTAGTGATAACATATAAAACCATATATTTCCTTCCGGACAACAAAGTGCATGACTCGATGACCAGGATAAAAACTGGTCGTGTACGTAAAAAGATAGACGCCAATCGATTAAAAGTGAACAAGAATAATTTTAATCCCAAAAGGGCATACTACACAATCGTGACTGCCCTGACCATAATAAAGTGCAAATGGTGAAGGTGCGATAGACTACATAAAAAGAATAGAAATCACTTGGGACAAACAGCGACCAGAGAATAATAAACACAAGGCATATCATTGAACATACCTCTAACAGAAAAAAAACTACAATGCCATAATCCCAACCCATAATGTCTCTCTATACATACAGGCCCCAACAACAGTCCCTCAAGAAAGAAAAGACCAAGAAATGGTAAGTAAAAAGTCTCTTCATACTGTCCATACAAAAAATCCTTCAAGTCATCTCAGGCCATATTAACAAATAATATCCTTGGATGTTTTAAAGTTGTTCTTTGGGACCACTGCAGATTTATCCAGAACTCCAGACCAGCCACGGACACGACAGATGCCGCGGAGACCATCAAACAGACACCAGAGAAAGGTAAAAATCCCATCATTCTCCCGCAACATTCTAAAGGACATAAAAAATGGCAGATATTAATACCAGATAAATACCAATAAAAACATATAAAATATAAACATTATACAAAAACATATAAAAACAAGAAACCACAAAACGAGAATAACATGTTGCACGGGGTAGAAATATTAAATAAAAGGCACAAAGCTTAACGTCTCATTAAGTCCGTCTGGTTGAAGTGTACGCAGTGTCCATATCCATTTCGCTTCTTTTTGTGCCAGACTACGACTAACATTGCCTCCCCGAGGACTACCTCTAATATGGTCGATGCCTCTCACTCTCAGGCCTGATGGATCACAAGAATGATACTTTTTAAAGTGCCTCGGGATGGTCTTAAGTTGTTCTGGATCATCTTCTTTGGCTGCTGCAAGGATATCTCGAACATGTTCTCTTACTCTAATCTTAAGAGCCCGCGTTGTAAGTCCTACATATATTAATTTGCAGGGGCACCTAGCGTAATAGACAACTGCCTGGGTCAAACAGGTAATATTGTATGTAATTGTGAATTTCCTGCCATCAGATGATGTGAAGTCATTGGCCTCCTCTATATTTGAGCATGCTATACATTTCCCACATGGTTTACATCCCCACAAAGGTTTCTTAATACTCATACCTGGAAAAATGGATGGTTGATTAGTGGGTCTGTAATAGCTTCTTACCAAATGATCTCTCAGACTGTCACAGCGTCTCGCCGTAAGTGTAGGTGTTGCAGGTAAGTACTGTCTCAAAGTTTTGTCCGCCAGTAGAATAGGCCAGTGTTGCTTCATTACATCATACATTCTCTGCCACTGTGAGTGATATTGGGTTACCATCCTTGGAGCCTGTAGTCCCTGTCGCGGCTGTTTAGAGTACATCAATTCCTGACGGTCGATATTCCTGGCCCGATTATAGGCATACTTTACAGATCGTTTGCTGTATCCTCTCTCGTAGAACCTCTTCTTCATCACGTTAGCTTGTTCTTCAAAGTCACTATCGGTGGAACATATTCTACGTATTCTTAGGAACTGACTTGTAGGAATAGACTTAACAACATGTGAGGGGTGAGAGGAGGTCGCATGGAGGACGGCATTAACAGCTGTTTCTTTACGAAAAACATCCGTCTGCAAAAAACCAGAGACATCTTTCTTGATCATGACATCCAAAAATTCAATCCGAGTGGTGTGGTATTTGAAGGTCAATTTAATGTTAATGTCATTGCTATTAAGGTCATGGAAAAATGCCTCCAGAGAGCTGACTGACCCCCGCCAGATCAGAAAAATGTCGTCGATGTACCGGGTCCATAAAATGTCCCGGTCCATCGACGAGCTCTGATCCGCGGAGAATAGGTCCCTCTCCCACAGCCCCATGAACAGGTTAGCATAAGATGGTGCGCAAGAAGCCCCCATCGCTGTTCCCTGGAGCTGCAGGTAGAAGGACCCATTAAAAATAAAATAGTTGTGTGTCAACAAAAACTCCAACAGTTGCAACAAAAATCCGACCTCATCCTGAGACATACAGGTAGTAGATAGATAATGGTTGGCGGCCCGTAGACCATCCGGATGTCTAATACTTGTGTAGAGGGACTCCACATCACAAGTGACGAGTAACATGTCCTCGTCAATGTGTATGGAGTCCACTCTACGCAAAAAATCGGAGGTGTCCTGTAGGAATGATGGAATCGTTTCCACCAACGGTTTAAGGAATGAATCAATGTACTTCCCCACATTTTCTGTTAGTCCCCCAATCCCAGCAATAATGGGCCTACCTGGCGGATTTTTGATGTCTTTGTGTACTTTTGGTAGTAAATATATTTTTTGTTGGCTCACCATTGCTACACACACTTGGCTACCAGGTGTGTGTTTCCTCTTTTTGTATTATGTATGTGATGGGGATAATATCCCTTGTATTTCATTTATAATAAAGATTGTTTTTGTAAACGTTCAGTATACGCATTTCCTCTTTATATGATTTCATGGTTTACATACAGTAAACCATTTCATATCCGTTAGATTTTTACATACCCCTCACTAATAATGTTAGTCGTGTGTATGTGTGTGTGTGTGTGCGCAAAATTGTGGAGTTCTTGGTGTTAAAATAAAGGGTTAAATCACGGTAAGAACTGGCGTGGGCTCCCGCGCAATGTTCTCCGTCAGAGTGGGAAAGCCAGTGACTAAGGGCAGATATTAATAGCCTAAAGAAGGACCATGGTTATTGCCCCCCCCCCCCCCCGGCTAAAAACATCTGCCCCCAGCCACCCCAGAAAAGGTGCATCCTATTCTGGCACTTAGCCTCTCTCTTCTCACTCCTCTGTAGCGGTGGGATATGGGGTAATAAGGGGTTAATGTCACCTTGCTATTGTAAGGTGACATTAAGCCTGGTTAATAATGGAGAGATGTCAAAAAGACACCTATCCATTATTAATCCAATATTAGTAAAGGGTTAAAAATACACACACACATTAAGAATAAAGTATTTAGTGAAATAAATAAACATAAAGGCTTTAATTATCTTTAGTGTAAACTCAGTCCAACTGAAGACCCTCGTTCTCCTGTAAAAAATGGAAAATAAAAAAGCAACAATATCCCATACCTGTCCGCCGTACACTCATGTCCCACGCTGTAATTCCATCTGAAGGGGTTAAATACAGTTACAACCAGGAGCGCTGCTAATGCAGCTGTTCCCAGCTGTAGAAGACTGGGGAATGAAAATATTCAGAAAAGTTCCCACGCTACAGTTCAAATGAGTTTATACCACCAGGGGGCGCAGCTTCGGTGACGGCACCGCTAGTCACCGAAGCTATGTTACCTTAATTTCATTCATTCCCCAGTCTTTTACAGCCAGGAGCAGCTGCATTAGCAGCGCTCCTGGTTGTAACTGTATTTAACCCCTTCAGATGGATTTACAGCGTGGGACATGACTGTACGGCAGACAGGTATGGGATATTCTTGCTTTTTTATTTTCCTTTTTTTACAGGAGAATGAGGGTCTTCAGTTGGATTGAGCATACAATCTATATATATATATATATATCTATATATATATATATATCTATATATATAATTGCCTAAGGGTTTTTCCGTCTGTCTGTCTGTCTGTCTGTCCTGGAAATCCCGCTTCTCTGATTGGTCGAGGCCGCCAGGCCAATCAGAGACCGGCACAGCATCGATGTAGAAATTCCGCGTCTCTGATTGGTCAAGGCCGCCCTGGCCTCGACCAATCAGCAACGGGCACAGTGACGATGATGTCATAAAGGACGTAGACATCCCGCGTCTCTGATTCAGCGACGGGCACAGCGACGAAGATGTCATAATGGTTGCCATGGCGACGATGATGTCATAAAGGTTGCCTCGACCAATCAGCGACGGGCACAGTCTGCCGCGAATTCTGGAATCATCATTGTCCATATACTACGGGGACATGCATATTCTAGAATACCCGATGTGTTAGAATCAGGCCACAATCTAGTATATATATACAGTGGGGCAAAAAAGTATTTAGTCAGTCAGCAATAGTGCAAGTTCCACCACTTAAAAAGATGAGAGGCGTCTGTAATTTACATCATAGGTAGACCTCAACTATGGGAGACAAACTGAGAAAAAAAAATCCAGAAAATCACATTGTCTGTTTTTTTATCATTCTTTTTGCATATTATGGTGGAAAATAAGTATTTGGTCAGAAACAAACAATCAAGATTTCTGGCTCTCACAGACCTGTAACTTCTTCTTTAAGAGTCTCCTCTTTCCTCCACTCATTACCTGTAGTAATGGCACCTGTTTAAACTTGTTATCAGTATAAAAAGACACCTGTGCACACCCTCAAACAGTCTGACTCCAATCTCCACTATGGTGAAGACCAAAGAGCTGTCAAAGGACACCAGAAACAAAATTGTAGCCCTGCACCAGGCTGGGAAGACTGAATCTGCAAGAGCCAACCAGCTTGGAGTGAAGAAATCAACAGTGGGAGCAATAATTAGAAAATGGAAGACATACAAGACCACTGATAATCTCCCTCGATCTGGGGCTCCACGCAAAATCCCACCCCGTGGGGTCAGAATGATCACAAGAACGGTGAGCAAAAATCCCAGAACCACGCGGGGGGACCTAGTGAATGAACTGCAGAGAGCTGGGACCAATGTAACAAGGCCTACCATAAGTAACACACTACGCCACCATGGACTCAGATCCTGCAGTGCCAGACGTGTCCCACTGCTTAAGCCAGTACATGTCCGGGCCCGTCTGAAGTTTGCTAGAGAGCATTTGGATGATCCAGAGGAGTTTTGGGAGAATGTCCTATGGTCTGATGAAACCAAACTGGAACTGTTTGGTAGAAACACAACTTGTCGTGTTTGGAGGAAAAAGAATACTGAGTTGCATCCATCAAACACCATACCTACTGTAAAGCATGGTGGTGGAAACATCATGCTTTGGGGCTGTTTCTCTGCAAAGGGGCCAGGACGACTGATCCGGGTACATGAAAGAATGAATGGGGCCATGTATCGTGGGATTTTGAGTGCAAACCTCCTTCCATCAGCAAGGGCATTGAAGATGAAACGTGGCTGGGTCTTTCAACATGACAATGATCCAAAGCACACCGCCAGGGAAATGAAGGAGTGGCTTCGTAAGAAGCATTTCAAGGTCCTGGAGTGGCCTAGCCAGTCTCCAGATCTCAACCCTATAGAAAACCTTTGGAGGGAGTTGAAAGTCCGTGTTGCCAAGCGAAAAGCCAAAAGCATCACTGCTCTAGAGGAGATCTGCATGGAGGAATGGGCCAACATACCAACAACAGTGTGTGGCAACCTTGTGAAGACTTACAGAAAACGTTTGACCTCTGTCATTGCCAACAAAGGATATATTACAAAGTATTGAGATGAAATTTTGTTTCTGACCAAATACTTATTTTCCACCATAATATGCAAATAAAATGTTAAAAAAACAGACAATGTGATTTTCTGGATTTTTTTTTCTCAGTTTGTCTCCCATAGTTGAGGTCTACCTATGATGTAAATTTCAGACGCCTCTCATCTTTTTAAGTGGTGGAACTTGCACTATTGCTGACTGACTAAATACTTTTTTGCCCCACTGTATAATGGTTTTTCCGTCTGTCTGTCTGTCTGTCTGTCTGTCTGTCCTGGAAATCCCGGCTCTCTGATTGGTCGAGGCCGCCAGGCCTCGACCAATCAGAGACCGGCACAGCATCGACGTAGAAATCCCGCGTCTCTAATTGGTAGAGGCCGCCAGGCCTCGACCAATCAGCAACGGGCACAGCGACGATGATGTCATAAAGGACGTAGAAATCCCGCGTCTGATTGGTCGAGGCCGTCAGGCCTCGACCAATCAGCAACAGGCACAGCGACGATGATGTCATAAAGGACGTAGACATCTCACGTTTCTGATTCAGCGACGGGCACAGTATCGACGTAGATGCCGTTGCCGCATAGTATATAACACGGCCTCCCCCATCTATATATATAATTGTCTAAGGGTTTTTCCGTCTGTCTGTCTTTCTGTCTGTCTGTCTGTCTTTCTGTCTGTCTGTCTGTCCTGGAAATCCCGCGTCTCTGATTGGTCGAGGCCGCCAGGCCTCGACCAATCAGCAACGGGCACAGTGACGATGATGTCATAATGGTTGCCATGGCGACGATGTCATAAAGGTTGCCTAACCAATCAGCGACGGGCACAGCGACGATGATGTCATAATGGTTGCCATGGCGACGATGTCATAAAGGTTGCCTCGACCAATCAGCAACGGGCACAGCGACGATGATGTCATACTGGTTGCCATGGCGACGATGATGTCATAAAGGTTGCCTCGACCAATCAGCGACGGGCACAGTCTGCCGCGAATTCTGGAATCATCATTGTCCATATACTACGGGGACATGCATATTCTAGAATACCCGATGCGTTAGAATCGAGCCACAATCTAGTATATATATATATATATATATATATATATATATATACAGTGGGGCAAAAAAGTATTTAGTCAGTCAGCAATAGTGCAAGTTCCACCACTTAAAAAGATGAGAGGTGTCTGTAATTTACATCATAGGTAGACCTCAACTATGGGAGACAAGCTGAGAAAAAAAAATCCAGAAAATCACATTGTCTGTTTTTTTAACATTTTATTTGCATATTATGGTGGAAAATAAGTATTTGGTCAGAAACAAAATTTCATCTCAATACTTTGTAATATATCCTTTGTTGGCAATGACAGAGGTCAAACGTTTTCTGTAAGTCTTCACAAGGTTGCCACACACTGTTGTTGGTATGTTGGCCCATTCCTCCATGCAGATCTCCTCTAGAGCAGTGATGTTTTTGGCTTTTCGCTTGGCAACACGGACTTTCAACTCCCTCCAAAGGTTTTCTATAGGGTTGAGATCTGGAGACTGGCTAGGCCACTCCAGGACCTTGAAATGCTTCTTACGAAGCCACTCCTTCGTTGCCCTGGCGGTGTGCTTTGGATCATTGTCATGTTGAAAGACCCAGCCACGTTTCATCTTCAATGCCCTTGCTGATGGAAGGAGGTTTGCACTCAAAATCTCACGATACATGGCCCCATTCATTCTTTCATGTACCCGGATCAGTCGTCCTGGCCCCTTTGCAGAGAAACAGCCCCAAAGCATGATGTTTCCACCACCATGCTTTACAGTAAGTATGGTGTTTGATGGATGCAACTCAGTATTCTTTTTCCTCCAAACACGACAAGTTGTGTTTCTACCAAACAGTTCCAGTTTGGTTTCATCAGACCATAGGACATTCTCCCAAAACTCCTCTGGATCATCCAAATGCTCTCTAGCAAACTTCAGACGGGCCCGGACATGTACTGGCTTAAGCAGTGGGACACGTCTGGCACTGCAGGATCTGAGTCCATGGTGGCGTAGTGTGTTACTTATGGTAGGCCTTGTTACAATGGTCCCAGCTCTCTGCAGTTCATTCACTAGGTCCCCCCGTGTGGTTCTGGGATTTTTGCTCACCGTTCTTGTGATCATTTTGACCCCACGGGGTGGGATTTTGCGTGGAGCCCCAGATCGAGGGAGATTATCAGTGGTCTTGTATGTCTTCCATTTTCTAATTATTGCTCCCACTGTTGATTTCTTCACTCCAAGCTGGTTGGCTATTGCAGATTCAGTCTTCCCAGCCTGGTGCAGGGCTACAATTTTGTTTCTGGTGTCCTTTGACAGCTCTTTGGTCTTCACCATAGTGGAGTTTGGAGTCAGACTGTTTGAGGGTGTGCACAGGTGTCTTTTTATACTGATAACAAGTTTAAACAGGTGCCATTACTACAGGTAATGAGTGGAGGAAAGAGGAGACTCTTAAAGAAGAAGTTACAGGTCTGTGAGAGCCAGAAATCTTGATTGTTTGTTTCTGACCAAATACTTATTTTCCACCATAATATGCAAAAAAAATGATAAAAAAACAGACAATGTGATTTTCTGGATTTTTTTTTCTCAGTTTGTCTCCCATAGTTGAGGTCTACCTATGATGTAAATTACAGACGCCTCTCATCTTTTTAAATGGTGGAACTTGCACTATTGCTGACTGACTAAATACTTTTTTGCCCCACTGTATATAATTGTCTAAGGGGTACTTCCATCTGTTTGTCTTTCTGTCTGTCGGCAACTTCCGTCACGGAAATCCCACGTTGCTGATTGGTCTCGCCAGCTGCCTGTCATGGCTGCCGCGACCAATCAGCGACGGGCACAGTCCGATTAGTCCCTCCCTACTCCCCTGCAGTCAGTGCCCGGCGCCCGCTCCATAATCCCCTCCAGTCACCGCTCACACATCATTAATGCCAGCGGTAACGGACCGCGTTATGCCGCGGGTTACGCACTCCGTTACCGCTGCTATTAACCCTGTGTGACCAAGTTTTTACTACTAATGCTGCCTATGCAGCATCAATAGTAAAAAGATCTAATGTTAAAAATAATAAAAAAAAATAAAAAAAAACCTGCTATTCTCACCTTCCGTAGTCCGACGATGCGCTCCCGCCTGCCAACAGCTTCCGGTCCCAGAGATGCATTGCGAAATTACCCAGAAGACTTAGTGGTCTCGCGAGAGTTTTGCGTGTCTAAGCCACTCACCCAGGTCGCAGTGCGCATGCCCAGGAATCCCAGCCCCGCAGTGTGAATAAATCATAAGACACTGAGGGGCTGGGATTCACAAGCAGGGCGGCCGCACAGGCGCAGTCAGCGAGACTGCATATGAGGACAGATGGGCAGCACTCACTGCGCCTGCCCCAGGCATGACAAAAAAGCGCAGGCGCCGGCAGATTTCAAAACAGCGCTGAGGAGGTGGCGCCCGGCGCCAAGAAGACTTGAGTGACGGCTGTGAGGCGTCTGCAGCAGGGGGGGAAGGACCTGCCTCCAGGACTGAAGACAGGTATTTCGGACAAATTACAAAACGGATTATTTCTGCATTTACAGCACCAATAACTAAAAGAGCCACCTTGTCAGAATGCAGCATTACTGCTGCACAAGGTGGCTCTTTTAATTTCAAACACCTGGGGGGGGGGGGGGGGTGACAGGTTCCCTTTAACAGGGATATGGTGCCCACACTGCTATATACTGCATGGGCTGTGTTATATACCGCGTGGCTGCTATATACTACCTGGCCAGTGTTAGATACTATGTGGGCTGTGTTCTATACTACATGGCTGCTATATACTACGTGGGCAGTGTTATATACTACGTGGCTGTGCTATATACTACGTGGGCTGTGTTCTATACTGGGTGCTATTCACTACGTGGCCACTGTTAGATACTATGTGGGCTGTGCTATATATTACGTGGGCTGTGTTATATACTACGTGGCCAGTGTTACATACTACGTGGGCTGTGTTATATACTGTGTGGCTGCTATATACTGTGTGGGCTGTGTTATATACTGCATGGGCTATGTTATTTACTTTGTGGCCTATATTCACGTATCGGGTATTCTACAATATGTATGTATATAGAAGCCACATGGTATACTGTATACCATAGGCCACGTAGTACTCCTATATACTTCGTGGCCTGTGCTATATACTATGTGGCTGCTATATACATACATACATATTCTAGAATACCCTACAGGGGAGTGGGAAGAGAGTGGCTAAATGCCAGAATAGGCACATCTTACAGATGTGCCTTTTCTGGGGTGGCTGGGGGCAGATGTTTTTAGCCAGGGGGGCCAATAACCATGGTCCCTTTTCTAGGCTATTAATATCTGCCCTCAGTCACTGGCTTTCCCACTCTGGTGGAGAAAATTGCGCGGGAGCCCACGCCAGTTTTTTCCGTGATTTAATCCTTTAGTTTAACACCTAGAGCTCCAAAATTTTGCACACACACTACTAACATTATTAGTGAGGGGTATGTAAAAATATAATGGATATGAAATGGTTTACTGTATGTAAACCATATCTCATATCCTGTCGGGTTTGGTAAGGAGTTAGCAAAAGCCGACAATTGTATTACCTTTCATGCTATCTAGCTCTGTATTAGATATAAATATATATATGTGTGTCTCACTGACATATATATATATATATAAGTGTATATATGTTTTCACGAATATTTAAGCCCGTGGATCCATTGTATGTCCATTTTGCAAGCCGGCGAGAAAATCTCACCGTACGGATGCCATACAGATGACACAGATGACACACGGATACTTTTTGGAGAAAAAATCGCATCCTCGCATTGAATACGGATCACTGTTCAGGAACTTTTCTGCGTATCTCGGCCGTAAAAACGGACCGTATTTTTATACATTAGGTCTGACCCCGGCCTAAGGCACAGGGAATATAATATACACCTGTTTATATGGGATATCTGATCATTCTCCTATTGTTTATATGGGATATGTGTTCATTCCAGTATTATCTACTTATATTTCACATTCATTCCCCACTTATCTAGCACAGAGAATATAATATACACCTGTGTATATGGGATATGTGTTTATTCCTCTATTATCTACATGTATTTCATGTTCATTCCCCTCTTATCAACCACAAGGAATATAATATGCACCTGTTTATATGGGATACGTGTTCATTCTCCTATTATTTACATATATTTCATGTTCATTCCCCACCTATCTACCACAGGGAATATAATATACACCTGTTTATATGGGATATGTGTTGATTTCCTAATTGTCTACATATAATTCATGTTCATTTCATATCCAACATACATAAGAAATCTATAATACCTCTCCATATCTTTGGACCTCTAAGTTATTATGTTCATACTTTTTTTATTCCTTTTCTTCATTCTTTTTAGCACGTCCCACCGAAAATACTCTTTCGTGTGATTCCATCTAAATGGCCTGGGGCAACCTCAAGATTTTTGTAGGGGACTAGGGGCACACTCAGCTTGTGAAGCTACAGAGAAAGATGGACTCAGACTACGTGGGGCAGAATTTATTGCAATCCAGATATACTGCTAGAGGTGAGGAAGGCTCCCTAGGGCTAGGAAAGCCAGTGAGAAGGACATGCCACCTATACTGAGAACCAGTGCTGAAGTTGTATCCGGTGCCTGTGGGAGAGAGGACAACCCGTTGGGTTTTAGCCTTTGCATCTGCCTGTAAATACTGTACATACGGCCATTCACAAAGTAAAACTTTGGTTTTTTAAAACCTTGTGTCCTCTGGATTGATTGCTGCTCTAGTTCCAGAAGAGGGATTCCTGGAGTCAAAAGACGTCTGCAGGCCAGAAGTAAGTGGGAAGCACTACATACACAGCAGCATACTGGGATTGGGACACACCTTGTCTGTAGGATGTCAGAGTGAGTGGGGACTGAAGCTCGTCCATGACCAGGGCTGGACTGGCCATCTGGCAATTTCCAGATGGGCTGGTATCTGCATGTGGGCCACTCTGTCACTTGATGTCTCCTGGTACCTTCCGCTGCACAAAGATCAACGCTGCACCCCTTCTCCCACGAGTCCCACGTGACCTCTTTTTCTTCACACTGACGTTATGCACATGAAGCATGAAAAAAGGAGATGACAACTCAGCCTGTCAATGGTCAGCATGATCCTTACCTATGGCTAGCCAGCCTCGCAGGAGCCGGCTGAGGTATGTAGCATCCACACACTGAAAGCAGCAACAGTTCAGCTGGTGAGAAGGACTTTTCCTCGTGGGCGAGAGGACGTGTTAGGTAAAAATGCTTGTCCTGTTCTGTCCAGCAGTTCCTGCCTCTGATCTGCTGCTGCCATCTTGCTACACATTATCTTCGGCGTGCGAGCCATGGCTCATGACTTCACTGCCATGTTCCCCCATTCAGGGGCACACCAACATCAGCTGCCAGCCTCTGATTGGCCATCGGCATATATGGCAGTGTGAGGAGCCGGCGGGTTCCCTGCATCGCAATACACTTCAGCTGAATGTCGTTGGACCCCTCCAACTCTGGGCCCCGCTGCAGCTGGACCAGCGATATGTCCGACCCTGCTGTTACTGATGTCTGTGGCACCCGACTGCTAACTGTGACCCAATCTGAGTGTGTTCCATTAATAACTACTTTCTGTTTTCTATTACTGAGCCAATTGTTAGCCCAGTTACACATATTTTCCCCTTGTCCAATTGCTCTCATTTTATGAACCAACCTTTTTTGTGGCACCGTATGAAATGCTTTTGAAAAGTCCAGATAGATAAAATCCCCTAGTCCAATCTAGAGCTTGTCTCCTCATAGATCAGATTCGTTTGCAAGACAGATCCCTCATAAACATATGTTGATATTGGGAAATTAGGTTATTCTTATTGACATACTCCAGGATAACATCTCTTAAGGCCCCTTCACATTAAGCGACGCTGCAGCGATACCGACAACGATCCGGATCGCTGCAGCGTCGTTGTTTGGTCGCTGGAGAGCTGTCACACAGACCGCTCTCCAGCGACCAACGATGCCGGTAACCAGGGTAAACATCGGGTAACTAAGCGCAGGGCCGCGCTTAGTAACCCGATGTTTACCCTGGTTACCATCCTAAAAGTAAAAAAAACAAACAGTACATACTTACCTACCGCTGTCTGTCCTCCAGCGCTGTGCTCTGCACTCCTCCTGTACTGTCTGTGTGAGCACAGCGGCCGGAAAGCAGAGCGGTGACGTCACCGCTCTGCTTTCCGGCTGACCGACGCTCACAGCCAGAGCAGGAGGAGTGCAGAGCACAGCGCCGGGGACAGACAGCGGTAGGTAAGTATGTAGTGTTTGTTTTTTTTACTTTTAGGATGGTAACCAGGGTAAACATCGGGTTACTAAGCGCGGCCCTGCGCTTAGTTACCCGATGTTTACCCTGGTTACCAGTGAAGACATCGCTGGATCGGTGTCACACACGCCGATCCAGCGATGTCCACGGGAGATCCAGCGACGAAATAAAGTTCTGGACTTTGTTCAGGGACCAACGATCTCCCAGCAGGGGCCTGATCGTTGGTCGCTGTCACACATAACGATTTTATTAACGATATCGTTGCTACGTCACAAAAAGCAACGATATCGTTAACAATATCGTTATGTGTGAAGGTACCTTTAGATAACCTTCACAGATGTTGCCCACAGTAAGGCTATGTGCACACGTTCAGGTTTTATCGTGTTTTTTTCACAGTAAAAACGCTATAAAAACTCATTAAAAACGCATACATTATGCATCCTATCATTTAGAATGCATTCTGCATGTTTTGTGCACATGATGCGTTTTTTTCCGCGAAAAAAATGCATCGCGGTAAAAAAAAGCAGCATGTTCATTAATTTTGTGGATTTTCTGCCTTTTTCCTGCTATTCTATGCATTTGGGAAAAAATGCACCAAAAACGCGTCAAAAACACGTGAAAAAACGCAAAAAAAAAGCATGCAGATTTCTGGCAGAACTGTCCGTTTTTTTGTCAGGAAAATTTCTGCAAGAAATCCTGACAAGTGCACATACCCTAAAAGTGAAACTGACCAGCCTATAAATTCCAGGCTCAGACGTTGTCCCCCTCTTGAATATTGGCACCACATTTGCTATGCGGCTGTAGTGCTGGTGGGTGAATATAATGTTGGTGGATGTGGACCCACTGCGCCATGGGCCGAGCTTACCCAAGAGGGAAAACACAGTAAGACTCCCTGACACAAAGAGAAGTAGTGACAGCGGTGAGTAGGGCAGTGCTGAGGAGGCATGTGAGTTACCACCATAACAGCAGCAGTCCTGTCATTTAGACCATGTTATAATAGAATTATTGAATATTAGAAATAGTAGTTTGTCTATCATGGTACTTAAATAAGCACTCCTCCCATCAAATTTTTTATCCTCTTAAATATATTACAATCATCATATTATATAGCACTGTGTACTTGCAATTGCTCATTCTGCCTTTCTACCCAGTTAATTAGTCTCTCTTATCTGCTCTATGTATAAATAGGAAATCTCTTGTCCTTGCATCAATCATTTTCCTCTTCAACTCCTGACTCAGCTGCTCATTCTTCCCCACCAAAGACTTTTTGAGTGACACAGTGCAAAGAAAATTGACCTCCTGTTTCTACATAGAGCTTAGAAGGATTCAGCTCTTCAGTTTTTAACCCCTTCCCGACCTTTGACGCATACGCTGCGTCATGAAAGTCGGTGCCATTCCGACCCATGACGCAGCATATGCGTCATGGAAAGATCGCGTCCCTGCAGGCCGGGTGAAAGGGTTAACTCCCATTTCACCCGATCTGCAGGGACAGGGGGAGTGGTAGTTTAGCCCAGGGGGGGTGGCTTCACCCCCTCGTGGCTACGATCGCTCTGATTGGCAGTTTCACTTTCAACAGCCAATCAGAGCGATTTGTAATATTTCACCTAAAAAACTGGTGAAATATTACAATCCAGCCATGGCCGATGCTGCAATATCATCGGCCATGGCTGGAAACACTTATGTGCACCCACCCCACCCCTCCGATCGCCCCCCCAGCCCCCCGATCTGTGGTCCGCTCCCCTCCGTCCTGTGCTCCGCTCCCCCGTCCTCCTGTCCGCTTCCCCGTGCACCAATCACACCCCCTGTGCTGCAATCAAACCCCCCCGCACTCCGATCCCCCCCCCGCACACAGCGACCCCCCCCCCCGCACAGCGATCCCTCACCCCGTGCTCCAATCCTTCCCCGTGCTCCAATCCTCCCTCCCGTGTTCCGATCCACCCCCCCCATGATCCGATCCACCCCCCCGTGCTCCGACGCCCCCCCCGTGCCCTGATCTCCCCCCCCTTATACTTACCTGGCCGCCCGAGGTCCGTCCGTCTTCTTTCCTGGGCGCCGCCATCTTCCAAAATGGCGGGCGCATGTGCAGTGCGCCCGCCGAATCTGCCGGCCGGCAGATTCGTTCCAGAGTGAATTTTGATCACTGAGATATAACCTATCTCAGTGATCAAAATAAAAAAAATAGTAAATGACCCCCCCCTTTGTCACCCCCATAGATAGGGACAATAAAAAAAATAAAGAATTTTTTTTTTTTTCACTAAGGTTGGGGTAAGAACTAGGGTTAGGGTTAGGGGTAGGGTTAGGGGTAGGGGTAGGGTTAGGGTTAGGGGTAGGGGTAGGGTTAGGGCTAGGGTTAGGGGTAGGGGTAGGGTTAGGGCTAGGGTTAGGGGTAGGGTTAGGGCTAGGGTTAGGGTTTCGGTATGTGCACACGTATTCTGGTCCTATGCGGATTTTTCCGCAGCGGATTTGAAAAATCCACAGTGCTAAACCGCTGCCGATTTATCGTGGATTTACCGCGGTTTTTCTGCGCATTTCACTGCGGTTTTACAACTGCGATTTTCTATTGGAGCAGTTCTAAAACCGCTGCGGAATCCGCAGAAAGAAGTGACATGCTGCGGAATGTAAACCGCTGCGTTTCCGTGCAGTTTTTCCGCAGCATGTGTACAGCGATTTTTGGTTCCCATAGGTTTACATTGAACTGTACACTCATGGGAAACTGCTGCGGATCCGCAGCGTTTTCCGCAGCGTGTGCACATACCTTTAGAATTAGGCTATGTGCACACGGTGCGGATTGGCCGCTGCGGATCCGCAGCAGTGTTCCATCGGGTTTACAGTACCATGTAAACATATGGAAAACCAAATCCGCTGTGCCCATGGTGCAGAAAATACCGCGCGGGAACGCTGCGTTGTATTTTCCGCAGCATGCCAATTCTTTGTGCGGATTCCGCAGCGTTTTACACCTGTTCCTCAATAGGAATCCACAGGTGAAATCCGCACAAAAAACACTGGAAATCCACGGTAAATCCACAGGTAAAACGCAGTGTCTTTTACCCGCGGATTTTTCAAAAATGATGCTGAAAAATCTCATACGAATCCGCAACGTTGGCACATAGCCTTAGAGTTGGGTTGGAATTAGGGTTGTGGTTAGGGTTAGGGGTGTGTTGGGGTTAGGGTTGTGGTTAGGGGTGTGTTGGGGTTAGGGTTGTGATTAGGGTTATGGCTATAGTTGGGATTAGAGTTAGGGGTGTGTTGGGGTTAGTGTTGGAGGTAGAATTGAGGGGTTTCCACTGTTTAGGCACTTCAGGGGGTCTCCAAACGCAACATGGCGCCACCATTGATTCCAGCCAATCTTGTATTCAAAAATTCAAATGGTGCTCCCTCACTTCCGAACCCCGACGTGTGCCCAAACAGTGGTTTACCCCCACATATGGGGTACCAGCATACTCAGGACAAACTGCGCAACAATTACTGGGGTCCAATTTCTCCTGTTACCCTTGAGAAAATAAAAAATTGCTTGCTAAAACATCATTTTTGAGGAAAGAAAAATGATTTTTTATTTTCACGGCTCTGCGTTGTAAACGTCTGTGAAGCACTTGGGGGTTCAAAGTGCTCACCACATATCTAGATAAGTTCCTTGGGGGGTCTAGTTTCCAAAATGGGGTCACTTGTGGGGGGTTTCTACTGTTTAGGCACACCAGGGGCTCTGCAAACGCAACGTGACGCCCGCAGACCATTCCATCAAAGTCTGCATTTCAAAAGTCACTACTTCCCTTCTGAGCCCCCACGTGTGCCCAAACAGTGGTTTACCCCCACACATGGGGCATCAGCGTACTCAGGAGAAACTGGACAACAACTTTTGTGGTCCAATTTCTCCTGTAACCCTTGGGAAAATAAAAAATTCTGGGCTAAAAAATTATTTTTGAGGAAAGAAAACGTATTTATTATTTTCACGGCTCTGCGTTATAAACTTCTGTAAAGCACTTGGGGGTTGAAAGTGCTCACCACACATCTAGATAAGTTCCTTTGGGGGTCTAGTTTCCAAAATGGGGTCACTTGTGGGGGGTTTCTACTGTTTAGGCACACCAGGGGCTCTGCAAACGCAATGTGACGCCCGCAGACCATTCCATCAAAGTCTGCATTTCAAAAGTCACTACTTCCCTTCTGAGCCCCCACGTGTGCCCAAACAGTGGTTTACCCCCACACATGGGGTATCAGCGTACTCAGGAGAAACTGGACAACAACTTTTGTGGTCCAATTTCTCCTGTAACCCTTGGGAAAATAAAAAATTCTGGGCTAAAAAATTATTTTTGAGGAAAGAAAACGTATTTATTATTTTCACTGCTCTGTGTTATGAACTTCTGTGAAGCACTTGGGGGTTCAAAGTGCTCACCTCACATCTAGATAAGTTCCTTTCGGGGTCTAGTTTCCAAAATGGGGTCACTTGTGGGGGGTTTCTACTGTTTAGCCACATCAGGGGCTCTGCAAACGCAACGTGACGCCCGCAGAGCATTCCATCAAAGTCTGCATTTCAAAACGTCACTACTTCACTTCCGAGCCCCAGCATGTGCCTAAACAGTGGTTTACCCCCACATATGGGGTATCAGCGTACTCAGGAGAAACTGGACAACAACTTTTGGGGTCAAATTTCTCCTGTTACCCTTGGGAAAATAAAAAATTGCGGGCTAAAATTCATTTTTGAGAAAATAATTTTTTTTTTTTATTTTCATGGCTCTGCGTTATAAACTTCTGTGAAGCACTTGAGGGTTCAAAGTGCTCACTACACATCTAGATTAGTTCCTTTGGGGGTCTAGTTTCCAAAATGGGGTAATTTGTGGGGGATCTCCAATGTTTAGGCACACAGGGGCTCTCCAAACGCGACATGGTGTCCGCTAATGATTGGAGATAATTTTCCATTTAAAAAGCCAAATGGCGTGCCTTCCCTTCTGAGCCCTGCCGTGCGCCCAAACAGTGGTTTACCCCCACATATGGGGTATCTGCATACTCAGGACAAACTGGACAACAACATTTGTGGTCCAATTTCTCCTATTACCATTGGCAAAATAGGAAATTCCAGGCTAAAAAATCATTTTTGAGAAAAGAAAAATTATTTTTTATTTTCATGGCTCTGCATTATAAACTTCTGTGAAGCACCTGGGGGTTTAAAGTGCTCAGTATGCATCTAGATAAGTTCCTTGGGGGGTCTAGTTTCCAAAATGGGGTCACTTGTGGGGGAGCTCCATTGCATAGGCACACAGGGGCTCTCCAAATGCGACATGGTGTCCGCTAACAATTGGAGCTAATTTTCCATTCAAAAAGTTAAAAGGCGCGCCTTCCCTTCCGAGCCCTGCCGTGTGCCCAAACAGTGGTTTACCCCCACATATGAGGTATCGGCGTACTCGGGAGAAATTGCTCAACAAATTTTAGGATCCATTTTATCCTATTGCCCATGTGAAAATGAAAAAATTGAGGCGAAAATAAATTTTTTGTGAAAAAAAAGTACTTTTTCATTTTTACGGATCAATTTGTGAAGCACCTGAGGGTTTAAAGTGCTCACTAGGCATCTAGATAAGTTCCTTGGGGGGTCCAGTTTCCAAAATGGGGTCACTTGTGGGGGAGCTCCAATGTTTAAGCACACAGGGTCTCTCCAAACGCGACATGGTGTCCGCTATCGATGGAGATAATTTTTCATTCAAAAAGTCAAATGGCGCTCCTTCCCTTCCGAGCCTTACCATGTGCCCAAACAGTGGTTTACCCCCACATGTGAAGTATCGGTGTACTCAGGAGAAATTGCCAAACAAATTTTAGGATCCATTTTATCCTGTTGTCCATGTGAAAATGAAAAAATTGAGGCTAAAAGAATTTTTTTGTGAAAAAAAAGTACTTTTTCATTTTTACGGATCAATTTGTGAAGCACCTGGGGGTTTAAAGGGCTCACTATGCATCTAGATAAGTTCCTTGGGGCGTCTAGTTTCCAAAATGGGGTCACTTGTGGGGGAGCTCCAATTTTTAGGCACACGGGGGCTCTCCAAATGTGACATGGTGTCCGCTAAAGAGTGCAGCCAATTTTTCATTCAAAAAGTCAAATGGCGCTCCTTCCCTTCCAAGCCCTGCCGTGCGCCCAAACAGTGGTTTACCCCCACATATGAGGTATCAGCGTACTCAGGACAAATTGGACAACAACGTACGTGGTTCAGTTTCTCCTTTTACCATTGGGAAAATAAAAAAATTGTTGCTGAAAAATCATTTTTGTGACTAAAAAGTTAAATGTTCATTTTTTCCTTCCATGTTGCTTCTGCTGCTGTGAAGCACCTGAAGGGTTAATAAACTTCTTGAATGTGGTTTTGTGCACCTTGAGGGGTGCAGTTTTTAGAATGGTGTCACTTTTGGGTATTTTCAGCCATATAGACCCCTCAAACTGACTTCAAATGTGAGGTGGTCCCTAAAAAAAATGGTTTTGTAAATTTCGTTGTAAAAATGAGAAATCGCTGGTCAAATTTTAACCCTTATAACTTCCTAGCAAAAAAAAATTTTGTTTCCAAAATTGTGCTGATGTAAAGTAGACGTGTGGGAAATGTTATTTATTAACTATTTTGTGTCACATAACTCTCTGGTTTAACAGAATAAAAATTCAAAATGTGAAAATTGCGAAATTTTCAAACTTTTCGCCAAATTTCCGTTTTTATCACAAATAAACACAGAATTTATTGACCTAAATTTACCACTAACATGAAGCCCAATATGTCACGAAAAAACAATCTCAGAACCGCTAGGATCCATTGAAGCGTTCCTGAGTTATTACCTCATGAAGGGACACTGGTCAGAATTGCAAAAAACGGCAAGGTCTTTAAGGTCAAAATAGGCTGGGTCATGAAGGGGTTAATCGCAGACCTAATGGAAAACAGAAGAGCAAAAAGAGAAATTGTAAGTACACAGCGCTGTATAATATGATGAATGCAATATATTAAGAGAATAATTTCTCCTAGATTAATTTGAGGAGGCCAATACTATCACTTTTGAATTTCTTAGTATTTATATAACTGAAGAATGATATTGGATTATTTTTACTTTCCTAGGCAATGAGTCTCTCTGACGAAGTCGTTGCCGCCTTTGCTAACCAAACCCCAAAGTGTTTTACAGCCCCTACACCAGACAACACTCTTAGTTACATTCCTCTTGATTGGGCCGTGCAGCCATTTTTTACCCCAGGCATCCTTCACACAGGATCCTGAAGAAAGGTCTGAGACAGAAAGCGCCTGGTGGTAGGAGTACTCAGCTATGCTGTGACAGAGCGCCCCCTATGGTCTTCATCCCGGTAACCAATGCGTGTGTTTTCCTATTTTGGACTTTAGTTGGATGACCCAGATAAAGCCTGGAAGTTCTTACATGGACTTCTGGAGCTGGAAAAATGGTACTAAAAGGTCTGTGACAATATTAGTTGGGTGTCAGGGGGCCAACGTCAATGTTTTGTATGGTTTGCAGCTAAATCCATGTCCTGAGGATGCAGATACAGTAAAAGCTGAACTTGTAGGTATTTCATGTTTTGGCGCCATTCTGATCCAGAGACAACGGAGCCCCTACTGCCACAATCTCTACATCACTATATAATCCCCAGTTCCCCATAATACATGAAATCTAAACGACACCCCCCTACACAGAGTATATACAGAGACCCCCGTCCTCCAGGTGCAGATGGGGTCAGAGTCCTCCTCTTCATCCAGGAGTGAGGTTTAGGCTCCAGTGGAGGCCACTACATCTCCCTGAGCCCTTTACCTTCACGCTGGTTTTCAGTGTTCGACAAGGGACAGTAATTATTTTAAAGATCCACATTTTAACCCCTTTACCCCCAAGGGTGGTTTGCACGTTAATGACCGGGCCAATTTTTACAATTCTGACCACTGTCCCTTTATGAGGTTATAACTCTGGAACGCTTCAATGGATCCTGGTGATTCTGACATTGTTTTCTCGTGACATATTGTACTTCATGACAATGGTAAAAATTATTTGATAGTACCTGCGTTTATTTGTGAAAAAAACGGAAATCTGGTGAAAATTATGAAAATTTCGCAATTTTCCAACTTTGAATTTTTATGCAATTAAATCACAGAGATATGTCACACAAAATACTTAATAAGTAACATTTCCCACATGTCTACTTTACATCAGCACAATTTTGGAACCAAAATTTTTTTTTGTTAGGGAGTTATAAGGGTTAAAAGTTGACCAGCAATTTCTCATTTCTACAACACCATTTTATTTTAGGGACCACATCTCATTTGAAGTCATTTTGAGGGGTCTATATGATAGAAAATACCCAAGTGTGACACCGTTCTAAAAACTACACCCCTCAAGGTGCTCAAAACCATATTCAAGAAGTTTATTAACCCTTCTGGTGCTTCACAGGAATTTTTTGAATGTTTAAATAAAAATGAACATTTAACTTTTTTTCACAAAAAATTTAATTCAGCTCCAATTTGTTTTATTTTACCAAGGGTAACAGGAGAAAATGGACCCCAAACATTGTTGTACAATTTGTCCTGAGTATGCCAATACCCCACATGTGGGGGTAAACCACTGTTTGGGCGCATGGCAGAGCTCGGAAGCGAAGGAGTGCCATTTGACTTTTCAATGCAAAATTGACAGGAATTGAGATGGGACGCCATGTTTCGTTTGGAGAGCCCCTGATGTGGCTAAACATTGAAACCCCCCACAAGTGACACCATTTTGGAAAGTAGACCCCCTAAGGAACTTATCTAGAGGTGTGGTGAGCACTTTGACCCAACAAGTGCTTCACAGAAGTTTATAATGTAGAACCGTAAAAATAAAAAATCATATTTTTTCACAAAAATTATCTTTTCGCCCCCAATTTTTTATTTTCCCAAGGGTAAGAGAAGAAATTGGACCCCAAACGTTGTTGTACAATTTGTCCTGAGTACGCTGATAGCCCATATGTGGGGGTAAACCACTGTTTGGGCGGATGGGAGAGCTCGGAAGGGAAGGAGCGCCTTTTGACTTTTCAATGCAAAATTGACAGGAATTGAGATGGGACGTCATGTTGCGTTTGAAGAGCCACTGATGTGCCTAAACATTGAAACCCCCCACAAGTGACACCATTTTGGAAAGTAGACCCCCTAAGGAACTTATCTAGAGGTGTGGTGAGCACTTTGACCCACCAAGTGCTTCACAGAAGTTTATAATGTAGAACCGTAAAAATAAAAAATCATATTTTTTCACAAAAATTATCTTTTTGCCCCCAATTTTTTATTTTCCCAAGGGTAAGAGAAGAAATTGGACCCCAAAAGTTGTTGTACAATTTGTCCTGAGTACGCGGATACCCCATATGTGGGGGTAAACCACTGTTTGGGTGGATGGGAGAGCTTGGAAGGGAAGGAGCGCCGTTTGACTTTTCAAAGCAAAATTGACAGGAATTGAGATGGGACGCCATGTTGCGTTTGAAGAGCCACTGATGTGCCTAAACATTGAAACCCCCCACAAATGACACCATTTTGGAAAGTAGACCCCCTAAGGAACTTATCTAGAGGTGTGGTGAGCACTTTGACCCACCAAGTGCTTCACAGAAGTTTATAATGCAGAGCCGTAAAAATAAAACAAAATTTTTTTCCCACAAAAATTATTTTTTTAGCCCCCAGTTTTGTATTTTCCTGAGGGTAACAGGAGAAATTGGACCCCAAAATTTGTTGCCCAATTTGTCCTGAGTGCGATGATACACCATATGTGGGGGGAACCACTGTTTGGGCACATGGGAGGGCTCAGAAGGGAAGGAGTGCCATTTGAATGCAGACTTAGATGGAATGGTCTGCAGGTGTCACATTGCGTTTGCAGAGCCCCTAATGTACCTAAACAGTAGAAACCCCCCACAAGTGACACCATTTTGGAAAGTAGACCCCCTTAGGAACTTATCTAGATGTGTGCTGAGCGCTTTGACCCACCAAGGGCTTCACAGAAGTTTATAATGGAGAGCCGTAAAAATAAAACAAAAATTTTTTCCCACAAAAATTATTTTTTAGCCCCCAGTTTTGTATTTTCCCGGGGGTAAAAGGAGAAATTCGACCCCACAATTTGTTGTCCAATTTGTCCTGAGTGCGCTGATACCCCATATGTGGGGGGGAACCACTGTTTGGGCGCATGGGAGGGCTCGGAAGGGAAGGAGCTCCATTTGGAATGAGGACTTAGATGGAATGGTCTGCAGGTGTCACATTGCATTTGCAGAGCCCCTAATGTACCTAAACAGTAGAAACCTCCCACAAGTGACACCATTTTGGAAACTAGACCCCCTAAGGAACTCATCTAGATGTGTTGTGATAGCTTTGAACCCCCAAGTGTTTCACTACAGTTTGTAACGCAGAGCCGTGAAAATTAAAAAAAAAAATCTTTCCCCCCAAAATTATTTTTTAGCCCCCAGTTTTGTATTTTCCCGAGGGTAAGAGGAGAAATTCGACCCCACAAGTTGTTGTCCAATTTGTCCTGAGTACGCTGATACCCTGTATGTTGGGGGAAACCAACGTTTGAGCGCATGGCAGAGCTCGGAAGGGAAGGAGCGCCATTTGGAATGCAGACTTAGATGGAATGGTCTGCAGACGTCACATTGCGTTTGCAGAACCCCTAATGTACCTAAACAGTAGAAACCCCCCACAAGTGACCCCATATTGGAAACTAGACCCCCCAGGGAACTAATCTAGATGTGTTGTGAGAACTTTGAACCCCCAAGTGTTTCACTACAGTTTATAACGCAGAGCCGTGAAAATAAAAAATCTTTTTTTTTTCCCACAAAAAATATGTTTTAGCCCCGAGTTTTGTATTTTCCCAAGGGTAGCAGGAGAAATTGGACCCCAAAAGTTGTTGTCCTATTTGTCCTGAGTACGCTGATACCCCATATGTTGGGGTAAACCCCTGTTTGGGCACACGGGAGAGCTCGGAAGGGAAGAAGCACTGTTTTACTTTTTCAACGCAGAATTGGCTGGAATTGAGATCGGACGCCATGTCGCGTTTGGAGAGCCCCTGATGTGCCTAAACAGTGGAAACCCCCCAATTATAACTGAAACCCTAATCCAAACACATCCCTAACCCTAATCCCAACAGTAACCCTAACCACACCTCTAACCCTGACACACCCCTAACCCTAATCCCAACCCTATTCCCAACCGTAAATGTAATCTAAACCCTAACTGTAACTTTAGCCCCAACCCAAACTGTAGCCCTAGCCCTAACCCTAGCCCTAACCCTAATCCTAACCCTAGCCCTAACCCTAGCCCTAACCCTAACCCTAGCCCTAACCCTAGCCCTAACCCTAGCCCTAACCCTAGCCCTAACCCTAGCCCTAACTCTAACCCTAGCCCTAATGGGAAAATGGAAATAAATACATTTTTTTAATTTTTCCCTAACTAAGGGGGTGATGAAGGGGGGTTTGATTTACTTTTATAGCGGGTTTTTTAGCGGATTTTTATGATTGGCAGCCGTCACACACTGAAAGACGCTTTTTATTGCAAAAAATATTTTTTGCGTTACCACATTTTGAGAGCTATAATTTTTCTATATTCTGGTCCACAGAGTCATGTGAGGTCTTGTTTTTTGCGGGACGAGTTGATGTTTTTATTGGTAACATTTTCGGGCACGTGACATTTTTTGATCGCTTTTTATTCCGATTTTTGTGAGGCAGAATGACCAAAAACCAGCTATTCATGAATTTCTTTTGGGGGAGGCGTTTATACCGTTCCGCGTTTGGTAAAATTGATGAAGCAGTTTTATTCTTCGGGTCAGTACGATTACAGCGACACCTCATTTATATCATTTTTTTATGTTTTGGCGCTTTTATACGATAAAAACTATTTTATAGAAAAAATAATTATTTTTGCATCGCTTTATTCTCAGGACTATAACTTTTTTATTTTTTTGCTGATGATGCTGTATGGCGGCTCGTTTTTTGCGGGACAAGATGACGTTTTCAGCGGTACCATGGTTAGTTATATCTGTCTTTTTGATCGCGTGTTATTCCACTTTTTGTTCGGCGGTATGATAATAAAGCGTTGTTTTTTGCCTCGTTTTTTTTTTATAGGTCGGGCCGTTACGGACGCGGCGATACTAAATATGTGTACTTTTATTGTTTTTTTTTATTATTTAGATAAAGAAATGTATTTATGGGAATAATATATTTTTTTTTTTTTTCATTATTTTGGAATATTTTTTTTTACACATTTGAAATTTTTTTTTTTTACTTTTTTACTTTGTCCCAGGGGGGGACATCACAGATCAGTGATCTGACAGTTTGCACAGCACTCTGTCAGATCACTGATCTGACATGCAGCGCTGCAGCCTTCACAGTGCCTGCTCTAAGCAGGCTCTGTGAAGCCACCTCCCTCCCTGCAGGACCCGGATCCGCGGCCATCTTGGATCCGGGGCTGGAGGGAGCAGGGAGGGAGGTGAGACCCTCGCAGCAACGCGATCATATCGCGTTGCTGCGGGGGGCTCAGGGAAGCCCGCAGGGAGCCCCCTCCCTGCGGGAAGCTTCCCTGTACCGCCGGCACATCGCGATCATCTTTGATCGCGGTGTGCCGGGGGTTAATGTGCCGGGGGCGGTCCGTGACCGCTCCTGGCACATAGTGCCGGATGTCAGCTGCGATAAACAGCTGACACCCGGCCGCGATCGGCGGCGCTCCCCCCGTGAGCGCTGCCGATCGCATATGACGTACTATTGCGTCCTTGGGAAGTAAAGCCCACCCCACATGGACGCAATAGTACGTCTAATGGCAGAAAGGGGTTAAAGAGATGCCATCATGTTTTCCTCTACTTGATTTGTTAAAAAAAATAAAATGTCTTTTAATTTCAGTTATTTGAGGCAGCTGGGTAAGCATTCTCTGGTTATGATTGCATCATTTTTGCCATGGATTAAAAAAGGTGTAGGGACATAAAGTATGCAAAATATCCCAGATGATTATTAGTCCTTGTTGAGCAATAAAGGAAATCTATCACCATGTTTTTACTACTCCATCTAAAAGCAGCGTGACGTAGGGGCCGAGACCCTGATTCCAGTGATGTATCACTTGCTTGCAGCACTTTCAATAAAATCCCTATTTTATCTGCTGCAGATCTAGCAGTTCTCTGAATGCTGAGCTCTGTATAACTCCACCCTCACCACTGATTGGCCTTTCTGTGTATATATGCAGAAAGCAGCCAATCACTGGTGGAGGCGGGGTTATACAGAGCACTTGAATATAGAGGACTTAATGACAGCAGATTTACTAGTCCAGTAGTAATAATCTCCTGCTGATAAAACAGTAATTTTATAAGAACTACAGCAAGCAGCCCAGTGACACATCACTGGAATCAGGGTCTCTGTTTACATACAATGCTACTCTCGAATTAGGTGTAAAAAACATAATTTGCTGCCAGAAGACAATCAGGAAATCGGTGATACTGTTCAGTTGTCCTTTAGCACCAGCACAGAATGGATTTATTATACAGTATTATTCATATCCGTGGATTGCCAATTACTGCAGGACATAACAGCCATCCAGAGGCGAGAGCAAGACATGTAACCACAAGGATCACAGACAAAGGACACCCCTATATTCTCTAGTTTTCTTCAAGAGGCTGTATCAAAATATGTTGTTTGTTAGTTTTTTAAATTTTGTTAGCTGGAGAACCCCTTAATTGTGGCCACAAATTCTCTCTCGTTTGCAACAGATTTGTCTGCCCCCCACCCTTTTCCCCGTCTCACAATCAGCAGAATTACCCTCTAAGGCCATGTTTCCACAGTGATTATCTGGTGAGTTTTTGAGGCTACATTAGGTAACTTGTGGGGTTTTTTGTTGCATTTTTGAGTATTTATTTCATGTGTTTGCAGCGCATTTTTTTTCTTCTTCGCTTTTGTTTCTTTTTGGATATTGTGTATTAAATAAAACTACTTTGTTTTGTAAACTTCCTGTCTGCTGAGCTTTGATACAGCTTTATTGATAATGTCGTGTGGATTACATCCATTTTTGCTGCAGAAATGCAATACAAGCATATGCAGCGCCCCAGGGTCCTGGTCGTTGCAGTAATATCATTCTATCCAAGGGGGGAATGATGTTACGTTTGAAGGCAATAAAGGAGATCTCTTTACCAGGTATCACAAACATACGACACATTTCACACTCCAGTCCACCAGGGGGAGCTATGCTCCTATTTATTAGGGCACTCTTCACAATTAGGAAAAACTGGTGGTCTGGATAGGAAGTTAGTCAGCAGCTGGCTGGGCTTCACCCAGTGAGCTGCTATCTGTGCTCCGCTCAGGTAGTTGGTCCCTGACAGGGGTGGGATCCTGTCAGAGGCCTAGACATAAGGCCACGGAGCTGCGCCTGCCCTACATGCGGCAGCATCCTAGGAAAGAGACACGAACAGCGAACTTTATTGTAGAGGGTGAGAAACGAAGTCTTAGCAAAAGGAGAGGAAACCAGAAGGCGTTCTGCCCTACACAGGCTGCCTCCTTCTGAGGCGCAGGATGCGGTAGCCGGAACACCGAGGGAGCAACAGTTTTCCATGCCTTGCTCCAGAGACCAGCAGGACAGCTAATTCCACGTTACCTGCCCGCCCTATAACCAGGAGGCTCGGTGGCAACTTGTGGGGGCTGGGGCATGCTAGAGTCCCTGTAAAAAACCTCAGGCAAATAGTCGTACGGGTTTGTCCTATCCATCCAGGGGACAGAGAGAGAGACACAACATCTAGAACATCTACAATAGTTGTGAGGACCTTATGAGAAGCTCAGCAATAAGGTACTACAACACACAGGCGCTACAGGAAGGCTACTGATTTCCACCTGGATAAGGGGACTCTGGATTTGCCTCCAAACCGGCCGGACTCTGCCTGCGCTGTGATCTGGTGCTCTGGACTGTGGATGCTGAAGCCTTCAGTAAAAAGGTATAGAGACTGCAACCTTGTGTCCTCGTTCTTCACTGCGCATTTCACCATCCATCATCTTACACACTGGGAAGCCCTGGGGACACACTTCACCTGTGGGAAGGTATACCACCTATCTGCCATAGCATCACCCCCAGCGGACCCCTAAGCAGCGTCGGTCACCCTGACAGAATACCACAGGTGGCGTCACGAACAATATCCCTTTAAAGACCTTTCCCTTTTTACAACGGACCTCCCGAGGGCCACGGACCGGGTCAGCCACCGAGACCTCCCCCCAAGAAACGAAGGACCTGGTACCGAGTACCCCACTGCCCTACGGGGGCGATCCAACTTTGGCGTCATGAACAGGATCTACTTAAGCCTGAAAATCGGGTCATGTGTGCCTAAGAACTGTGCCAGAATTGTGCTTGAACTGTGATTTATTGAAAAGACAGTATATTGCAAAAGACCGCCAAAAATTCCCGCCAAAACCGCCGCCATTACCGCGCCACAAGGAGCGCTGGAGAAGGGCGTTTCGTCATGGGTGTGAACTGACTGAGAGCGCGAAAGATAATGGCTACCCAGTCCAAATACCACTGCACCTTGAGGACGTGTCCGTCAGCAGCCGAGATCCGCCTCCTGATCCTCAATGGCGGGCAGAGACAAAGAAACAGAAACCGCTCACGGAGGAGAGAGCGGGAAAAGGACGAGGAAGGAGCCAGCCACGAGGAAGACGCCATGGCCAGCCGCCCGTGACCGGAGCGGGGGGTGGAAGCCGAGGACTCCCCCAGCTACCGGGATGGCAGCCGCAGCGAGCCGTCACCAGAGTTCCTGGAGTTCCTGAAAGCAGAGGTGGAAGAGCTCAGCGACCAAATCCTGCGGACGCAGCTGAGCACTGAGGCCGGGTGGAAGAAGACCTTCATCGGGAGCTTCACCAAACGTCTGTCGGCAGCCTCGCCTGGAGCAAGAAAGAAGTTCCAGCGCTCCAAAGCCAGAAAGCAAGGCCCTGCCGGGAAGCGAGATTATTATTATTATTTATTTATATAGCACCATTAATTCCATGGTGCTGTACATGAGAAAGGAGTTACATACAGGGTTATAGATATTGATTACAGTAAGCAGGTTTACATTGACAGACTGGTACAGAGGGGAGAGGACCCTGTCCTTGCGGACTTACATTCTATGGGATAGTGGGGAAGAGACAGAAGGTAGGGGCGAGGCGGCGGCTCTGGCGATGGCGAGGCGGTGTCTCTGGCGATGGTGAGGCGGCAGAATGGTTATTGCTGGGTGTACGCTTTCTTGAAGAGATGGGTTTTCAGGTTCCGTCTGAAGGAGCCGAGGGTGGTGGATAGTCGGACGTGTTGAGGCATGGAATTCCAGAGGATGGGGGATATTCGGGAGAAATCTTGGACGCGGTTGTGTGAGGAACGAATAAGTGTGGAGGAGAGTAGGAGGACTTGGGAGGATCGGAGATTACGTGAGGGAAGATATTGGGAGATTAGTTCAGAGATATAGGGAGGGGACAGGTTGTGGATGGCTTTGTAGATCAGTGTTAGTAGTTTGAACTGGATTCGTTGGGGAATGGGGAGCCAGTGGAGGGATTTGCAGAGGGGAGAAGCAGGGGAGTAGCGAGGAGAGAGGTGGATTAGCCGGGCAGCAGGGTTGAGGACAGACTGGAGTGGTACAAAAGAGTTAGCGGGGAGGCCACAGAGAAGGGTGTTGCAGTAGTCGAGGCGGGAGATGATGAGGGCATGCACAAGAGTTTTGGTAGATTGTGGGCTGAGGAAGGAACGGATTCTGGCAATATTTTTGAGTTCGAAGCGACAGGAGGTGGCAAGAGTTTGGACTTGCGGTTTGAAGGACAGGGCAGAGTCGAGAGTTACCCCGAGGCAGCGGATTTCAGGTGCGGGAGAGAGCGTGATGCCGTTTACCATAATAGATAGGTCAGGTAGGGGGGATTCGTGAGATGGGGGAAAGATGATGAGTTCGGTTTTGTCTACATTGAGTTTTAGGAAGCGAGAGGTGAAGAAGGAGGATATGGCTGACAGACACTTCGGGATTCTGGACAGCAGAGAGGTGACATCTGGCCCAGAGAGGTAGATCTGAGTGTCATCTGCATACAGGTGGTACTGGAAACCATGGGACTTTTAGTTGTCCTAGGCCAACAGTATAGATGGAAAAAAGTAGGGGCCCTAGGACAGAGCCTTGAGGGACTCTGTTAGATGAGAGTTAGATGAGAGGTGGGAGGAAATTTGAGCATGGACATGCTGCTCAAGGAGTTTTGAAGCAAATGGGAGCAGTGATATGGGGCGGTAGCTGGGCATAGCAGTTGGGTCAAGGTTAGTTTTTTTGAGGATGGGTGTGATGGTGTCATGTTTGAAGGCCGAGGGGAAGGTACCAGAAGAGAGCGATAGATTGAAGAGATGGGTTAGGGCTGGAATGAGCATGCAAACACAGATGACAACGCCGCAGCACAAGGCCCTGCAACCAGCGTTCCAGACCCCAGCAGAGACGGAGCAGACCGGCACCGGAGGGACCGCATCTGAAGCAGGTATGAGGAACAACCCTGCCCCGGTGACCGACCCCGCTCCCGCAACTGCTTCTGCCACAGCTGCTGACTCTGTTCCAGTGACTGATCTTGCAGCAGCCGCTACATCTAGTACAGAAAATGCCCATACCCAAGCTACGCAGACTTCCATCGCTGCACACGATCTGACAATCCACGAAAGACAGACCAATAGTGTTTATCCGTCGCCAGGTGTAACCTTGGATCCTACCCTTCCCAGGCCATGAAGGGTTCTGTGCCAAGTGAAGCCCTGGAGGCCGTCTGCATAAAAGAACACTGAAAAGATTGTAAATAGTTACTAAACTTTCTCATTTGATGCCTTAAACCCATCTAGGGTTATTCCTTAAAGGGGTCCCACATTTAAAGGGATCCTCAGTTTGCACAAGTTTATTATTGTTACAAAGAACTGCAGAATCATGAACTGCGCATGATCACAAACTGTCTTTGTAAATAGTTGGCACCTTCTTAAAGGGAACCTGTCACCCCGAAAATCGCGGGTGAGGTAAGCCCACCGGCATCAGGGGCTTATCTACAGCATTCTGTAATGCTGCAGATAAGCCCCCGATGTTACCTGAAAAAGGAGAAAAAGACATTAGATTATACTCACCCAGGGGCGGTCCCGCTGCTGGTCAGGTCGGATGGGCGTCTCCGGTCCGCTGCGGCGCCTCCTATCTTCTTTCCATGACGTCCTCTTCTGAGCTTCAGCCACGGCTCCGGCGCAGGCGTACTTTGCTCTGCCCTCTTGAGGGCAGAGGATAGTACTGCAGTGCGCAGGCGCCGGAAAGGTCAGAGGCCCGGCGCCTGCGCACTGCAATACTTTGTCTGCCCTCAACAGGGCAGAGCAAAGTACGCCTGCGCCGGAGCCGTGGCTGAAGATCAGAAGAGGACGTCATGGAATGAAGATAGGAGGCGCCGCAGCGGACCGGAGACGCCCATCTGACCTGACCAGCAGCGGGACCGCCCCTGGGTGAGTATAATATAACGTCTTTTTCTCCTCTTTCAGGTAACATCGGGGGCTTATCTACAGCATTACAGAATGCTGTAGATAAGCCCCTGATGCCGGTGGGCTTACCTCACCCGCGATTTTCGGGGTGACAGGTGCCCTTTAAGGGTTCTTCCTACTGGTTTTACAAAGGAGGCTTTTACAGAGACTGCCTCTAACAGAAACTGCTGTTAATCTCGTTGTAAAAATTGCTTTGCTTTTCAGACCTGAAGAAAAACCCGTTGGTGTGGCAGAATTCCGGGTTAGGATACACATCTTGTAGCCCATCCAAGACCAACGTTGGGAGTTCGTCACAGGTCCCTTGCTTCACGTCACCTTTGTTGCTAAAACTGACTTGATTGATGATGTGATTACTTTGCACTACCTCAGAAAAGACTTCAGCTTGCCATTAAAGGGAATGTTGAATTGTTGCACTTTGCCTAAAAGTGATGTTTGAAAGTATTGAGCAGTTAGATAGAATTAAGTTTACATAGTTGATAGTACAGTATGTAGCCAGAAGTCTAGATAAAAGGAAAATGTTTGATAATGTACTTTGAATAAACTGAAGAAAATGCAGTGAGCCCATGGGGGTTCATAGACTGTTCTGCATTTAAATAAAGTAAGCCCGTGGGGGTTAGCTAGTTAGTTAGTTAGTTGGTTGATAATTTTGCACTTAGGAAAGAATAATTGTTTTGCATTTGAATAAAAATAAAACGTTTGCATTTGCACTTAAAGGGGTTGTCCACTACTTTCAATTAACCCCCCAATGTATCCCCCCGGGACCCCTAATGAATTGGGCAATTACCTTGCGTTGCCGTTTTCGCCTGTGAGCGGCGCTATTCTGCCTGCTGAGTCCGGGTCACGTGACCCCCAGGCTGCAGCTGCCGCTCATTTCCGCCGACGTCACGTCAATTTCCAGACTCTAGAAATTGACGTGACGTCAGCAGCAGGCGTGACCAGCCCCCACAGTCAGCAGTCACTCAGCAAGAGTGACTGGGCTGTGGGCGGTGCTGGGGGCTGCCTGCAGGGCTGTGCTGGGGGCGGGCGGGGCTCTGTGTGCTCACTGCTGCTGGGATCATGATGTGCCGGCGGGGCTGTGCTGCGGTCGCCGGGGATCTGCCCGCCGGCGCCGGTGTTTTTGTGGACCGGCGCGTGTGCGGGTGCCTGCCCGCCGGCGTGTGCGGGTGCCTGCCCGCCGGCGTGTCTGGGGCTCTGCCCGCTGGCGTGTGCGGGGCTCTGCCCGCCGGCGTGTGCGGGTGCCTGCTCGCCGGCCTGTGCGGGGGTCTGCCCGCCGGCATGTGCGGGGGTCTGCCCGCCGGCGTGTGCGGGGGTCTGCCCGCCGGCGTGTGCGGGTGCCTGCTCGCCGGCCTGTGCGGGGGTCTGCCCGCCGGCATGTGTGTGTGCGTGTGCGTGCCGGCGCTGTGTGTGTGTGCTTGCCGGCGCTGTGTGTGTGTGTGCGTGTGCGTGTGTGTGTGTGTGTGTGTGTGCCGGCGCTGTGTGTGTGTGCGTGTGCGTACCGGCGCTGTGTGTGTGTGTGTGTGCGTGCCGGCGCTGTGTGTGTGTGTGCGTGCCGGCGCTGTGTGTGTGTGTGCCGGCGCTGTGTGTGTGTGTGCGTGTCGGCGCTGTGTGTGTGTGTGTGTGCGTGCCGGCGCTGTGTGTGCGTGCCGGCACTGTGTGTGTGTGTGCAGGCATCGTCCGATGGGACTACAAGTCCCATCGGGCTCTGCCTGCTACACTGACAGTAAGTGACACATTAGCCAATGATGGGACAGTAGTAGTCCCATCATCCGGCTAATGTGTTGAATGTAAAAAAAAAAACATACACAGTACATACATACATACAACACACAATGGGACATGCGACGACATGCACCATGCGATGACATGCATGCACCATGCGGCGACATGCACCATGCGACGACATGCGCCATGCGACATTCGACGACATGCACCATGCGACGACATGTGACATGCACCGACATGCTGCATGCACCATGCTACATGCAACAACATGCACCATGCGGCGACATGCACCATGTGGCGACATGCTGCATGCACCATGCGACAACATGCGACATGCGACGACATCCACCATGCGACGACATGCACCATGTGACATGCACCATGCGACGACATGCACCATGCGACGACATGCACCATGCACCATGTGACATGCACCATGCGATGACATGCACCATGTGACATGCACCATGCGACGACATGCACCATGCGACATGCACCATGCGGCGACATGCTGCATGCGACAACATGCACCGTGCGACGACATGCACCATGCGACGACATGCACCATGCGACAACATGCTACATGCACCATGCGACGAGATGCACCATGCGATGACATGCAACATGCACCATGCGACGACATGCTGCATGCGACGACATGCGACATGCACCATGCGGCGACATGCTGCATGCACCATGTGACAACATGCGACATGCTACATGCGACGACATGCACCATGCGACGACATGCACCATGCGACGACATGCACCATGTGACATGCACCATGCGACGACATGCACCATGCGACGACATGCACCATGCGACGACATGCACCATGCGGCGACATGCACCATGTGACATGCACCATGCGACGACATGCACCATGCAACGACATGCACCATGCAATGACATGCGACATACAGTACATACATACATACTACAGACATACAGTACATATAACATAGAGTACATACTCACCATCACTTGTCACTTTGTTCCCCGAAGCCATTGTCACCTGTAAAAAATATTAAAATAATAAACAAACAATATACTCCCTGTCCGCAGAAATCCAATTAAAACGAGTGTCCCACGACGATCTCTCGTGGAGAGCAGGAGCATCAGTTGATGCGACCACTCTCCAGGGGCTCCAGGAACACAATGATGGAAGGTATCCTTCCATCATGTATTCCTCACAAGGTATTCCTACGCCCCTGTGAGAAAATAGTCCCTAGTCTCACTATTGGCATTGCTGGGTGAGACATTTTCCCACGCAGCAATTGCCATAAAGTGAGACCAGTGAACTAGAGTAACCTCAGTGATACACTGCAGGAGCCATTGTCTCCTGTCAGTGTGTCACTGTGGGTCCTATAGAGCAGTGACATCACCCGATGTCACTGTTCTATAGGGGAGATCGTCGTGGGACACTCGTTATTAATTGGACTATGGCAGACAGGTAGTATACGGTTTATTATTTTACTCTTTTTTGAAGGCGCTGAAGTATGGTAAGTATGGTTAAATGAAGAATATTAAAATACTTTTTTCCAAATGTGTGTGTTTTATTAACCCTTTCTTACTATTGGATTAGTAATGGATAGGCGTCTTATTGACGCCTCTCCGTTATTAACCCGGCTTAATGTCACCTTACAATAGCAAGGTGACATTAACCCCTTATTACCCCATATCCCACCGCTACTCGGGAGTGGGAAGAGAGGGGCTAAGTGCCGGAATTGGCGCATCTTACAGATGCGCCATTTCTGGGGCGGTTGCGGACTGGTATTTGTAGCCGGGGGGGTGAGGGCCAATATCCATGGCCCCTCTCTAGGCTATGAATATCAGCCTGCAGCTGTCTGCGTAGCCTTTCTGGCTATAAAATATAGGGGGACCCCACGTCATTTTTTTTTTGGGGGGGGGGGGTTCCCCCTCTTGTAATAGCCAGTAAAGGCTACGCAGACAGCTGCGGGCTGATATTCATAGCAGGCTACAGATATTGGCCCCGGCCGTCGGCTTTCCCCCTCTGGCGCAGAAAATTGCGCGGGAGCCCACGCCGTTTTTTTCCGCTTTTTTTTTTTCTTTTTAAATTCATCGCTCATTAAGGCCTCTTTCACTCTTGCGTCAGTACGGGTCCATCGCTATGCGTCGGGCCGACATACCGACACACGTTGTGAAATTTGTGCACGACGTGGGCAGCGGATGCAGTTTTTCAACGCATCCGCTGCCCATTCTGAAGTGCGGGGAGGAGGGGGCGGAGTTTCTGCCGCAAATGCGCGGTAGAAAATGGCGGACGAGCCGGCCAAAAAAATTTTCAATTGAACGTTTTTTTTGTGCCGACGGTCCGCCAAAACACGACGGATCCGTAGCACGACGGAGGCGATGTCTGGCCATCCGTCACGATCCGTCGCTAATACAAGTCTATGGGTAAAACGCATCCTGCGAGCACATTTGCAGGATCCGTTTATTTGCACCGGATCGTTTTTTCCGCCAGATCCGTTTTTTTTCAACCGGATCCATTTTTTTCCGCCGGATCCATTTTATTCCACCGGATGTTTTTTTTTCCGCCAGATCTGTTTTTTCTCATAGAGTTGTATTAGCACCGGATTGCGCCTGATGGCCGCACGTTTAATCCGTTTTTGCAGGATCCGTCAAAAAAGCTGTTTCCACCGGACGGAAAACACATACAGAGGAACGGTTTTTCGGTACGTTGAAAAAATGCACAGCGACTGATCTAACAAAAAACGGATGAAACGTGTGGCCATCAGACGCACTCCGGCGCTAATACAACTCTGAGAAAAAAACGGATCTGGCGGAAAAAAACGATCAGGTGGTAAAAAACGGATACGGCCGGAAAAAAAAGATCCGGCAGAAAAAAAAAGATCCGGCGAAAAAAAACGGATCCTGCAAATGTGCTCGCAGGATGCGTTTTGTACCCATAGACTTGTATTAGCAACGTATCCGTCGTGTTTTGGCGGACACAACGCACAAAAAAAAGTTCAATGTAACTTTTTTTGTGCGACGTGTCTGCCATTTCCGACCGCGCATGCGTGGCTGGTACTCCACCCCCTCCTCCACGCTCATCACAATGGGCAGCGGATGCGTTGTAAAACTGCATCCGCTGCCCACGTTGTGCTAAAGTTAGCATAACGTCCGTCGGTACGTCTGGCCGAAGGTTTGCGACGGCCCCGTACCGACGCAAGTGTGAAAGTAGCCTTACATCTGAATTTGCTGAGTATAATGCAGCCACCCCAGAGTATAATGTAGCCCCCATAGAATATAATGCAGCCCCCCATAGTATATCCGGTAATGAGTGGAGGAAAGAGGAGACTCTTAAAGAAGAAGTTACAGGTCTGTGAGAGCCAGAAATCTTGATTGTTTGTTTCTGACCAAATACTTATTTTCCACCATAATATGCAAATAAAATGTTAAAAAAACAGACAATGTGATTTTCTGGATTTTTTTTCTCAGTTTGTCTCCCATAGTTGAGGTCTACCTATGATGTAAATTACAGACGCCTCTCATCTTTTTAAGTGGTGGAACTTGCACTATTGCTGACTGACTAAATACTTTTTTGCCCCACTGTATATACAGCACAACCCACATCTCATCCCCACGAAAATGGCTCCACACTCTCCTCACCTTTCCTCTTGCCTGCGCTGCTCCTGTCTCGGCGTCTGCAGTCTGCCCGGGACACAGCAGGTCTGTGATGATATGACGTCATCGCGCACCCGCAGTGTCAGAGGCAGAGCGGGGAATGATGGGAGAGGGAGCGTCAGCGGACGCTCTCTCCTCCATCATTGCATTGAACTATACCGGCGTCATAGACGCCGGTATAGTTGAACGCGGCGGCGGCACTGGCGGGAGTAGGGGGGAAAGAGTGCAGCGGCCCACTACTGGCACCGGCCCTTCTAGCATTTGCCAGAAGTGCCCGATGGCCAGTCCGGCCCTGGTCACCGCCCACACACTTCCCTCCTCCTGAACTGCAGCGTTTCTCGGGCCCACATCCGCAGCAAAACTGCAGATATTTGTTACAATGAAAGTCTAAGGCCGGAGTCACACTACAGCGAGATACAGCCAACTCTCGCAGGTTAAATCCATGTTCTGGCACCGGCACTCCGGAGCGGAGCGTGCGGCTCCATGTATTGCTGTGCGGCCGCACGCTCCGCTCCAGAGTGCCGGTGCCAGAGCTTGGTTTTAACCTGCGAGACTCGGCCGTATCTCGCTGTAGTGTGATCCCGGCGTAAGCGTGCAGTTCGGCACAAAAGAAGTGACATGCTGCGGAGAAAAAAAAAAGCTGCGTTTCGGTGCGGCCTTTTCCGCAGCATGTGCACAACAAGTCTGCGGCTCCCATAGACTTACATTGGTTGTGCACAACACTGTGGATTTAATGCAATTCCGTACTGCAAAAAACGCTGCGGATCTGCAATCAAATCCGCAACGTGTGCACACAGTCTTAGCATTTAGTGAACCTAGCAAAAAGCCAAGCAAAAAACAAGTGTGGGATTGCACTTTTTTTGCAATTTCATCGCACTTTGAATTTTTTTCACATTTTCTACTACACGATATGGTAAAACCAATGGTGTCGTTCAAAAGTAGAACTTGTCCCGCAAAAGATAAGCCCTCACATGGCCATATTGACGGAAAAATTATGGCTCTGGAAAGAAGGGGAGCGATAAACGAAAAAAGCTCCAGGGGTGAAGGGGTTTAGAAACATGGATATGGACATATCTATGGAAATAGATATATAGATATATCTGTATGTATCTATCTATCTATCCCATATCTATCTAATTCTATCTATCTGTCTATCTATCTATCTATCTATCTATCTAATATCTATCTATCTATCTATCTATCTATCTATCTATCTATCTATCCCATATCTATCTATCTATCTATCTATCTATCTATCTATCTATCTATCTATCTATCTATCTATCTATCTATCTATCTATCTATCTATCTATCTATCTATCCCATATCTATCTATCTATTATCTATCTATCTATCTATCTATCTATCTATCTATCTATCTATCTCTGTGTGTAATGGAGTGTGGGTTGGACAAATGTAAAAGAGGAGTTGGACAGAAATGACACCACAAATCTTTTTGAAGAGAGAGGAGGGAGAGGAGGGAGGGGTTTGGGTGTGTTTTTGGAGTGGGTGTGTTAGGTTCGGGCTTAGTGGCAGTGCAAAGCATCATGGAACTTGTAGTATTAGGGCACAATAAGGAAGTTGTCGATTAACCTCATGAGAGCTGAATCCAGCACTGAAGATGTGCTGCTACAGCATGATAACAGCTAATATTGCTAAAATAAACACAGTAGATGTCTTCAGTGGCACATAATAGCAAGATTTATGAAAAAAAAAAAAAAAAACTTTATAGTAGTGGACAACTTCTTTAATAGCTAGTATACCTGTAAAGGTAATTATATTTCATAGTTAGTAAGTACATCTGTTATTAAAATGTCCCATCCATAGAAGTAGGTCGGCACTGTAAATATGTTTCTGTTTGTAACATTCAAGTGTCTTCACCTCCCATAAAGGGAAGCTTAGTATATTAACTTGTTTTATAGCATTTTAAAAACTGCGAAGGAGGGGAGTGAAAAACGAACACGGAAAAACGGAAAATCCCAAGGTCATGAAAGGGTTAAAAGCTGTTATAGTGTCTGCCATTACTAACTATTGTAGTTGGGCATTCCACAGTCTGTCTGCTCTAACTGTAAAGAGTCCTTTCCTATTTAGCTGCCAGAATTCACTTTCTTCCACGTGTAACAAATGTTCCATTACCTTTTGTCCTGGTCCTGGAAGTGATGTCATGTGTCAGTACTATGTATTGACCACATATGTATTTGTACATATAAATGAGATGTTGTAATAATGTAATAATCTAGTTTCCACCTTTGAACTGACTTTAAATTTCAAATATATTTTTGAAAATGTGGAGCCCAAATTGGATCCCATATCCAAGATGTGGCCTTATACTACAGGATCTGCCTATTGGGGAGCTGCCTTATACTACAGGATCTGCCTTTAGGGGGGATGCCATATACTACAGGATTTGCCTATAGGGGTTCTGCCTTATACTACAGGATCTGCTTATGGGGGTACTGTCTTATATTACAGGGTCTGCCTATAGGTGTGATGCCTTATACTACAGGATCTGCCTATAGGGGGGCTGCCTTATACTACAGGATCTGCCTATAGGAGGGCTGCCTTATATTACAGGATCTGCCTATAGGGCTTCTGCCTTATACTACAGGACCTGCCTATAGGGGGGCTGCCTTATACTACAGGATCTGCCTATAGGGGTTCTGCCTTATATTACAGTATCTGCCTATAGGGGTACTGTTGTGAATTCTGTTGTCGAACTCCCTCCTGTGGTCGTGAATAGTACTTCGGCGAGTTCTGTCCATGGACTCCCTCTGGTGGCTGTGAGTGAAGCTGCTGCTTCTGAGGTTCCTTACACAGGTGACGTGGTTTATCCTTTGGTTGGCTGCTCTATTTAACTCCACTCAGATTGTTACTCCATGCCAGCTGTCAATGTTCCTGCATTGGTTCAGTTCGCTCTTTGATCTTTCTGGTGACCTGTCTTCTCCAGCAGAAGCTAAGTTCCTGATAGTTATTATTTGTTCATTGTTTCCTTGTCCAGCTGGTTATCATGATTTTGTCTTGCTAGCTGGAAGCTCTGGGATGCAGAGTGGCATCTCAGCACCGTTAGTCGGTGCGGAGGTCTTTTTGCACACTCTGCGTGGTCTTTTGTAGTTTTTTGTGCTGACCGCAAAGATACCTTTCCTTTCCTCTGTCTGTTTAGTAAGTCTGGCCTCCCTTTGCTGAAACCTGTTTCATTTCTGCGTTTGTGACTTTCATCTTTACTCACAGTCAATATATGTGGGGGGCTGCCTTTTCCTTTGGGGAATTTCCCTGAGGCAAGGTAGGCTTTATTTTCTATCTCTAGGGCTAGCTAGCTCTTAGGCTGTGAAGAGGCGTCTAGGGAGAGTCAGGAACGCTCCACGGCTATTTCTGGTTGGGATGATAGGATTAGGGCCTGCGGTCAGCAGAGCTCCCACATCCCAGAGCTTGTCCTGTGTGAGTTTAACTATCAGGTCGTGCCGGGTGCTCCTAACCACCAGGTCCATAACAGGGTACTGCCTTATACTGCAAGATATGCCTATAGGGGGCTGCCTTATACTACAGGATCTGCCCATAGGGAGCACACAGGGCATTATTACTTTCTAGAGGGCAAAATATGGGCACTTTTTTCTAGGGCACTTGCACCCGGCATTGCTATATTATAGAGGGGTGCTTTAGAATTTAGAATGCACAGAGAATCACACAGCAGGTGCAGTGATAGGGACACATACGGCAGCAGCGGCTCATTATTGGGGTATCAGGTGCAGTAATAGGGACACATACGGCAGCAGCGGCTCAGTATTGGGGTATCAGGTGCAGTAATACGGACAAATACGGCAGCAGTGGCTCAGTATTGGGGTATCAGGGGCAGTAATAGGGACACATACGGTAACAGTCGCTCAGTATTGGGGTATCAGGTGCAGTAATAGGGACACATAGGGCAGCAGTGGCTGAATATTTGGGGTATCAGCAGGATGAGGGGTTTGTGCAGGTTGGGGATAGATGGTGATGGCTGGAATATGAGAAGTGAAATATGTCTTTGTTGTATTCTCTGCAGACAGTACTGGCTGGAAGAAGTTGTCATGTCGGTCTGGGCCAGATGGAAAAGACAGGAAAAGTGAACGATTCCATCAGAAAGGACGTCAGCGGTAAGTCACTATCTGTAACTATGCTGTGATCTCTTATATGTTCTGCAGGGCTGGTATCTACCACTGACCATATGGCGGTAATATCATGTTGCTCTTTATATACAGATTATCTTCAGTAACAGCGCGGTCATCTGCTGAGGTTCTCCTCCACTATTAAGATGTGTCACCCAGCTGTATTCAAGGCTACCTGGTTAGGTGCCCACTCAGAAGCTTCGCCCCCCTGAACCAAAACCCTAGGTACGCCTCTGGTCGGAGGTAACATAGTAACATAGTTAGTAAGGCCGAAAAAAGACATTTGTCCATCCAGTTCAGCCTATATTCCATCATAATAAATACCCAGATCTACGTCCTTCTACAGAACCTAATAATTGTATGATACAATATTGTTCTGCTCCAGGAAGACATCCAGGCCTCTCTTGAACCCCTCGACTGAGTTCGCCATCACCACCTCCTCAGGCAAGCAATTCCAGATTCTCACTGCCCTAACAGTAAAGAATCCTCTTCTATGTTGGTGGAAAAACCTTCTCTCCTCCAGACGCAAAGAATGCCCCCTTGTGCCCGTCACCTTCCTTGGTATAAACAGATCCTCAGCGAGATATTTGTATTGTCCCCTTATATACTTATACATGGTTATTAGATCGCCCCTCAGTCGTCTTTTTTCTAGACTAAATAATCCTAATTTCGCTAATCTATCTGGGTATTGTAGTTCTCCCATCCCCTTTATTAATTTTGTTGCCCTCCTTTGTACTCTCTCTAGTTCCATTATATCCTTCCTGAGCACCGGTGCCCAAAACTGGACACAGTACTCCATGTGCGGTCTAACTAGGGATTTGTACAGAGGCAGTATAATGCTCTCTTCATGTGTATCCAGACCTCTTTTAATGCACCCCATGATCCTGTTTGCCTTGGCAGCTGCTGCCTGGCACTGGCTGCTCCAGGTAAGTTTATCATTAACTAGGATCCCCAAGTCCTTCTCCCTGTCAGATTTACCCAGTGGTTTCCCGTTCAGTGTGTAATGGTGATATTGATTCCCTCTTCCCATGTGTATAACCTTACATTTATCATTGTTAAACCTCATCTGCCACCTTTCAGCCCAAGTTTCCAACTTATCCAGATCCATCTGTAGCAGAATACTATCTTCTCTTGTATTAACTGCTTTACATAGTTTTGTATCATCTGCAAATATCGATATTTTACTGTGTAAACCTTCTACCAGATCATTAATGAATATGTTGAAGAGAACAGGTCCCAATACTGACCCCTGCGGTACCCCACTGGTCACAGCGACCCAGTTAGAGACTATACCATTTATAACCACCCTCTGCTTTCTATCACTAAGCCAGTTACTAACCCATTTACACACATTTTCCCCCAGACCAAGCATTCTCATTTTGTGTACCAACCTCTTGTGCGGCACGGTATCAAACGCTTTGGAAAAATCGAGATATACCACGTCCAATGACTCACCGTGGTCCAGTCTATAGCTTACCTCTTCATAAAAACTGATTAGATTGGTTTGACAGGAGCGATTTCTCATAAACCCATGCTGATATGGAGTTAAACAGTTATTCTCATTGAGATAATCCAGAATAACATCCCTCAGAAACCCTTCAAATATTTTACCAACAATAGAGGTTAGACTTACTGGCCTATAATTTCCAGGTTCACTTTTAGAGCCCTTTTTGAATATTGGCACCACATTTGCTATGCGCCAATCCTGCGGAACAGACCCTGTCTCTATAGAGTCCCTAAAAATAAGAAATAATGGTTTATCTATTACATTACTTAGTTCTCTTAGTACTCGTGGGTGTATGCCATCCGGACCCGGAGATTTATCTATTTTAATCTTATTTAGCCGGTTTCGCACCTCTTCTTGGGTTAGATTGGTGACCCTTAATATAGGGTTTTCATTGTTTCTTGGGATTTCACCTAGCATTTCATTTTCCACCGTGAATACCGTGGAGAAGAAGGTGTTTAATATGTTAGCTTTTTCCTCGTCATCTACAACCATTCGTTCCTCACTATTTTTTAAGGGGCCTACATTTTCAGTTTTTATTCTTTTACTATTGATATAGTTGAAGAACAGTTTGGGATTAGTTTTACTCTCCTTAGCAATGTGCTTCTCTGTTTCCTTTTTGGCAGCTTTAATTAGTTTTTTAGATAAAGTATTTTTCTCCCTATAGTTTTTTAGAGCTTCAATGGTGCCATCCTGCTTTAATAGTGCAAATGCTTTCTTTTTACTGTTAATTGCCTGTCTTACTTCTTTGTTTAGCCACATTGGGTTTTTCCTATTTCTAGTCCTTTTATTCCCACAAGGTATAAACCGCTTACACTGCCTATTTAGGATGTTCTTAAACATTTCCCATTTATTATCTGTATTCTCATTTCTGAGGATATTGTCCCAGTCTACCAGATTAAGGGCATCTCTAAGCTGTTCAAACTTTGCCTTCCTAAAGTTCAATGTTTTTGTGACTCCCTGACAAGTCCCCCTAGTGAAAGACAGGTGAAACTGCACAATATTGTGGTCGCTATTTCCTAAATGCCCAACCACCTGCAGATTTGTTATTCTGTCAGGTCTATTAGATAGTATTAGGTCTAAAAGTGCTGCTCCTCTGGTTGGATTCTGCACCAATTGTGAAAGATAATTTTTCTTGGTTATTAGCAGAAACCTGTTGCCTTTATGGGTTTCACAGGTTTCTGTTTCCCAGTTAATATCCGGGTAGTTAAAGTCCCCCATAACCAGGACTACCATCCGCAGTTATTGTAGTTCAGCCTGAAGGGAGACACGCAGCGTATACCACTAGGGGAACAGGAGAGCTCATGACCACATCAAAGTACCATGAAGAGAAGGAGGGAGAACCCTGCAGAAGGTATGCAAGCCTCAGCCTCATCTCGTTCAGTAAGGCCGGACATAGGCCAGCAACTATTACACTGTGGTCAGTTGTCAACCTAAAGAAGCTGCGGTGAATTCCTTAAAAGCATTGGTATGCTGAGGGGAGGAAGATGGTAAAAGAGCTCTAGGAAGGACTTTTGGCTTTTACTTCACTCTGGGAGCCTGATGCAGATATGCAGGTAGTTCCAGTGATGACTTCATCTGGAAGTGGCTTGGTTCTGCCTGAGAAAAGTCTGGAAGAAGATGAAGAAATTCCAGGAGACATCTGAGCAGTGACCAAGGTGCCCTCTGGCAGTTGCAGTTACTCGTTTGGTCCAGAGCGACATTTTGAGGAACCCCTATTTAAAGGCATGGAGACCAGTTGAGTCTCAGGAAATGAAGTTTAAGGCGCCTTGCCTTTGTTATTTTTGGAAGGACTGTTGGTACCTTATTGGCCAGAAGGCCTGTGTCTTTCCTAAAAGGAATCGGATTGACTGTTCAACATACACTTGAGGCCAGGCCAGGTGGGCTTGTAGTAGCTACGATGGCTGTGGAAGTTAATGGCCATCGTGAGTCAGGGACTGAAGGATGACTTTATGGAGGGAGTGATCGCTTCCCTGTCCGGCGGGAAGCTGGTGCCGAGTGAGGAGGCTTCTTCCCTAGAGGTACCAGTTCCTGTCACAAGCCCGGCCAGGGTCAGGAGAGATACAGACCTGCGACCTGATATTAAAGTGCAGCCATGTGATCTGGCAGTGAAGGTCATCAGGTTCCCTAGAGAAAGGCAAGAGGACAGGTGAGGAAAGTGGAGTGTTGTTGCACATTTGTCTGGAGCAGCTTGGAACGCCAAGAGAACGAATATTTCAGTGGGTCTAGGGCTTATTTGTCATTTTGTAAACTGGAATATTTTGGGGTTGAAGCATGTGTGTAGTAACATCTATGCATTTATATTATGCTGACTGTTATTTTGCATATTTGCTGGATAATTTATCAGGGTCATTGTGTGCCAGCACTGGTCTAATCCTTTTCATATTGGCGGATTGTTATTGCAGCTATGATATATCTTTTAGTATTCTAACATATTTGTTTTGAGTGACTTAAGTTGATTGTAATCTCTCCTTTGTATACATTCACACCCTTTTTTTTTTTCGACTGTGTTATTATACACTGACACCACTTCATCTTGATATCATACAATGATTACAGGCCATCTGGCCCTCTGTTTCTGACTATCAGCCTTAGGGTACCGTCACACAGTGGCATTTTGATCGCTACGACGGCACGATCCGTGACGCTCCAGCATCGTAACAGTATCGCTCCAGCGTCGTAGACTGCTGTCACACTTTGCAATGTACGACGCTGGAGCGATAATTTCATGACGTATGTGCGATGTAGAAGCCGTTGGTTACTATGCGCACATCGTATACAATATCGTGCACAACTTTGTTACACCATGCGATGATGCCGCCACAGCGGGACACTAGACGACGAAAGAAAGTTTCAAGCGATCTGCTACGACGTACGATTCCCAGCGGGGTCCCTGATCGCAGGAGCGTGTCAGACACAGCGAGATCGCTGGAACGTCACGGATATATCGCTGGAACGTCACGGATCGTGCTGTCGTAGCGATCAAAATGCCACTGTGTGACGGTACCCTTAGGCCGGCGTCACACTAGCAGTATTTGGTCAGTATTTTACATCAGTATTTGTAAGCCAAAACTAGGAGTGGGTGATAAATGCAGAAGTGGTGCATATGTTTCTATTATACTTTTCCTCTATTTGTTCCACTCCTGGTTTTGGCTTACAAATACTGATGGACAATGCTGACCAAATACTGCTAGTTTGACACCGGCCTTATAGTGTCTTTATAGGAGTTCAGGTACAGCCATCGTACGAGCGGGGGCGCCAACCTCCGCATCTAGGTAGGTGCTCAGATAGAAGTGGTATCTAGGGAGAGGTCACTCATTTCTTCACATTGGTTTAGTGAGTTTGTTATGACATAGTTGCACTAATATTATTAACCATTTAGCAGTTCTGCTTGTTGAGATAATTTGACTGCGCCTACTTCTGTCGTGATAGAGGGATCTTTCTCCTAACATTTTTTATAGTCTTTTCCGGTATATCATTATTCACATTGACTAGTCAGGTAGAGAACTTCTATTTTTTGCTCTCTTGTATTTTTACAAGCCCGGTCTTTCCTAGGCAATTTAATTATAAGGAACAAATCCCGCTGTTGGGATTCTTTAATCATGTTCACTTAATAAAGGTTATATTTTAATAGGGGTAGTTTTTCTTTAGTAAGCCGTTAATTATTTACCCTTGAATATACTGAGTTGCAGTAACACAACAGGCATAGAATTAGTTGAGGGTTAACAGCCAACCCAGTTTGAGAGGGGAAACACTAGAGTTTTACGGACATATGAGAGGCACAAAAACTATGCATTGCACACCGACCAATGATTCTCTATGGGGCAGCTCCTATCTGCCTTATATTTCACAGCTGTATTTTACATGCGTAAAAAAAAAAATCGCAGCATGCTGCGTTTGTCAGCGTATTGAGCAAAAATTCTGCCAATGAAAGTCTATGGGGCCGAGAAAAATACAGATTACACACAGGCGATCAGTGTTACTTGCGAGAAATACGCAGCGATGTTCTAGAGAAAAGCCGGTAATTCAGTGCGGTGCACAGTAAAATCACACTGACAGGTTAGAATAGAATAGATCAAATAAATATCTACGTGGAAATGAACTCTAGCATGGGAATTTTTCTTAACCCTGCTGTTGTCTTCGGTCTGGGGAGACCGATTTTGAACTTTGGTATTTTTTTGGGGTGTTCAAGATGCGGTTCTGAAACTTGTGGTTGATTGACTTAAATGAGGATGGGTCGGTCGGCCACGGGTTTCAGAGCCGCATCTTGAATATTTTAAAGAATATTAAAGTTCAAGGTCGGTCGTTTTTGACCAAAGACAACAGCACAGTTAATATGTTCTCACTCTCGAGTTCATATGAGTTTATGCCAGCAGGGGGCGCAGCACAGCAAGTCCAGGTAGCTACATTCCCCTGCTTACCATTCATTCCCCAGTTTTTACAAGCAGGAGCAACAGCTGCATTAGCAGGCTCCTGGTTGTAAAGTTATTTAACCCCTTCAGATGGATTTACAGCATGGGACATGACTGAGCGCCGGAGAGGTATGGAATATTGTTGCTTTTTTTTTTTTCTTTTACAGAACGAGGGTCTTCAGGTGGATTAAGGCTACAATAAAGATTTTACAAGCCCGTGTGTATTTATTTTATTAAAATACTTTATTATTCATGTGTGTGTGTAATATTAACCTTTTACTACTATTGGATTAATAATGGATGTGTCTTGTTGACATCTCTCCATTATTAACCAGGCTTAATGTCACCTTACATTTGCAAGCTGACTTTAACCCTTTATTACCCCATATCCCACCGCTACTCAGGAATGGGAAGAGAGAGGCTAAGTGCCAGAATAGGCGCATCTTACAGATGTACCTTTTCTGGGGTGGCTGGGGGCAGATGTTTTTAGCCGGGGGGGGGGGCAATAACCATGGTCCCTCTCTAGGCTATTAATTTCTGCCCTCAGTCACTGGCTTTCCCTCTCTGGCGGAGAAAATTGCACGGGAACCCACACCATTTTTTTCTCGTGATATACCCCTTTATTTTGACAGCTAGAGCCCCCAAATTTTGCACACACACTCTACTAACATTATTAGTGAGGAATATGTAAAAAACAATAAGGGGTATGAAATGGTTTACTGTATGTAATTGAATTACCGGCTTTTAAGCTATTTAGCGCTGTATGAAATATAAATACAGTACAGACCAAAAGTTTGGACACACCTTCTCATTTAAAGATTTTTCTGTATTTTCATGACTATGAAAATTGCACATTCACACTGAAGGCATCAAAACTATGAATTAACACATGTGGAATTATATACTTAAAGGGAACCTGTCACCCCGTTTTTTGAGATTGAGATATAAATACTGTTAAATAGGGCCTGTGCTGTGCGTTACTATAGTGTATGTAGTGTACCCTGATTCCCCATGTATGCCGAGAAATACATTACCAAAGTCGGCGTTTTCGCCTGTCAATCAGGCTGGTCTGGTCAGGTGGGCGTGTTCACAGCGTTCTTTTCTTCCCCAGGTTTCCGTTGGTGGCGTAGTGGTGTGCGCATGTCCAAGGTCCGGATTCCCTGTGCCCACGTGAAGACACAGCGCGCGATCTGCGCTGTCATTCCTTTCATCGGTGCGGGCGGCCATCTTCCTGGGGCCGCGCGTGCGCAGATGTAGTGCTCTGCTGCACGGGGCTTCAGGAAAATGGCCGCGGGATGCCGCGCGTGCGCAGAAGAGATCGCGGCGGCCATTTTCCCAAAGCCGAGTTTGCATCTCGGCTTTGGGAAAATGGCCGCCGCGATCTCTTCTGCGCACGCGCGGCATCCCGCGGCCATTTTCCTGAAGCCCCGTGCAGCAGAGCACTACATCTGCGCACGCGCGGCCCCAGGAAGATGGCCGCCCGCACCGATGAAAGGAATGACAGCGCAGATCGCGCGCTGTGTCTTCACGTGGGCACAGGGAATCCGGACCTTGGACATGCGCACACCACTACGCCACCAACGGAAACCTGGGGAAGAAAAGAACGCTGTGAACACGCCCACCTGACCAGACCAGCCTGATTGACAGGCGAAAACGCCGACTTTGGTAATGTATTTCTCAGCATACATGGGGAATCAGGGTACACTACATACACCATAGTAACGCACAGCACAGGCCCTATTTAACAGTATTTATATCTCAATCTCAAAAAACGGGGTGACAGGTTCCCTTTAACAAAAAAGTGTGAAACAACCGAAATTCTGTCTTATATTCTAGGTTCTTCAAAGTTGCCACCTTTTTCTTTGATGACTGCTTTGCACACTCTTGGCATTCTCTTGATGAGTTTCAAGAGGTAGTCACCGGGAATGGTTTTCACTTCACAGGTGTGCCCTGTCAGGTTTAATAAGTGGGATTTCTTTCCTTATAAATGGGGTTGGGACCATCAGTTGTATTGTGCAGAAGTCTGGTGGATACACAGCTGACAGTCCTACAGAATAGACTGTTAGAATTTGTATTATGGCAAGAAAAAAAGCAGCTAAGTAAAGAAAAACAAGTGGCCATCAATACTTTAAGAAATGAAGGTCAGTCAGTCCGAAAAATTGGGAAAACTTTGAAAGTGTCCCCAAGTGCAGTGGCAAAAACCATCAAGCGCTACAAAGAAACTGGCTCACATGAGGACCGCCCCAGGAATTGAAGACCAAGTGTCACCTCTGCTTCTGAGGATAAGTTTATCCGAGTCACCAGCCTCAGAAATCGCAGGTTAACAGCAGCTCAGATTAGAGACCAGCTCAATGCCACACAGAGTTCTAGCAGCAGACACATCTCTATAACAACTGTTAAGAGGAGACTTTGTGCAGCAGGCCTTCATGGTAAAATAACTGCTAGGAAACCACTGCTAAGGACAGGCAACAAGCAGAAGAGACTTGTTTGGGCTAAAGAACACAAAGAATGGACATTAGACCAGTGGAAATCTGTGCTTTGGTCTGATGAGTCCAAATTTGAGATCTTTGGTTCCAACCACCTTGTCTTTGTGTGACGCAGAAAAGGTGAACGGATGGGCTCTACATGCCTGGTTCCCACCGTGAAGCATGAATGAGGAGGTGTGATGGTGTGAGGGTGCTTTGCTGGTGACACTGTTGGGGATTTATTCAAAATTCAAGGCATACTGAACCAGCATGGCTACCACAGCATCTTGCAGCGGCATTCTATTCAATCCGGTTTGCGTTTAGTTGGACCATCATTTATTTTTCAACAGGACAATGACCCCAAACACACCTCCAGGCTACGTAAGGGCTATTTGACCAAGAAGGAGAGTGATGGGGTGCTACGCCAGATGAACTGGCCTCCACAGTCACCAGACCTGAACCCAATCGAGATGGTTTGGGGTGAGCTGGACTGCAGAGTGAAGGCAAAGAGGCCAACAAGTGCTAAGCATGTCTGGGAACTCCTTCAAGATTGTTGGAAGACCATTCTCGGTGACTACCTCTTGATGCTCATCAAGAGAATGCCAAGAGTGTGCAAAGCAGTCATCAAAGCAAAAGGTGGCTACTTTGAAGAACCTAGACTATAAGACATAATTTCAGTTGTTTCCCACTTTTTTGTTAAGTATATGATTCCACATGTGTTAATTCATAGTTTTGATGCCTTCAGTGTGAATTTACAATATTCATAGTCATGAAAAAACAGAAAAATCTTTAAATGAGAAGGTGTGTCCAAACTTTTGGTCTGTACTGTATATATATATATATATATATATATATGTCTCACTGATATATAGACTGTACACCATGTTCCAAATTATTATGCAAATTGGATTTAAGTGTCATAAAGATTTAATTGTTTTGTTTTTCAAATAAACTGATGGATGGTATTGTGTCTCAAGGCTCAATGGATCACTGAAATCAATCTTAAACACATGTGATAATTAGTTTTCCAGGTGATTCTAATTAAACGAAAACTACTTAAAAATGATGTTCCACATTATTAAGCAGGCCACAGGTTACAAGCAATATGGGAAATAAAAAGGATCTCTCTGCTGCCGAAAAGCATCAAATAGTGCAATGCCTTGGTCAAGGGATGAAAAATTAGATATTTTTTTTTAAAACTTAAGCGTGATCATCGTACTGTTAAGAGATTTGTGGCTGATTGTGAGCACAGATGTGCTCATGCTGATAAAGGCAGAATGAGGAAGGTTTCTGCCAGGCAAGTTAATCGGATTAAGGCTACTTTCACACTAGCATCGTACTCGGCCCGTCGCAGTGCGTCGGACCGACGTACTGACGCATACTGTGGAAGCGCCGCACAACGGGGGCAGCGGATGCATTTTTCCAACGCATCCGCTGCCCATTCTAAACTGCGGTGAGGAGGGGGCGGAGTTCCGGCCAAGCATGCGCGGTCGGAAATGGATAACAACGCACCAAAAAACGTTACATGCAAGGTTTTTTGGTGCTGACGGTCCGCCACAATACGACGCAACCGTCGCATGACGGTTGCGACGTGTGGCAAAGCGTAGCTAATGTTAGTCTATGGAGAAAAAACGCATCCTGCAAGCAATTTTGCAGGATGCAACGACGCATTGCGCCGTGCATCGTACGACGCTAGTGTGAAAGTAGCCTTAGAGAGAGGCTGTTAAAAAGCCATTACAAACCAGCAGACAGATATTTGAAGCTGCTGGTGCTTCTGCAGTCAATCGAACCTTAAGGTGTAGGATCCTTCAAAGGCTTGCTGTGGTTAATAAACCTACTATTCGGCCACCCCTGAACAGTGTTCACAAGCAGAAACGGTTACAGTGGGCCCAGACATACATGAAGACTAATTTTCATACAGTCTTGTTTACTGATGAGTGTCGAGCAACCCTGGATGGTCCAGATGGATGGCTGGTGGATGGCCACCATGTCCCAACAAGGCTGCGAAGTCAGCAAGGAGGTAGAGGAGTCATGTTTTGGGCCAGAATCATGGGGAAACAGCTGGTAGGGCCCTTTAAGGTTCCTGAAGTTGTAAAAATGACCTTTGGAATTTATATAGTTTCTGACTGATAACTTTCTTCCATGGTATAAAAAAAAAGCAAAAACGTGCCTTCAGGAGCAAAATCATCTTCATGGATGGCAATGCACCATCTCATGCTGCAAAGAATACATCTGAGTTATTGGCTACTATGGGCATAAAAGTAGATAAACTCATGGTGTGGCCACCATCTTCACCTGACCTCAACCGTACAGAGAACCTTTGGAGTATTATAAAAAAAAAGATCTATGAGGGTGGGAGGCAGTTCACATCAAAACAGCAGCTCTGGGAGGCTATTCTGACTTCATGCAAAGAAATACAAGCAGAAACTCTCCAAAAACTCACAAGTTCAATGGATGCAAGAATTGTGAAGGTGATATCAAAGAAAGGTTCCTATGTTAACATGTAACTTGGCCTGTTAGGAGGTTTTGGAGTTAAATAGCTTTTTTGTTCAGTGAATGTGCAAATTCAACAAATGAGCATTTTCAGTTCTTTAAAATATATCAAATGTTTAGGAATTCTACTGTGCCTAATAATTTGGAACAGTGCATTTTGAGTTTTTATTTATTTTGGAGATTATACTGTTACTAGATGGTAGCCCGATTCTAACGCATCAGGTATTCTAGAATATGTATGCAGTTTATTTATGAAGATTTTAGAATAATACATTGAATAAACAGGATTCGGCCAACTGCGACCAATTAGCGAAGCGTGGTTCAAATCCTGCGCCAATTCGCGGTGGGACTGCACCCGTCGCTGATTGTTCGCGGATGGCCACGTAGTATATAGCACGGCCACGTAGTATATAGCATGGCCACGTAGTAAATAGCACAGCCACGTAGTAAATAGCACAGCCACGTAATACATAGCACAGCCACGTAATACATAGCACAGCCACGTAGTATATTGCACAGCCACAGAGTATATAGCAAAGCCCACGGAGTGTATAACAGCCCACATAGCATATAACACAGCCACGTAGTGTATAAAAGCCCAAGTAGCATATAACACAGCTCACGTAGTATATAACAGCCCACGCACGCAGTATATAACACAGCCCAGGTAGTGTATAACCCAGCCCACGTAGTGTATAACAGCTCACGTAGTGTATAACACAGCACACGTAGTATATAGCACAGCCACGTAGGATATTGCACAGTCCACATAGTATATAGCACAGCCACGCAGGATATTGCACAGACACGTAGGATATTGCAGCCACGTACGATATTGGACAGCCACGTACGATATTGCACAGCCCACGTAGTATATTGCACAGCCCGCGTAGTATATTGCACAGCCCGCGTAGTATATTGCACAGCCCGCGTAGTATATTGCACAGCCCGCGTAGTATATTGCTCAGCCCACGTAGTATATTGCACAGCCCACGCAGTATATTGCACAGCCCACATAGTATATAGCAATGTGGGCATCATATCCCTGTTAAAAAAAATTAAAATAAAAAATAGTTATATTCTCACCTTCTGTTGGCCCCCAGATCCAGGCGAAGTGTTTACCGATGCTCCTCGCGCGCTCCAGTCCCAAGAGTGCATTGCGGTCTCGCGAGATGATGACGTAGCGGTCTCGCGAGACCACTACGTCATCATCTCGCGAGATCACAATGCATGGAGCGGTCACCGGCGCGTCGCGAGGAGCGGTAAAGGCCTTGTTCTGGATCCAAGGGGCCGATGGACGGTGAGTATATAACTATTTTTTATTTTTTTTAACATCAGATGTTTTTACTATTGATGCTGCATAGGCATTGTAATATAAAAATCAATTTTTATTTAGTAGCAGTAGTGACAAACATTTAAAATATAGTAAAAAATATATAGATAAATATAGTCCAAAAAATGTGCACAATTCAGGGCAAGCCCAAATCCTAATTATATATCACAGGGTAAGATGGCACTCTATCACGTATGCTCACCAGGGGAAAAATAAAAAAATTTCTGCGTATTACACCTGTAAAAAACAGACCGTATTTCCCTACTCTGAGAGTGACCCTGGCCTTAGTGGCCAGTCCAGGATGTGACAGAGCCAGTGAGTGAGTGGGCAGCAGTGAGTAAAGTCGCAGGTCTAGGAGGCTGCTAGGGACATCTTGAGCCGAATACTCGGGGCAGTGAAGCCGCAAAGGGGGCAGATTCGGTGTATGTCTCTCTCTGAGGCGTCTATCCACCCGGATAGCAGGGGCCATGGTGGCCTCCAGCAACCTAAAGGTACCGTCACACATAACGATATCGTTAACGATATCGTTGCTTTTTGTGAAGTAGCAACGATATCGTTAAGGAAATCGTTATGTGTGACAGCGACCAACGATCAGGCCCCTGCTGGGAGATCGTTGGTCGCTGAGGAAAGTCCAGAACTTTATTTCGTCGCTGGACTCCCTGCAGACATCGCTGGATCGGCGTGTGTGACACCGATCCAGCGATGTCTTCACTGGTAACCAGGGTAAACATCGGGTTACTAAGCGCAGGGCCGCGCTTAGTAACCCGATGTTTACCCTGGTTACCAGCGTAAACGTTAAAAAAAACAAACATTACATACTTACCTTCAGCTGTCTGTCCCCGGCGCTGTGCTTCTCTGCACTCCTCCTGCATCCTGTGTCAGCGCCGGCCAGCCGGAAAGCACAGCGGTGACGTCACCGCTCTGCTTTCCGGCTGACCGGCGCTGACAGTGCAGAGGAAAGCACAGCGCCGGAGGACAGACACGGAATGTAAGTATGTAGTGTTTGTTTAACGTTTACGCTGGTAACCAGGGTAAACATCGGGCCCTGCGCTTAGTAACCCGATGTTTACCCTGGTTACCGGGGACCTCGGGATCGTTGGTCGCTGGAGAACTGTCTGTGTGACAGCTCTCCAGCGACCAAACAGCGACGCTGCAGCGATCGACATCGTTGTCGGTATCGCTGCACCGTCGCTTAGTGTGACGGTACCTTTAGTCTACAAGTGGTTGTATTAGCCTAAGAGTAGCACACTGCACCAAAGTATCCTGAAACCTAGCTGACAGACCCTGACAAAAATGGCTCCTAATGGCAGGGTCGTTCCACTGCGTGTCAGTGGCCCATCTCCTGAACTCCGAGCATTACTAATACCACGACAGTAGCCAACGAAAGGAAGATGTATTGATGAAAAAGCTTCACAGACCGATACTGAGTGACAAGGAAACTGTGCCCGATTCTGAATGTGCCCTCACTGAGCTCATCCTCACTGAGCCCGCATACAGTGAGCTCCTATCTGAACTGGCAGACCCTGAGTCTGTCCTCACTAAGGCTACGTTCACATTAGCGTTGTGCGCTGCTGCGTCGGCGACGCAACACACAATGCACGCAAAAACGCTGCGTTTTGCGACGCATGCGTCGTTTTTTGCCGAAATTTGGACGCAAGAAAAATGAAACTTGTTGCGTTTTCTTGGTCCGACGCTTGCAGCAAAAAAGATGCATGCGTCGCACAACGCAACAAACAAAAACGCATGCATCCCCCATGTTAAATATAGGAGCGCATGACGCATGCGTCGCCTGACGCAAACTAGCATAACGATAGTGAACGTAGCCTAAGCCTGCATACACTAGGCTTGGTTCCCATTGCGTTAATGGGAAATTAACGCCGTGCAACGCGTCCGTTAGCGCGCCCATTCACGGCAATGGGAACGCGCAGCACTAGCGCGTGCCATGTTCGGCACGCGCTAGCGACGCGCCGGTGTTTCCTGGCGCGCCGCGGACGCTGCTTGCAGCGTCCGAGGCGCGCCCGCGGTCCGTTCCCCGCTCTCGCAGATCGGGGATCTGCGAGAGCGGGGACGTTACCGCGACCCCGGGACGCGGCCCCATTAAAAACATTGCGTTAGCGCAACCCGCTAGCGCTAAACGGATTGCACACAATGTGACCCTACTGAGTCGTCACTGAGCCCACATACAATAAGCTCATCCTCACTGCACGCACAGTTAGCTCGTCCTCACAGCCTGAATAAACTGAGCTCGTCCTCACTGAGCCTGCAAACACTGAGCCCGCACAAGCTGAGCGCATTCCCACTGAGCCTGCACGAGCTGAGCTCATCCTTACTGAGCCTGCATACACTGAGCTCATCCTCACTGCGCACGCACACACTGAGCCGCCTACACTGACTGCGCTCGTCCTCACTGCGCCCGTCCTATGGCACGCACACTACAACGGCACACCACGTGACCACTCCCGCCTCAAGACGCGCAGTCACGGCTTTCTCCCATAGAGGGCGCCGATTGAGATCACGTGACTCATTACAAGGCTCCTCCCTAGAAGGTCGGAAATGGGCTCGCTCTATCTGGTCTTGACTTCCGGGAAGCGGAACTAGTACTCTCGGCGAGGCGGTTATCTGTAGTGACGCGTCCCGTCATGTCTGGTTACGGGGTGTCCAGCTTTTTCTCAGGGCCGGAGCTGCTGGAGGACCCGGCTCACGCCTCGGCCTTACTGGCCCAGCTAAAGTCATTTTACGACTCGAGTCTCCTGTGTGACGTCACCATCCGCGTCCTGGGCGGGAGCCCTGAGGAGCCGGGCGGCGCGCAGGACCCGGACAACAGCCGCAGCTTCCAGTGTAACCGCAACGTGCTGTCCGCCGCCTGCCCGTACTTCCGGAGCATGTTCACCGGCGGCCTGTACGAGAGTAAGCAGCAGCAGGTGACGCTGCACGACATGAGCCCGGAGTCCATGGCGCTCATCATCGAGTACTGCTACACGGGGAAGGTGACGGTGACCGAGGCCAATGTGCAGCGCCTATATGCGGCCGCCGACATGCTGCAGCTGGAGTACGTGCGCCAGGCCTGCGCCGGGTACCTGGCCCGGAGGCTGGACCTGCACAACTGCGCCGCCATCCTGCGCTTCGCCGACACGTTCGATCACTGCGAGCTGCGCAGCCGCGCTCTGGCCTTCATGGCGCGCCACTTCGAGCAGTTCGTGGCCAGTGAGGAGTTCAGTGAGATGAGCCTGGCCCAGCTGAGGCTGGTGCTGAGCATGGACAACCTGGACGTGGGCAGCGAGCGGATGGTGTGCGGGGCCGCGCTGCGCTGGCTGGAGGCCAACCACAAGGACAGGGCGGACATGTGCCAGGAGGTGCTGAGCTGTGTGCGCTGGCAGCACTTCACCGACAAGGACCAGGCCTATGTGGAGAGCCTCCGTGCCAGGCCGTGGGTGCGCAGGCATTGCTTACCGTACCTGGACGCTGCGCTGCAGGATAAGGACGGGAAAACTAGTGTCGCCATACAGGAGACGAGCCCCATGCGCAGGATTGGCATGCTCGCCAAGGAAATGGTCATCTTCTTTGGTCACCGCAAAGAGCCTTTCTTGTGCTATGACCCTTACTCTGGGGACATCTACACCATGCCTTCCCCTCTCAGTAACCTCGCCCATGGCAAGGCGGTGACCTCCTCGGCCGTATGCGTCTCTCCGGAGAATGACTTGTATTTGGCTACCCAACCTCTGAAACAGCTATGGGTGTATAGTCCGGTGCAAAACAGCTGGCAGCTCCTAGCTGAAAGGTTGTTGTGTCGCGAGGGCATGGACGTAGCTTACCTGAATGGTTATGTGTACATTGTAGGCGGCCATGACCCTTCTTCTGGTGCCAAGATCAAAGACGTGGAGTGTTATAGTGTGCAGAGGAATCAGTGGACGCTGGTGGCCCCATTGCCCCACTCCTTGTACTCCTTTGAGTTGGTCACAGTAAATGACCGGCTCTATGCCATCAGTAATAAAAGGATGCTGTGTTATGACCCGGCCTGCAACCAGTGGCTCAACTGTGCCTCTATGAAGCGCTGTGACTTCCATGAAGCCTGTGTATACAACGATGAAATCTACTGTATATGCGACATTCCTATAGTGAAAGTCTACAATCCTGCCAGGGGAGAATGGCGGCGAATCAGTCCGATACCCTCTGAGGTCAATACGAACAACTACCAGATTGTGCTATATGGCTCCAAACTCCTCCTCATCTCCTGCACCATTGTACAGTGGAAGAAGAACCGTGTGACTGTTCACGAGTACGATGTGACTAATGACCGCTGGCTTAATATTGGCACCATGTTGGGCCTGCTGCATTATGACTGTGGATTCATGTGCCTGTCTGCCCGAGTGTACCCATCTTGCTTGGAGTCGGGGCAGAGCTATATCACAGAGGAGGATGATGTACGGAGCGAGTCCAGTACTGACTGGATGGATGGCTTCAGTGAGCTGGACTCTGAGTCGGACAGTCTAAGCTCATTTTCAGAGGATGAATGGCCAAGGGTATCTGCGGCAATACCACGGATATATCTAGAAGGCTCTTTCTAACCTACAGAAACGTTATTTGTATTTCCCTTTGAGCCAAACCATCTGCCTCTAAAATTGAAACGCTGCATTACTTGAAACCTAGTCTCCTGGAGCATCGCCTCTTCAGCCACTTGTCATAAATCTAGCCCCAAGCTGTTTCCTTCTGTACATAGGCTCACTTTGTTGTGCAGAGAACTACCTTAGTGTTTCTTTAGGTTAGGAATTTGTGTTTTTGTAATAGCGGCCATTGTATTGGTCAGGCAAAGAAAGCATTTTTTTTGTTTTTGGGGCACAAGAAGACAATGTTTGTATTTTCAGATTTTATTTTTTTTATGTTGCTTATAAAGATGAACAACTTTCAGTTTGTTTTTTAGGTATACCGTTTTGTTCCTTACTCTGCAAATGGGACTGGGAATTTTACACGAGTCAAAGGGTTTAATTTAAAATTAAAACACTGGAACAGTTTGGGTTACATTCTGTCAAAAGTTGTGATCAGATTTGAAAGATTTTGGATGTATGGGCATGATGTTTTACCACTTTCTGTAAACAGCAGGTTCCATAGATTTATTGCAACAGTTGCATGTACACTGTTTACTTCTATGGACGGCAAAAGTGGCATTACTGAGCCTGTGTTCCAGATGCTTCTCCAGCCATGTCTGATTTAGTATACCTATTTTCCTCGTGAAATAACAATTCAGAATAATCTTTACGAAGAGAGGTCTCAAAAATGTGACCGCTGGGTGTATCTGCAAAGGGACATGCCCATTTGACAAAGATAATGACCGTTTTTAAGAGAAACAATAGGGAAATTAGTAATTTTGCAAGAATGGCAGTAGACCCTGCTCTCAAGGTGGATGTAGGTCCTACTTTTGGGTCTGAACCGGTTACACACTTATTGCAGATCCATCCTGTGGAAAATGTCTGAATTTGACCTACCACTCTGCTTATAGAGGAGTTTGTGTGTGCCAAATTGTGCTACCCTGATTTAAGTGTCTATCACATTTAAAACGCCTTTGTTAGAGACACAGCGCCTGATAAGTCTTGTAGGAAAGTGGAACGCTGGATGGAGGCAGGAGATTAGAATTATCCTCATTTGTTAGGCTGACAGTATTTGGGGTTGGAAAGTTATCATTGGGTTGTACGTCCTCCCAGATTTGACTGTTAAATATACTTTAGATTTTATTTCTCCCTGATGCTCAATTAAAGGAAATTTACTGCCAAAATGTATTTATTTTAGGAATCATCTTTGATGGATTCTCAAGTTTTATACAACATTGGAAGTTTGTACAACTGACAAAAAAAAGCAATTTAATCAATAGAAATGATATAGTGGTGTTTTATTATTATTTTTTTTCTCTTAAATTTCACTTCGTAATCCCTTTGATCAAACGAAATGTGTTGTCAGAAAGTGAGAAGTCCTATTTTGCTGTTGCTTCCTAGTCTTTACTACTCGGAGGTCCAGTGCTGTTTAAAGGGCCACTGTCACCTCCCTCCTGCCGTTATAAACTAAAAGCCACTTTGTGCAGCAGTAATGCTGCATTCTAACAAGGTGGCTCTTTTAGTTTTAGGTTCAAGTATACCCCAAATAAAGTGTTTTTATACTTAGCCACAATTCCTGTCTCTAGCCAGGGAGCGGGTCCTCACTCCCCAGCTCTAACCGCTCCTCTGCCGTCACTCCAATCTTTCGGCGGCGCCCCCTCAGCGCTGTGTACGTTTCAAAACCGGCGCCTGCGCAGTGTACTGCTGTGCTGCGCAGACGCAGTAAGCTCTGGCCATCTGACGTCCCAGGCAGGCTTGCAGACTGCGCCTGCACGGGCATTGTGGCCAGCCACCTTTGGAATCCCTGCCCCGCACTGTGCATAATGCATAACACAGTGCGGGGCGGGGATTCCAAAGGTGGCTGGCCGCAATGCCCGCGCAGTCTGCAAGCCTGGCTGGGACGTTACGGCCAGAGCTTATTGCGTCTGCGCAGCACAGCAGTACACTGCGCAGGCGCCGCTTTTGAAACGTACACAGCGCTGAGGGGGTAGCGCAGGAAGATTGGAGTGACGGCAGAGGAGCGGTTAGAGCTGGGGAGTGAGGGCCCGCCTCCCTGGCTAGAGACAGGAATTGTGGCTAAGTATAAAAACGCTTTATTTGGGGTATACTTGAACCTAAAACTAAAAGAGCCACCTTGTTAGAATGCAGCATTACTGCTGCACAAGGTGGCTCTTTTAGTTTATAACGGCTGGAGGGGGGTGACAGTGACCCTTTAAAGGCTTTTCCCAACTCAGTAATAAGGGAACAGGACTGTCAGGTATAAGCCCTGCTCCCTGTGTTAAGGGATAGCTCTACAGCAGGCGAGTAGCAGAAAGTGAAAGTTCAGGATGGGAGATTGGTGTAACCCAAATAAAAACACATTTTCATCTAATGTTTAAAGGCTTTATTTAAAAAGGGTTTTCCCCCACACCCAACATCAATGTATGTCCCCTGACCAGAGGTGTCTTTAGGTTTTCTGGCACCTTGGAGCAAGCATTGTTATGCCAAAAAACATATGCGATTTGCACACTTGGTCACGTGCCGACGAGCTCCTCTCCCTAATTCAGTGGTCAGTGAAAAAAAATAAGAGAAGCTCGTTGTCACGTAACAGCGTAAGTATGAACATCACATATGAGTGAAGCGGCCATGTGATGACTGCTGAAACCAGCAAGCAGAGCTGAATCTGAACAGTGAGGACATTACACACTGTTAGGATTTGCTGCAAGGCTTTATTTTATAATTAAAGTGTGCGTCCTGGTTTGAGATGAAAATGCAGTCACAATAGGTGACTGCAGCCTCTGAATTCTCAGTGCATGCACTGCACACTTTTAGGATTCTTTCATGCACATGTATGTGATTTGTATACTTCTGGCCACATTTCGACTAGATTTGCCCAGCCTCGCTCAATTCATTTTCATTGAGTGAGGCCACGCATGTCTAGTCAGCACGTGACCACATGTATTCAAATCGCTGGCAGGAGAGAATCCTGACAGCCTGCATGTGCACTATGAGAATTCAGAAGTCTGCGGTCACAGAATGATGGCAGACTCATCACAAACTTGGAGAACTCCTTTAATGCTCCTAACAAATAAAAATATAAGAATTTAGTATCACAACATTTTTTATATCCAGGTAGCTTATAGACGACATTTAAACCTACAAGAGAAAAAAAGTTAGCAAAAACTGATGTAACTAAGTAAAAAAGCAAAAGTGCATTTAAATAAGAGTTTTAATTAAGGCTACGTTCACATTAGCATTTTGCGGTGCTGTGTCAGGCGCAGCTGCGGCGACCCATGCGCCCCTATATTTAACATGGGCGCATGGACATGCATTGTCTTACGTTTTGTGACGCATGCGTCTTTTTGGCGCAGCAGAAAACGCTGCATCATGCAATTTTTTTCTGCGCCAAAAATCATGAAAAAATGAACGCATGCGTCACAAAAAGCTGCGTTTTGCATGCGTTGTGCGTTGCGTCACCGACGCAGCACCGCACAACGCAAATGTGAACGTAGCCTAATACTGTTTTTTGATCAAAAAATGGCACAAAAGCCATCCCACCGCGTCATGGTAACTCTGATCGGGACAGTCCTACACTGTCTTATATTAAAACCTTACCATGTGTCAATGTTGACCTCAGTGTGAATAAGGGCAGACAAAAGGACTGGGCCCAACCAGTGAAACACCAGACTGGGGAAGACTTATAAACAATCTCTAGCTCAGAAACAGGGAGGCCACACCCCGGCTTGCACAGAATGCAACAATACAGAGGAAACAAAAATTGAGCTTAACTTGTGTTGGTACACATGCAGAGGTTAAACGCATGTTCACATTGGCCACAAAACATTAAAACCTACAAGAGAAAAAAGTAAGCAAAAACCCTGATGTAACTAAGTAAAAAAAGCAAAAGTGCATTTAAATAAGAGTTTTTAGTAATAATGTTTTTTGATTAAAAAAAAAAGCACAAAAGCCATCCCACCGCGTCAAGGTAACTCAAGTTAAGCTCAATTTTTTATTATTTTTTCTCTGTATTGTTGCATTCTGTGCAAGCCAGGGTGTGGCCTCCTTGTTTCTGAGCTAGAGATTAGAGAAAAAATGCCAACCAGCACTCCTAATGTGAACACGTGCAAGCTGCATCATATAGATAAAAAAAGAGAACACAGCAGCACATGTACATGAATCTAGGCCATGTGAAAACAGACAAATATTCAATATGAATTATACTTCTCCCAAAAAAATTTTTGATAAAACTTACAGTAATAGATGAAATGAAGATTCTTAGCGCATAAATTGGCCAATTCATGTGTGCCCATCAACCACGGCAAGGTGATCTCCCTCTGATGGGTCCTACTCTACGATACATGACACTTTTGGGCCATCAGCCTACAACTATGGACAAAACATGTCACTCTGGGCTAAACCTACAATTTATGGGCAGGTAGAGTTGATAACCGCCACCTGCAAGGTCAATGGGAGGAGTGCAAGATCAGTCTAGGACATGTAAAAACACAGACAAATATCTCTTTATGAGCTAGAGATTATATATAAGGCTTACCCAGCCTGGTGTTTCACTGGTTGGGCCCAGTGCTTTTGTCTGCCCTTATTCACACTGAGGTCAACATTGACACATGGTAAGGTTTTAACCCCTTCCCGACCTGTGACACAGCGTATGCGTCATGAAAATCGGTGCCAATGCAACCTGTGACGCATATGCTGTGTCACAGAATGATCACGTCCCTGCAGGTCGGGTGAAAGAGTTAACTAATTTCACCCGACCTACAGGGGGAGTGGTACTTAAGCCCAGGGGGAGGTGGCTTCGCAACGCCCCCACCCCCCCATGGCTACGATCGGTCTGATTGGCTGTTGAAAGTGAAACGGCCAATCAGAGCAAATTGTAATATGTCACCTATGAAACGTGAAATATTACAACCCAGCCATGGCTGATGCTGCAATATCATCGGCCATGGCTGGAAACCCTTATCTGCCCCACCACCGATCTCCCCATTCCCCTGTCCTGTAATGTACTCCCCTCTTGTCCGCTCCCCCGTGCTCCGATCCCACTCCCCCATACTTACCGAGCTCCAGTGTCCATCCATCTTCTCCATGGGCGCCGCCATCCTCCAAAATGACGGGCGCATGCTCAGTGCGCCCGCCGAATCGGCCGGCAGATTCATTCCAGGTGCATTTTGATCACTGTGATTTTATCACAGTGATCAAAATAAAAGAAAATAGTAAATGAACCCCCTTCCTTTATCACCCCCATAGGTAGGGACAATAATAAAATAAAGAAAATATATTTACTTTCATTTTTCCACTAGGGTTAGGCTGGGTTCCCATTGCGTTATGGGACCGCGTTTAACGGACAGCGTTGCACGGCGAAATTAACGCCGTGCAACGCGTTCGTTAACGCGCCCATTGAAGGCAATGGGAACGCGCTTCACTAGCGCGTGCCATGTTCGGCATGCGCTAGCGACGTGCCGGTGATTCCTGGCGCGCCGCGGACGCTGCTTGCAGCGTCCGAGGCGCGCCCGCGGTCCGTTCCCCGCTCTCGCAGATCGGGGATCTGCGAGAGCGGGGACGTTACCGCGACCCCGACCGCAGCCCCATAGAAAACATTGCGTTAGCGCAATCCGCTAGCGCTAAACGGATTGCACTAACGCAATGTGACCCTAGCCTTAGGCCGGCCTCACACTCGGCGTATAAAAATACGGTCCGTAATTTACGGCCGTAATACGCAGAAAAGTCCCCAAAATCGTCCGTATCTCCTCCGTAGGCAGGGTGTGTCAGCGTATTTTGCGCATGGCATCCTCCGTATGTAATCCGTATGGCATCCGTACTGCGAGATTTTCTCGCAGGCTTGCAAAACCGACATACGGACATACAATGGATCCATGTTCTCAAAAAATCATAAAAACATATATACTATATATATATATATATGTCATTGAGACATATATATTTATATTTACTTCAGCGCGATATAGCAGAAAGTCGGTAATTCAATTGCCGGCTTTTGCTATCTCCTTCCTAAACCTGACATGATATGAGACATGGTTTACATACAGTAAACCATCTCATATCCCCATTTTTTTTTGCATATTCCACACTACTAATGTTAGTAGTATGTGCAAAATTTGGGCGCTCTAGCTATTAAGGGTTAAATGGCAGAAAAAATTGGCGTGGGCTCCCGCGCAATTATCTCCGCCAGAGTAGTAAAGCCAGTGACTCAGGGCAGATATTAATAGCCTGGAGAGGGTCCACGGTAGTGATGGGTAGTTCGTGAGTGAGTAGTTCAAAATGAACTAATCTTCAGAGTGAACTCGTTCATCTAGTTCACCATCCTGACAGAGATTAGTTCATTATGAACTAAACAGCAAGTGGGAGGAGACAGAGAGTGATCCCTCACACAGCTCCTCACACTGAAGATTCCTGCTCTCACACTTGCTCTTTATAGCTCCTGATGCTGGAAAAGAAGGTAGTAAAACACTATACCACACATCAAATAGTAAATACAAATATAATAGTAATAATAAAAACTGAAATTGTACAGTAGACAGACACAGCTCATGTGTGTATGAGAGAGAGTGTTTCTGTGCTGTGGTTCACGCCCCTCACCAGTCTGTGATAAGATCCGCCTCCTGTAGAGCATCAGCCTCAATACAGAACATCTAGTTCAGCAGTTCATATAGTTCATTTAGTTCACAGGTCACATGACATGATGCATTCCCTATCAGCTCCTCCCAGGACAGGGTGGAGAATTATCAGGCTGTCTAATAGAAAGATTTTCTTTGCCCCATAGCAACCAATCACAGGTCAGCTTTCTGATACTGCAGTAATGCAGTGCTCTGCCAAGTGAAATCTGAGCTGTGATTGTTTGCTATGGGCAGCAAAAGATCCATTTTCTGTGCGGCAGCTTGGTAATTATCTGTAGTTCTGTGTAGTTTCACCACATCTCTTCCATTTGCCACCTATTGCAGTGGCTACGTTCACATTTGCGTTGTGCGCCGCTGCGTCGGCGACGCAACGCACATAAAAACGCACCAAAACGCACGCAAAAACGCTGCATTTGGCGACGCATGCGTCCTTTTTTGCCGAAATTTGGACGCAAGAAAAATGCAACTTGTTGCGTTTTCTGCACCCGACGCTTGCGGAAAAAAAAAGCATGCGTCGCACAACGCATGTCCATGCGTCCCCCATGTTAAATATAGGGGCGCATGGCGCATGTGTCGCCGCAGCGTCACCCGACGCAAACACGCAAAACACTAATGTGAACATAGCCTTAGTGGAGATCAGAAGAAAGCAAAATGTTCCTACTGCTCAAATGTGATAAGTGTAGCTTGCGGTTCTGTGGGCAATCTGTCACGCCATTTAAATAATATTAATAATAATAAATATTTCACAAAGAAAAAAAAGAAATTACTAACTTGAATAAATAACTTTTGAATTTTTTTTCTCCAGACTGAGTACCCCTTTAATAAGAGCTTGTTAGTTAATACATCTGATCATTACATATTTCTGATCATTTTAACAAAACTATAACTCATCCTACGAGCCACAGCTTCTGTGTAACGAACTAGAACTGATCCATCTCTTCTCAGCAGAATCCAGAGAAATACTGAACTAAATGAACTAATCTTTTGAACTAATCTTTTCAGTGAACTAGTTCATGGTGAACTAATCACCAAAATGAACTAGATTTCCCATCACTAGTCCACGGTTATTGCCCCCTCCCGGCTAAAAACATCTGCCCCCAGCCACCCCAGAAAAGGCACATCTGGAAGATGCACCTATTCTGGCACTTGGCCACTCTCTTCCCACTCCCGTGTAGCGGTGGGATATGGGGTAATGAAGGGTTAATGTCACCTTGCTATTGTAAGGTGACATTAAGCCAGATTAATAATGGAGAGGCGTCAATTATGACACCTATCCATTATTAATCCAATTGTATGAAATGGTTAAAAAAACACACATTATTAAAAATTATTTTAATGAATATTTTATTGCTCTCTCAATCCACCTGAAGACCCTCGCTCTGTAACAAAGGAAAAATAATAAACCAACAATATACATACCTTCCGATGATCTGTAACGTCCCACGATGTAAATCCATCTGAAGGGGTTAAAATATTTTACAGGCAGGAGCTCTGCTATAATGCAGCTGTGCTCGTGGCTGTAAAACCCCGGGGAATGAAGGTAATGTAGGTCAATGACCTGTAGTTACCTTCATTCGCGGGGATGCGCCCTCTGCTGGATGTCCTCATATGAACTGAAACCTGGGAGCTTTCCAGGGGGGGTGAAATAACCATGGACCCTGTCCAGGCTATTAATATCTGCCCTCAGTCACTGGCTTTACTACTCTGGCGGGGAAAATTGTGAGGGAGCCCACGTCAATTTTTTCCGCCATTAAACCCTTAAATTTAATAGAGCGCCCAAATTTTGCACATACTACTAACAGTAGTGTGGAATATGCAAAAAAATGGGGATATGAGATGGTTTACTGTATGTAAACCATGTCTCATATCATGTCGGGTTTAGGAAGGAGATAGCGAAAGCCGGCAATTAAATTACCGGCTTTAAAGCTATCTAGCGCTGTATTAAATATTAATATATATACATATATGTGTCTCAATGACATATATATATACCCTATGTGTACACATTTATTCTACATATTCTATTGTAAGCTGTCAGTGTGATTTTACTGTACACCTGCGCTGAATTGCCGGCTTTTCTCTCTAACACCGCTGCGTATTTCTCGCAAGTCACACTGCTGGTCCGTGTGTAATCCGTATTTTTCTTGCCCCCATAGACTTTCATTGGCGGATTTTTTGCGCAATACGGTGCGATTTTCTACGGCCGTAGAAGACCGTATAATACGGATCAGTAAAATACGGCTGATAGGAGCAAGGGCATAGAGAAGCATTGTACCGTATGCAATCCGTATTTTCTGCACCTCTCTTACGTCCGTAAAACTCGCTAGTGTGAGGCCGGCCTTAGGGTTAGAACTAGGGTTAGAATTAGGCTATGTGCACACGGTGCGGATCTGCAGCGGATTGGCCGCTGCGGATTCGTAGCAGTTTTCCATCAGGTTTACAGTACCATGTAAACCTATGGAAAACCAAATCCGCTGTGCCCATGGTGCAGAAAATACAGCGTGGAAATGCTGCATTGTATTTTCCGCAGCATGTCAATTCATTGTGCGGATTCCGTAGCACTTTACATCTGTTTCTCAATAGGAATCCGCAGGTGAAATCCGGACAAAAAACACTGGAAATTCAAAAAAAAGGTGCCTTTTACCTGCGGATTTTTCAAAAATGGTGCGGAAAAATCTCACACGAATCCACAACGTGGGCACATAGCCTTAGGGTTAGGGTTGGAATTAGAGTTAGGGTTGGAATGAGGGTTGGAAGTAGGGTTAAGATTAGGCTTGTGGTTAGGGTTAGGGGTGTGTTGTGGTTGGGATTACAGTTAAGGGTGTGTTGGGGTTAGGGTTGTGATTAGGGTCATGGCTAGAGTTGGGATTAGGGATGTGTTGGAGTTAGAATTGGGGGGTTTACACTGTTTAGGCACATCAAGGGTCTCCAAACGCAACTTGGCGCCACCATTGATTCGAGCCAATCTTGCGTTCAAAAAGTCAAATGGTGCTCCCTCCCTTCCGAGCCCCGACGTGCGCCCAAACAGTGGTTTACCCACACATATGGGGTATCAGCATACTCTGGACAACAACTATTGGGGTCCAATTTCTCCTGTTACCCTTGTGAATTAAAAAAATTGTTTGCTAAAACATAATTTTTGAGGAAAGAAAAATGACTTTATTTTCTCGGCTCTGCGTTGTATACTTCTGAGAAGCACTTAGGGGATCAAAGTGCTCAACACACATCTAGATAAGTTCCTTGGGGGGGTCTAGTTTCCAAAATGGGGTCACTTGTGGGGGGTTTCTACTGTTTAGGCACATCAGGGGCTCTGCAAACGCAACGTGACGCCCGCAGACCATTCCATCAAAGTCTGCACTTCAAACCGTCACTACTTCCCTTCCGAGCCCCGACGTGTGCCAAAACAGTTGTTTACCCCCACATATGGGGTATCAGCGTACTCAGAACAAACTGGGCAACAACTTTTGTGGTCCAATTTCTCTTGTTATTCCTGTGAAAATAAAAAATTGCGGGCTAAAAAATAATTTTTGAGGAAAGAAAAATGATTTTTTATTTTCACGGCTCTGCGTTATAAACTTCTATGAAGCACTTGGGGGTTTAAAGTGGTCACCGCACATCTAGATTAGTTCCTTGAGAGGTCTAGTTTCCAAAATGGGGTCACTTGTGGGGGAGCTCCAATGTTTAGGCACACGGGCTCTCCAAACGCAGCATGGTGTCCGCTAACGATTGGAGCTAATTTTTCATTCAAAAAGTCAAATGGCGCTCCTTCCCTTCCGAGCCTTGCCGTGTGCACAAAAAGTAGTTTGTGACCACATATGAGGTATCGGTGTACTCAGGAGCAATTACCCAACACATTTTAGGATCCATTTAATCCTGTTGCCCATGTGAAAATGAAAAAATTGTGGCTAAAAGAATTTTTTTGTGAAAAAAAAGTACTTTTTCATTTTTACGGATCAATTTGTGAAGCACCTGGGGGTTCAAAGTGCTCACTATGCATCTAGATAAGCTCCTTGGGGGGGTCTAGTTTCCAAAATGGGGTCACTTGTGGGGGAGCTCCAATGTTTAGGCATACAGGGGCTCTCCAAACGCGACATGGTGTCTGCTAAAAATTGGAGCCAATTTTTCATTGAAAAAGTCAAATGGCGCTCCTTCCCTTCTGAGCCCTGTCATGCGCCCAAACAGTGGTTCCCCCCACATATGAGATATCGGCGTGCTCAGGACAAATTGTACAATAACTTTTGGGGTCCAGTTTCTCCTTTTACCCTTGGGAAAATAAAAAAAATTGTTGCTAAAAGATCATTTTTGTGACTAAAAAGTTAAATGTTCATTTTTTCCTTCCATGTTGCTTCTGCTGCTGTGAAGCACTTGAAGGGTTAATAAACTTCTTGAATGTGGTTTTGAGCATCTTGAGGGGTGCTGTTGTGAATTCTGTGGCAGAGTTCACTCCTGTGGTCACAAGTGGTACTTCGGCTGATTCTCTCTGGGAGCTTCCGTTTGTGGAGGAAAGTGGTACTGCAGCTTCTGAGTTTCCTCCCTCAGGTGATCTGGTGAGGTCGTTAGCTGCTTCTCTACTTAACTCCACCTGATGCTTTGATCCATGCTTCCTGTCAATGTTCCAGTGTTGGACTTGTGTTTCTCTGGATCATTCCTGTGGCCTGCTGCTCTGCATAGCTAAGTGCTTCTTTGCTATTTGTTGCTATTTTTTCTGTCCAGCTTGTCTATTTGTTTTGCTGGAAGCTCTGGGACGCAAAGGGTGTACCTCCGTGCCGTTAGTTCGGTACGGAGGGTCTTTTTGCCCCCTTTGCGTGGTTTTCTTTAGGGTTTTGTGTAGACCGCAAAGTTATCTTTCCTATCTTCGTTCTGTCTAGAATATCGGGCCTCACTTTGCTGAATCTATTTCATCCCTACGTTTGTCTTTTCATCTTACTCACAGTCATTATATGTGGGGGGCTGCCTTTTCCTTTGGGGTATTTCTCTGAGGCAAGGTAGGCTTATTTTTCTATCTTCAGGCTAGTTAGTTTCTCAGGCTGTGCCGAGTTGCATAGGGAGCGTTAGGTGCAATCCACAGCTGCCTCTAGTTGTGTTTGGAGAGGATCAGGAATTGCGATCTACAGAGTTTCCACGTCTCAGAGCTCGTTCTATTATTTTGGGTTATTGTCAGATCACTGTATGTGCTCTGATCGCTATGTAAATTGTGTTACTGAATTGCCTATCATAACAGTACAGGAAGCCAAAAGTACTAATGATTCTCAATAGAGGGAAAAAAGAAGTTCTGAGACCATTTTTTTTCCTTTGCACTGTGATTTGTCTTTTTTTTTTCCCCTAGACATTTGGGTGGTTCAGGACACAGGTGTTACAATGGACATTAAAGTTCTGTCTTCATGTGTAGATCAGCTCACGGCAAGAGTTCAAGATATTCAAAATTTTGTGGTTCAGAATTCTTTGTTAGAACCGAGAATTCCTATTCCAGATTTGTTTTTTGGAGATAGAACTAAATTTCTGAGTTTCAAGAATAATTGTAAACTGTTTCTGGCTTTGAAACCTCGTTCCTCTGGTGACCCGGCGCAACAGGTTAGGATCGTCATTTCTTTTTTGCGTGGCGACCCTCAGGACTGGGCATTTTCTCTTGCGTCAGGAGATCCTGCATTGAGTGATATCGATGCGTTTTTCCTGGCGCTTGGATTGCTGTACGATGAGCCTAATTCAGTAGATCAGGCAGAAAAAAATTTGCTGGCTCTTTGTCAGGCTCAGGATGAGATAGAGCTATATTGCCAGAAATTTAGAAAATGGTCCGTGCTCACTCAATGGAATGAATCTGCGCTTGCAGCCATTTTCAGAAAGGGTCTCTCTGAAGCCATTAAGGATGTCATGGTGGGATTTCCTATGCCCGCTGGTTTGAATGAGTCTATGTCTTTGGCCATTCAGATCGGTCGACGCTTGCGTGAGCGTAAATCTGTGTACCATTTGGCGGTATTACCTGAGATTAAACCTGAGCCTATGCAGTGCGATAGGACTATGACCAGAGTTGAACGGCAAGAACACAGACGTCTGAATGGGCTGTGTTTCTACTGTGGTGATTCCACTCATGCTATCTCTGATTGTCCTAAGCGCACTAAGCGGTTCGCTAGGTCTGCCGCCATTGGTACTGTACAGTCAAAATTTCTTCTGTCCGTTACCTTGATATGCTCCTTGTCGTCGTATTCTGTCATGGCGTTTGTGGATTCAGGCGCTACCCTGAATTTGATGGACTTGGATTATGCTAAACGTTGTGGGTTTTTATTGGAGCCCTTGCAGTGTCCTATTCCATTGAGAGGAATTGATGCTACACCTTTGGCCAAGAATAAGCCTCAATACTGGACCCAGCTGACCATGTGCATGGCTCCTGCACATCAGGAGGTTATTCGCTTTCTGGTGTTGCATAATCTGCATGATGTGGTCGTGTTGGGGTTGCCATGGCTACAAGCCCATAATCCAGTATTGGATTGGAATTCCATGTTGGTGTCCAGCTGGGGTTGTCAGGGGGTACATGGTGATGTCCCATTTCTGTCAATTTCGTCATCCACCCCTTCTGAGGTTCCAGAGTTCTTGTCTGATTACCGGGATGTATTTGATGAGCCCAAGTCCGATGCCCTGCCTCCGCATAGGGATTGTGATTGTGCTATCAATTTGATTCCTGGTAGTAAATTCCCAAAAGGTCGACTGTTTAATTTATCCGTGCCTGAGCACACTGCTATGCGCAGTTATGTGAAGGAATCCCTGGAGAAGGGGCATATTCGCCCGTCGTCGTCGCCATTGGGAGCAGGGTTCTTTTTTGTGGCCAAGAAGGATTGTTCGCTGAGACCGTGTATAGATTACCGCCTTCTTAATAAGATCACTGTTAAATTTCAGTACCCCTTGCCATTGTTATCTGATTTGTTTGCTCGGATTAAGGGGGCTAGTTGGTTCACTAAGATAGATCTTCGTGGTGCGTATAATCTGGTGAGAATCAGGCAAGGCGATGAATGGAAAACTGCATTTAATACGCCCGAGGGTCATTTTGAGTATCTAGTGATGCCGTTCGGACTTGCCAATGCTCCATCAGTGTTTCAATCCTTTATGCATGACATCTTCCGTGAGTACCTGGATAAATTCCTGATTGTGTACTTGGATGACATTTTGATCTTCTCGGATGATTGGGAGTCTCATGTGAAGCAGGTCAGAACGGTTTTTCAGGTCCTGCGTGCTAATTCTTTGTTTGTGAAGGGATCAAAGTGTCTCTTTGGTGTGCAGAAGGTTTCATTTTTGGGGTTCATCTTTTCCCCTTCTACTATCGAGATGGATCCGGTTAAGGTCCAAGCCATCCATGATTGGACTCAGCCGACATCTCTGAAAAGTCTGCAAAAGTTCCTGGGCTTTGCTAATTTTTATCGTCGCTTCATCTGCAATTTTTCTAGTGTTGCCAAACCATTGACCGATTTGACCAAGAAGGGTGCTGATTTGGTCAATTGGTCTTCTGCTGCTGTGGAAGCTTTTCAAGAGTTGAAGCGTCGTTTTTCTTCTGCCCCTGTGTTGTGTCAACCAGATGTTTCTCTTCCGTTCCAGGTCGAGGTTGATGCTTCTGAGATTGGAGCAGGGGCTGTTTTGTCACAGAGAGGTTCTGGTTGCTCAGTGATGAAACCATGCGCTTTCTTTTCCAGGAAGTTTTCGCCTGCTGAGCGAAATTATGATGTGGGTAACCGAGAGTTGCTGGCCATGAAGTGGGCATTCGAGGAGTGGCGTCATTGGCTTGAAGGAGCTAAGCATCGCGTGGTGGTATTGACTGATCATAAGAACTTGACTTATCTCGAGTCTGCCAAGCGCTTGAATCCTAGACAAGCTCGTTGGTCGTTGTTTTTTGCCCGTTTTGACTTTGTGATTTCGTACCTTCCGGGCTCTAATAATGTGAAGGCGGATGCTCTGTCTAGGAGTTTTGTGCCCGACTCTCCGGGTTTATCTGAGCCGGCGGGTATCCTCAAGGAAGGAGTAATTGTGTCTGCCATCTCCCCTGATTTGCGGCGGGTGCTGCAAAAATTTCAGGCTAATAAACCTGATCGTTGCCCAGCGGAGAAACTGTTTGTCCCTGATAGGTGGACGAATAGAGTTATCTCTGAACTTCATTGTTCGGTGTTGGCTGGTCATCCTGGAATCTTTGGTACCAGAGAGTTAGTGGCTAGATCCTTTTGGTGGCCCTCTCTGTCGCGGGATGTGCGTACTTTTGTGCAGTCCTGTGGGATTTGTGCTCGGGCTAAGCCCTGCTGTTCTCGTGCCAGTGGGTTACTTTTGCCCTTGCCGGTCCCGAAGAGGCCTTGGACACATATCTCTATGGATTTTATTTCTGATCTTCCCGTTTCTCAAATGATGTCAGTCATTTGGGTGGTCTGTGATCGCTTTTCTAAGATGGTCCATCTGGTACCCTTGTCTAAATTGCCTTCCTCTTCTGATTTGGTGCCTTTGTTCTTCCAGCATGTGGTTCGTTTGCATGGCATTCCAGAGAATATTGTTTCTGACAGAGGTTCCCAGTTTGTTTCGAGGTTTTGGCGAGCCTTTTGTGGTAGGATGGGCATTGACTTGTCTTTTTCCTCGGCTTTCCATCCTCAGACTAATGGCCAGACTGAACGAACCAATCAGACCTTGGAAACATATCTGAGATGCTTTGTTTCTGCTGATCAGGATGACTGGGTGTCCTTTTTGCCTTTGGCTGAGTTCACCCTTAATAATCGGGCCAGCTCGGCTACCTTGGTTTCGCCGTTTTTCTGCAATTCTGGGTTCCATCCTCGTTTCTCTTCAGGACAGGTTGAGTCTTCGGACTGTCCTGGTGTGGATACTGTGGTGGACAGGTTGCAGCAGATTTGGACTCAGGTAGTGGACAATTTGACCTTGTCCCAGGAGAAGGCTCAACTTTTCGCTAATCGCAGACGCCGTGTGGGTCCCCGACTTCGTGTTGGGGATCTGGTTTGGTTATCTTCTCGTCATATTCCTATGAAGGTTTCCTCTCCTAAGTTTAAACCTCGTTTTATTGGTCCGTATAGGATTTCTGAGGTTCTTAATCCTGTGTCTTTTCGTCTGACCCTTCCAGATTCTTTTTCCATACATAACGTATTCCATAGGTCATTGTTGCGGAGATACGTGGCACCTATGGTCACATCTGTTGAGCCTCCTGCCCCGGTTTTGGAAGGAGGGGGAATTGGAGTATATTGTGGAGAAGATTTTGGATTCTCGTGTTTCAAGACGGAAACTCCAGTATCTGGTTAAATGGAAGGGTTATGCTCAGGAAGATAATTCCTGGGTTTTTGCCTCTGATGTCCATGCTCCCGATCTTGTTCGTGCCTTTCATGTGGCTCATCCTGGTCGGCCTGGGGGCTCTGGTGAGGGTTCGGTGACCCCTCCTCAAGGGGGGGGTACTGTTGTGAATTCTGTGGCAGAGTTCACTCCTGTGGTCACAAGTGGTACTTCGGCTGATTCTCTCTGGGAGCTTCCGTTTGTGGAGGAAAGTGGTACTGCAGCTTCTGAGTTTCCTCCCTCAGGTGATCTGGTGAGGTCGTTAGCTGCTTCTCTACTTAACTCCACCTGATGCTTTGATCCATGCTTCCTGTCAATGTTCCAGTGTTGGACTTGTGTTTCTCTGGATCATTCCTGTGGCCTGCTGCTCTGCATAGCTAAGTGCTTCTTTGCTATTTGTTGCTATATTTTCTGTCCAGCTTGTCTATTTGTTTTGCTGGAAGCTCTGGGACGCAAAGGGTGTACCTCCGTGCCGTTAGTTCGGTACGGAGGGTCTTTTTGCCCCCCTTTGCGTGGTTTTCTTTAGGGTTTTGTGTAGACCGCAAAGTTATCTTTCCTATCCTCGTTCTGTCTAGAATATCGGGCCTCACTTTGCTGAATCTATTTCATCCCTACGTTTGTCTTTTCATCTTACTCACAGTCATTATATGTGGGGGGCTGCCTTTTCCTTTGGGGTATTTCTCTGAGGCAAGGTAGGCTTATTTTTCTATCTTCAGGCTAGTTAGTTTCTCAGGCTGTGCCGAGTTGCATAGGGAGCGTTAGGCGCAATCCACAGCTGCCTCTAGTTGTGTTTGGAGAGGATCAGGAATTGCGGTCTACAGAGTTTCCACGTCTCAGAGCTCGTTCTATGATTTTGGGTTATTGTCAGATCATTGTATGTGCTCTGATCGCTATGTACATTGTGTTACTGAATTGCCTATCATAACAGGGTGCAGTTTTTAGAATGGTGTCACTTTTGGGTATTTTCAGCCATATAGACCCCTCAAACTGACTTCAGATGTGAGGTGGTCCCTAAAAAAAATGGTTTTGCAAATTTCGTTGTAAAAATGAGAAATCGCTGGTCAAATTTTAACCCTTCTAACTTCCTAGCAAATTTTCAAAATTTTGAAATTTTCAAAATTTTAGCTAAATTTCCATTTTTTTCCACAAATAAACACAAATTATCGACCTAAATTTACCACTAACATGAAGCCCAATATGTCACGAAGAAACAATCTCACAACCGCTGGGATCCGTTGAAGCGTTCCTGAGTTATTACCTCATAAAGGGACACTGGTCAGAATTGCAAAAAACGGCCAGGTCATTAAGGTCAAAATAGGCTGGGTCATGAAGGGGTTAATATTAGACTGTGTAGGACTGTCCCGATCAGAGTTACCATGACGCGGTAGGATGGCTTTTGTGCTATTTTTTTAAATAAAAAAACAGTATTACTAAAACTCTTTTATTTAAATGTACTTTTGCTTTTTTATTTAGTTACATCAGGGTTTTTGCTTACTTTGATCTTGTGGGTTTTAATGTTTTATGGCCAATGTGAACATGCGTTTAACCTCTGCATGTGAACCAACTCAAGTTTAGCTCTATTTTTTTTTCCAGTTTATAGACGACGTCTCTATAGTCGTTCTTTCTTTTCTTCATCTTGCCCAGACTCCATGGGTTTTCACAACCACAGCCGTCTCTGCAGACTTCCATCTTCTTCGGTCTTGTGCAGCACATCTCCACATGACGCCTTTAACGATAGCAGTGTCATTATAATGCTCCCAAATAAAAATATTTGCTCTATGCTGACCCCCTGAATAAATAATTGCCTTTCACTATATTCCCTGCACAAAATATGACCCTACGCTGTCTCTTTTATGGTACACGCTCACCACACTGCTCCTTCCTTTCCAGACTGGACCCCTCTTCACACTGTCCTCTCACACGGATTCCCCCCTATGGGGTCCTGTCTCTAAACTGCCCCCCTCTTCACCCCCCCTTGGTATACTGTCACCTCCTGGCTGTGCCCTTAGACCAGGGGCGGGAATTTTTTTTCTGCCAAGGGCCATTTGGATATTTATACCATCCTTCGGGGGCCGTACAAACTCTGCCCACAAAGTACATCCTGACTGGCACTGGTTTCAGGATGTATTCTTTCATTGCATGCCCTTCAATGTTCAGTAGTGAACACTGCGTGTGTGTGCTAACAGAGCAAGAAGAAATTAATGAGCTGGTTTGTAATCAAAATACACCTCCATGCCCAAGAATGCGGTCCCTGAGAATCTGCTCGGGGGCCTGATAAAAGGTCATTGAGGGCTGTAAATGTCCCTGGGGCCTGAGGTTCCCCACCCCTGCCTTACACTGTTGCCCCATGCTACACCCCCATCACTACTTGGTCTCTATTCTGTGCCCACTCACTTTTTTCCTCCCATACTGTCAACTCGCACATTTCCCCCTTCCTCCTCATACATTTACCCTTTCACTTTCCATACTTCCTCCTCACACATTCCTCCGACTTCCCATACTGTGTCTGCACCCAACACCCCCCATACTGTCTCTTCATACATTTTCCCCTCGCTCCTCATACTGTCTGCATCCATACCGCCACTCACCATGTAGTGTCTGCATAAATAATTGCCTTTCACTATATTCCCTGCACAAAATATGACCCTACGCTGTCTCTTTTATGGTACACGCTCACCACACTGCTCCTTCCTTTCCAGACTGGACCCCTCTTCACACTGTCCTCTCACACGGATTCCCCCCTATGGGGTCCTGTCTCTAAACTGCCCCCCTCTTCACCCCCCCTTGGTATACTGTCACCTCCTGGCTGTGCCCTTAGACCAGGGGCGGGAATTTTTTTTCTGCCAAGGGCCATTTGGATATTTATACCATCCTTCGGGGGCCGTACAAACTCTGCCCACAAAGTACATCCTGACTGGCACTGGTTTCAGGATGTATTCTTTCATTGCATGCCCTTCAATGTTCAGTAGTGAACACTGCGTGTGTGTGCTAACAGAGCAAGAAGAAATTAATGAGCTGGTTTGTAATCAAAATACACCTCCATGCCCAAGAATGCGGTCCCTGAGAATCTGCTCGGGGGCCTGATAAAAGGTCATTGAGGGCTGTAAATGTCCCTGGGGCCTGAGGTTCCCCACCCCTGCCTTACACTGTTGCCCCATGCTACACCCCCATCACTACTTGGTCTCTATTCTGTGCCCACTCACTTTTTTCCTCCCATACTGTCAACTCGCACATTTCCCCCTTCCTCCTCATACATTTACCCTTTCACTTTCCATACTTCCTCCTCACACATTCCTCCGACTTCCCATACTGTGTCTGCACCCAACACCCCCCATACTGTCTCTTCATACATTTTCCCCTCGCTCCTCATACTGTCTGCATCCATACCGCCACTCACCATGTAGTGTCTGCATCCTTCCCCCATACATGCCCCCCATCTCATACCTTGCTTCTCATATTGTCTTCAAATTTCTCACTCCCCCATATTGTCTTCACCTGTCACTTCTTGCTCCCCAAATTTGTGTCCTCAAATCATACACTGTTACACAAAATGTCACCCAGCCCCGTTACACTAAAACCCCCCATCACCGTCACTCTCCCCACACAGTAAATACCCCCTCACACAACACAGTATATACCCCCATACACACAGTAAACCCTCCACACACAAACATACGCTAAATGAACCACCCAGTAACTACCCCCCATCTTCGGTGTCTTCAGCTCCTGGACCACTTACCACCTGTCTGCGTCTGCAGCGCCGGCGAGTGACATCAGCAGCGTGATCACATGACCACACTGCTGGCGTTGCTCTGACTCAGCGGTCAGTGCTTCAATTGTAGTCGTGTCTGTTGGGGTACCGTTACACTAAACCAGTGTTTTTCAACCAGTGTGCCGCGGCACACTAGTGTGCCGCGACACATGGTCGGGTGTGCCGCGGGGAACGGGAGTCAGCTGTTCTCTGTGCCGACTGTCAAGCTGACAGCCGGCACAGAGAAGCTGCAGCGCGCCGGCTCCCGGAGATCAATTGTACTCGCAGACATCTACCAGCTGCGAGTACAATTGAGGCTCTGACCGCTGGGTCAGAGCGACGCCAGCAGCGTGATCAAGTCATGTGATCACGCTGCTGACGTCACTATCCGGCGCGCAGGAGACAGAAGAGACTTGGTGGTAAGTGCTCCTGTGCTGTGGAGCTGAAGACACCGAAGATTCAGCGTGGGGTGGGTTTATGGGGAGTATGTGGGGGGATTTATTAAGTGTGTGGGGGGATTTATTAAGTGTGTGGGGGGATTTATTAAGTGTGGGGGGGGGATTTATTCAGTGTGTGGGGGGGATTTATTCAGTGTGTGGGGGGATTTATTCAGTGTGTGGGGGGGATTTATTCAGTGTGTACGTGGGGGGGGCTGGAATTTATTTAGCATGTGTGGGGCAGGGTGCATTTATTCTGTGGAAGGGGATGGATTTATTCTATCGGAAGGGCAGTGGATATATTCTGTGGGGGTAAGTGGGGAGATGGGGGTGGACACAGTAGCGAGGGGAAAAATGTGTGCTGACAGTACTGTGAGCAACGGTGATGGGATGTGTGAGGACAGTATGGGGAGTCGGGGGAATGTGTGAGGGGGGAATGTGTGAGGAGGAAATATGGAGAGAGCAAAGGAGTATGTTAGCAGGGGGGGGATGTACAGGAGGAGGCTATTTGAAATGTGTGCAGACAGTATGGGGGGATGAAAGTGTGAGTGGACACATAATAGATACTGAGTAGTGTGAAGGTAACAGCCAGGAGGAGACAGTATGCCAAGTAGGAGGAGTGTAATGAAGGGGCAGAGTAGAGAGACTGGGCTCTCTATGAGGGACACCGTATGAGAAGGCAGTGTGAAGTATGGAAAAGAGAGAGAGGGTAGTGTGGATGGCATGTACCATAAGAGGGACAGTGAGGGTCATATTATGTGCTGGGAATAAAGTGAGGGGCAATTATTTACTCAGGGGCTCAGCCTAGGGCAGATATTGTTATTCCGGAGCATTATAATAACACTGCTATCTTTAAGGGTGTTGTGTCGGGATGTGCTGCAGAAGACAGGAGAAGATGGAAGTCTGCAGAAACGAGCTCTGCCGGTGGATGAGAAGAGTCATCATGGCATCTGGACAAGGTGAAGATGAAAAGAAAGAGGCGACTCCACAAACAACGTCATCTATCAGGTACCTGGATGTAAATGTGTTTTTTTTGTGATACTAATTCTCATTTTTATTTGTTAGGAACATTAAAGGGGATGTCCAAGGTTGTGATGAGTCTGCAGTCATACTATGTGACTGCAGACTTCTGAATTCTCACAGTGCACACTGCTATCATAATTCTCTGATGTTGGTGATTTACATACATGTGGTCACGTGCTGACTAGACATGTGTGGCCTCATTCAATGAAAATGAATTGACTGAGGCCGGACACGTCTAGTTAGAATGTGGCCAGAAGTATCCAAATCACATACTTGTGCTGTCATGACCGTCCACTCTGGCCACCGACAAGGGAGAATCCTGAAAGTGTGCAGTGCTTGCGCTGTGAGAATTCAGAAGCCTGCAGTCACATAGAATGACTGCAGACTTTCATCTCAAACCTGGACGCACCATTTTGTGCCATTTTGGTTGGTGGTGTGCCTCGGGATTTTTTAAGTATAAAAAGTGTGCCGCGGCTCAAAAAAGGTTGAAAATCACTGCACTAAACGATTTACCAACGATCACAACCAGCGGCCGTGATCGTTGGTAAGTCATTGTGTGGTCCCTGGGGAGCTGTCACACAGACAGCTCTCTCCAACGATCAGGGGAACGACTTCGGCATCGTTGAAACTGTCTTCAACGATGCCGAAGTCCCACTGCAGCACCCGGGTAACCAGGGTAAACATCGGGTTACTAAGTGCAGGGCCGCGCTTAGTAACCCGATATTTACCCTGGTTACCATTGTAAAAAAAAAAAAAAAACACTACATACTCACATTCTGATGTCTGTCACGTCCCCCGGCGGTGACCGCTCTGCTCTGCTTTACGGCCGGCACCTACAGTCAGTGGAGGGAAGCTCTTGGCAGCAGCGCGTGCATTAGCAGCGCTCCTGCCGAAAGCAGTTTTAACCCTGTGGATGCCGGGGGACGTGACAGACATCAGAATGTGAGTATGTAGTGGTTTTTTTTTTTACTTTTACAATGGTAACCAGAGTAAATATCGGGTTACTAAGCGCGGCCCTGCGCTTAGTAACCCGATGTTTACCCTGGTTACAGGTGAATACATCGCTAGATCGGCGTCACACACGCCGATCTAGCGATGACAGTGGGGTGATCAGCGACCAAAAAAAGGTCCTGATCATTCCCCACGACCAACGATCTCCCAGCAGGGGCCTGATCGTTGGTCGCTGTCACACATAAAGATATCGTTGGCAGGATCGTTGCTACGTCACAAAAAAGCGTGACGTTGCAACGATATCCTTAACGATATCGTTATGTGTGAAGGTACCTTTGGACGCAAGTACTATTGAACACTGGGAGCTGGCGCGCTGCAGTGTCTGTGTCGGCTTGACAGCAGGCACAGAAAGCTGCAGATTCCCAGACCGGGGGGCAGCAGAATACAGCCACCGGGGGAGACACTTTAGACCGCCGCATCAGGCGGCCTGACTGTAAATATTATCCATAACCTGAACAAAAGGAGTAATGGACACACAATAGAAGAGGACCCATGCCAGCACACCATATGGGTCCTTTGCAGTTGAATAGATCGTAGTAATGCACAATTCCACCCGCTTTGGATGTGAAGTGGCTGTCCAATGGTATGTCCGCTCCTGGGCACAACACTATATCCTAGATTGTAGTGTAATCTGCAGACCTTACCTGTTATATGATTGGAGGTCATTTAATGTACTGTTTATACAGGCCAATAAGAATTCTATGTGCACAGAATGATTGTTCTGCGTGCGTGCAATATTGTAATTATTGGCGCCACTTTGTCCAGATTACACAGGATGATGATGATTATTTTAATGCCAGCATGAAGAATCCAATTGCCCGATAAAAGCAGTTTTGTTAGTTGGATGGATAACGGTTTGTTTCTACAAGCCCATTATCTGTGAATGACATTCCCAATGCTCAGCTCCTCTAAATGGGTCTATGCTTTTCGTGGAGGATGACTGATGTCTTGTGTGCATAATTCTAAAGATATATTGTTCATACTGTTGCTGTACCATACATGACTTTTGATGCTGCAATTTGACTCCTATGGGGAACTGCAGATCTGATATACATATGGATAGGAGAATGTCCTATATATCGTGGAATTGTATTGCTGATGGATACAGGTGCCTTTACAGCTAGATGCGATGGGGTTGTAGGTTATTCAGCTTATGGATGTGACTTGCACTGTCGGTGGGAGCTATTGGGTGTGAGAATACTGAAGAGTGAACGTGTAGACTAGATTGTGGCACAATGTATATTGGCGGCATCTCTGAATGTGTAAATTAGTGTACATGGAGGAGAGCTGTGTTTTAAAAGATCTGTGTGATTGTACTGAGGATGTGGGCACTCTGGATGGACATATGAAACTTACATTGAGTGGTGAGGAGAGTAGGAGCAGTATTATAGTAGCTGCTTTAACAGTAAAGGGATATGTAAGATTAAAAAAAGCCCAGAAAGCAGGGGAAGGTTTATAATAACTTGTACTAACTATGTGTCAGTTGTCATGTAGTGATAACACTCCGATTACCCTCAGGTAACCACTGCAGCCATCTACTGGCCCCAATATTGATCGTAGTACTGTCAGTAACTCATCTGATGCTAGTGAGAACATCATCCTGCTGGACAACGGAGACCAACAAATATTTTTAACCCCTTAGTGACAGAGCCAATTTGGTACTTAATGACCAGGCCAATTTTTGCTATTCTGACCACTGTCACTTTATGAGGTTATAACTCTGGAACGCTTCAACGGATCCCGCTGATTCTGAGATTGTTTTTTCGTGACATATAGTACTTCATGTTAGTGGTAACATTTCTTCGATATTACTTGCGATTATTTATGAAAAAAACGGAAATATGGCGAAAATTTTTAAAATTTAGCAATTTTCAAACTTTGTATTTTTATGCCCTTAAATCAGAGAGATATGTCACGAAAAATAGTTAATAAATAACATTTCCCACATGTCTACTTTACATCAGCACAATTTTGGAAAAAAATGTTTTTTTGTTAGGGAGTTATACGGGTTAAAAGTTGACCAGCAATTTCTCATTTTTACAACACCATTTTTTTTTAGGGACCACATCACATTTGAAGTCATTTTGAGGGGTCTATATGATAGAAAATAATGAAGTGTGACACCATTCTAAAAGCTGCACCCCTCAAGGTTCTCAAAACCACATTCAAGAAGTTTATTAACCCATTACGTGCTTCACAGGAACTGAAACAATGTGGAAGGAAAAAATGAACATTTAACTTTTTTTTGCAAACATCTTAATTCAGAACCATTTTTTTTATTTTCACAAGTGTAAAAACAGAAATGTAACCATAAATTTTGTTATGCAATTTCTCCTGAATACGCCAATACCCCATATGTGGGGGTAAACCACTGTTTGGGCGCACCGCAGAGCTTGGAAGTGAAGGAGTGCCGTTTGACTTTTTCAATGCAGAATTGGCTGGAATTGAGATCGGACGCCATGTCACGTTTAGAGAGCCCCTGATGTGCCTAAACAGTGGAAACTCCCCACAAGTGACACCATTTTGGAAACTAGACCCCTTAAGGAACTTATCTAGATGTGTGGTGAGCACTTTGAACCCCCAAGTGCTTCACAGAAGTTTATAACGTAGAGCCGCGAAAATAAAAAATCGCTTTTGTTTACACAAAAATGATCTTTTCGCCCACAAATTCTTATTTTCACAAGGGTAACAGGAGAAATTAGACCACAAAAGTTGTTGTGCGATTTCTCCTGAATACGTCGATACCCCATATGTGAGGGTAAACCCCTGTTTGGGCGCACCGCAGAGCTTGGAAGTGAAGGAGCGCCGTTTTACTTTTTCAATGTAGAATTGGCTGGAATTGAGATTGGACGCCATGTCGCGTTTGGAGAGCCCCTGATGTGCCTAAACAGTGGAAACCCCCCACAAGTGACACCATTTTGGAAACTAGACCCCTTAAGGAACTTATCTAGATGTGTGGCGAGCACTTTGAACCCCCATGTGCTTCACAGAAGTTTATAACGTAGAGCCGTGGAAAAAAAAAATTGCATTTTTTCTACAAAAATGATCTTTTTGCCCACAAACTTTTATTTTCACAAGGGTAACAGGAGAAATTAGACCACTAAAGTTATTGTGCAATTTCTCCTGAGTACGTCGATACCCAATATGTGGGGGTAAACCACTGTTTGGGCGCACCGCAGAGCTTGGAAGAGAAAGAGTGCCGTTTTACTTTTTCAATGTAGAATTGGCTGGAATTGAGATCGGACGCCATGTCGCGTTTGGAGAGCCCCTGATGTGCCTAAACAGTAGAAATCCCCCACAAGTGACCCCATTTTGGAAACTAGACCCCCCATGGAACTTATCTAGATGTGTGGTGAGAACCTTGAATGCCCAAGTGCTTCACAGAAGTTTATAATGCAGAGCCGTGAAAATAAAAAATATTTTTTTTTTCAACAAAAAAGATTTTTTAGCCCCCAAGTTTTTATTTTCACAAGGGTAACAAGAGAAATTGGACCCCAAAAGTTGTTGTCCAATTTGTCCTGAGTATGATGGTACCCCATATGTGGGGGTAAACCACTGTTTGGGCGCACGGCAGAGCTCGGAAGGAAGGAGCGCCGTTTTGGAATGCAGACTTTGATAGAATGGTCTGCGGGTATTATGTTGCGTTTGCAGAGCCCCTGATGTACCTAACCAGTAGAAACCCTCCACAAGTGACCCCATTTTGGAAACTAGACCCCCCAAGGAACTTATCTAGATGTGTGGTGAGAACTTTGAATGCCCAAGTGCTTCACAGAAGTTTAGAATGCAGAGTCGTGAAAATAAAAAAAAAATTTTTTTCCACAAAAAAGATATTGTAGCCCCCAAGTTTTTATTTTCACAAGGGTAACAGGAGAAATTGGACTGCAATAGTTGTTGTCCAATTTATCCCGAGTACGCTGATGCGCCATATGTGGGGGTAAACCACTGTTTGGGCGCACGGCAGAGCTCGGAAGGGAAGGAGCGCCTTTTTGGAATGCAGACTTTGATAGAATGGTCTGTGGGCATTATGTTGCGATTGCAGAGCCCCTGATGTACCTAAACTGTAGTAACCCCCCACAAGTGACCCCATTTTGGAAACTAGACCCCCCAAGGAACTTATCTAGATGTGTGGTGAGCACTTTGAATGCCCAAGTGCTTCACAGAAGTTTAGAATGCAGAGTCGTGAAAATAAAAAATATTTTTTTTTACACAAAAAAGATATTGTAGCCCCCAAGTTTTTATTTTCACAAGGGTAACAAGAGAAATTGGACCCCAGAAGTTGTTGTCCAATTTATCCCGAGTACGCTGATGCCCCATATGTGGGGGTAACCCACTGTTTGGGCGCACGGCAGAGCTCAGAAGGGAGGGAGCACCATTTGACTTTTTGAGCGCAAAATTGGCTGTCGTGTTTGGAGACCCCCTGATGTAACTAAACAGTGGAAACCCCCCAATTCTAGCTCCAACCCTAACCCCAACACACCCCTAACCATAATCCCAACCTGATCCATAATCCTAATCACTAACCCTAACCATAATCACAACCCTTACCCCAAAACAACCCTAATGTCAACCCTAACCATAACCCTAATCAAAATCCTAAATCCAACACACCCCTAATCCTAATCTCAACCCTAACCTCAAACCTAACCCTAATCCCAATACACCCCTAATCACAACCCTAACCTTAACCCTAATCCCAAACCTAACCCTAATCCCAAGCGTAACCCTAATGCCAACCCTAACCCTAATACCAACCCTAATCCAAACCCTAGCCCTAATCCCAGCTCTAACCCTAACTTTAGCCCCAACCCTAGCCCTAACTTTAGCCCCAACCCTAAACCTAGCCCTAAGGCTACTTTCACACTTGCGTCGTTTGGCATTCCGTCGCAATCCGTCGTTTTGGACAAGAAACGGATCCTGCAAATGTGCCCGCAGGATGCGTTTTTTGCCCATAGACTTGTATTGCCGACGGATCGTGACGGATGGCCACACGTCGCGTCCGTCGTGCACTGGATCAGTTGTGTTTTGGCGGAGCGTCGGCACAAAAAAACGTTCAATGAAACGTTTTTTTGTACGTCGCATCCGCCATTTCTGACCGCGCATGCGTGGCCGTAACTCCGCCCCCTCCTCCCCAGGACATAGATTGGGCAGCGGATGCTTTGAAAAACTACAGCTGCTGCCCACGTTGTGCACAATTTTCACAACGTGCGTCGGTATATCGGGCCGACGCATTGCGACGGCCCCGTACCGACGTAAGTGTGAAAGAAGCCTAACCCTAAATTTAGCCCCAACCCTAACCCTAAATTTAGCCCCAACCCTAACCCTAAATTTAGCCCCAACCCTACCCCTAACCCTACCCTACCCCTAACCCTACCCCTAACCCTACCCCTAACCCTACTCCTAACCCTACCCCTAACCCTACCCCTAACCCTAATTTTAGCCCCAACTGCTGTTCTCCTGCCGGCCGGCAGATGGAGACAGATGGCGGGCGCACTGGGCATGCGCCCGCCATTTTCTTCTGCCGGCGGCCAGGAGGAGCAGCAAGAGGATCCAGGGACCTAGGTGAGTATGCTAGGGTCCCCAAATCCCCCTATTTCTCTGTCCTCTGATGTGCGATCACATCAGAGGACAGAGAATTACACTTTACTTTTTTTTTTTTTTGTTTGCGGTCGCCGGTAAACAGTTAATTACCGGCGATCGCAAAACAGGGGGTCGGTAATACCGACCCCGATCATGCTCTTTGGGGTCTCGGCTACCCCCGGCAGCCGAGACCCCAAAGATTCTCCCGGTGCCGGCTGGCGGGCGCACTGCGCATGCGCCCGCCATTTTGAAGATGGCGGCGCCCACCGGGAGACACGAGGAGCATCGGGGGAGCTAGGTGAGTATTGGGGGGCCACCTGGGACCCCTTTTCTCTGTCCTCCGATGTTCGATCACATCGGAGGACAGAGAAATTAAAAAGAGATCGCGTTTTTTTTTTTTTGCGATCGCCGGTAAACGGTTAATTACCGGCGATCGCAAATGCGGGGAGGGTTGAAAACCCCCCGAATCATGTTCTCTGGGGTCTCGGCTACCCCCGGCAGCCGAGATCCCGGAGAAAATCGGCCTTTGGGGGGCGCTATTGACTTTTTCCACAGCGCCGTTAATTAACGGCGCTGTGGTTTAAGTACCCTTAGCGGCCGCCGTTAAAAGGCGTATCGGCGGTCGCTAAGGGGTTAAGTGAGCTTATTTTAATACATACTCTACTTTCTGGTCTTTTTTTTTTAGAGAGATTATATTACTATCACAAATCTTTCTTAAAGGACGGTCCACTATTATTTATTATGTGCCATCATCATCGCTGTCCCCATTGGGGCTCACAATCTACATTCCCTATCAGTATGTCTGTGGAGTGTGGCAGGAAACCGGAGTACCCAGAGGAAACCCACGCAAACATAGAGAAAACACACAAACTCTTTGCGGATGTTGTTCTTGGTGAGATTGGAACCCAGTGGTGCAAAGCAACCGTGCCAGCCACTGTGCTGCTGCGCTGATAACCCCTTAAATACTGTATTTTCCTGTGTAAAATAGAAAGACAAAGCGCACTAGCTCTGTTCCAGCTCATGACATTGACTGAAGCCTAACAATCAGCGGCCACTGATGGGCTGCAGTTCTCAAACTTCCTTCAAAGATTCGGGATTCATCTGAAGGAAGTGTGGGCGGAACAGCCCGTTAGTGGCCGTTGACTGGTTGTAATGCTCATGGTGCCTCTCCAGCATTGTGTGGCGAGTATCTGTTATTTTACACTGGGGAACTCAGTATTTTAAGAAAGTTTTTGTCAGAGTAGTTGTGCAATGGCGCTCCATGTAAAATGAAAACTCGAGTGTGTGTATCAGATGTCAGAGGGAAGTGTGACTGCTGATGTCATGCGAGCATCGGGCAACGCACACATTACATCACTTGACCAGTGCCAATGAAGCAGGTGACTATATGGAACAAAAGCTTCAATTGATATTTCAGCCAAAAAGATGAAAAACAATCCAAAAACAACGGGTTTATAGTGTTTTCATAGAGACCTGTTGCATTAAAGAGTTGTGTAGTGGAATTACTTAATTACTTGTAATTTAACGTTTTCTTCACATTATAGTAAATGTCTATTCCTTCATAACTTGCAGATAGGTGGAGTGTCATCTGTTGAGACCCCTACAAATGCTACAAATGTGGGTCTGAAATGCCCCGTCAGTATAGAGCAGTAGCCTTGCATGCGTGCCCACACACTATTTGTTCTGTGTGGGACTGCCAGGAATTCGAGATGTCAATGAACAGCACTTGACCATCTCCAACAGCCTCAGGCCGGCGTCACACTCAGCGTATGAAAATACGGTCCGTATATTACGGCCGTAATACGCTGAAAAGTCCCGAAAATATTGGTCCGTAGCTCCTCCGTAGGCAGGGTGTGTCACCGTTTTTTGCGCATGGCATCCTCCGTATGTAATCCGTATGGCATCCATACTGCGTGTTTTTATCGCAGGCTTGCAAAACCGACGGCTATACAAGGGATCCATGTGTTAAAAAAAAAAAAACATATATACTGTCTATATATACAGTGGGGCAAAAAAGTATTTAGTCAGTCAGCAATAGTGCAAGTTCCACCACTTAAAAAGATGAGAGGCGTCTGTAATTTACATCATAGGTAGACCTCAACTATGGGAGACAAACTGAGAAAAAAAAAATCCAGAAAATCACATTGTCTGTTTTTTTATCATTTTTTTTGCATATTATGGTGGAAAATAAGTATTTGGTCAGAAACAAAGAATCAAGATTTCTGTCTCTCACAGACCTGTAACAACTTCTTTAAGAGTCTCCTCTTTCCTCCACTCATTACCTGTAGTAATGGCACCTGTTTAAACTTGTTATCAGTATAAAAAGACACCTGTGCACACCCTCAAACAGTCTGACTCCAAACTCCACTATGGTGAAGACCAAAGAGCTGTCAAACGACACTAGAAACAAAATTGTAGCCCTGCACCAGGCTGGGAAGACTGAATCTGCAATAGCCAACCAGCTTGGAGTGAAGAAATCAACAGTGGGAGCAATAATTAGAAAATGGAAGACATACAAGACCACTGATAATCTCCCTCGATCTGGGGCTCCACGCAAAATCCCACCCCGTGGGGTGAGAATGATCACAAGAACGGTGAGCAAAAATCCCAGAACCACGCGGGGGGACCTAGTGAATGAACTGCAGAGAGCTGGGACCAATGTAACAAGGCCTACCATAAGTAACACACTACGCCACTATGGACTCAGATCCTGCAGTGCCAGACGTGTCCCACTGCTTAAGCCAGTACATGTCCGGGCCCGTCTGAAGTTTGCTAGAGAGCATTTGGATGATCCAGAGGAGTTTTGGGAGAATGTCCTATGGTCTGATGAAACCAAACTGGAACTGTTTGGTAGAAACACAACTTGTCGTGTTTGGAGGAAAAAGAATACTGAGTTGCATCCATCAAACACCATACCTACTGTAAAGCATGGTGGTGGAAACATCATGCTTTGGGGCTGTTTCTCTGCAATGGGGCCAGGACGACTGATCCGGGTACATGAAAGAATGAATGGGGCCATGTATCGTGAGATTTTGAGTGCAAACCTCCTTCCATCAGCAAGGGCATTGAAGATGAAACGTGGCTGGGTCTTTCAACATGACAATGATCCAAAGCACACCGCCAGGGCAACGAAGGAGTGGCTACGTAAGAAGCATTTCAAGGTCCTGGAGTGGCCTAGCCAGTCTCCAGATCTCAACCCTATAGAAAACCTTTGGAGGGAGTTGAAAGTCCGTGTTGCCATGCGAAAAGCCAAAAACATCACTGCTCTAGAGGAGATCTGCATGGAGGAATGGGCCAACATACCAACAACAGTGTGTGGCAACCTTGTGAAGACTTACAGAAAACATTTGACCTCTGTCATTGCCAACAAAGGATATATTACAAAGTATTGAGATGAAATTTTGTTTCTGACCAAATACTTATTTTCCACCATAATATGCAAATAAAATGTTAAAATAACAGACAATGTGATTTTCTGGATTTTTTTTTCTCAGTTTGTCTCCCATAGTTGAGGTCTACCTATGATGTAAATTACAGACGCCTCTCATCTTTTTAAGTGGTGGAACTTGCACTATTGCTGACTGACTAAATACTTTTTTGCCCCACTGTATATATATATATATATATATATATATATATATATATATATATATATATATATATATATATATATATGTCAGTAGACACATGTATGTATATATATTATTACTTCATACAGCGCGAGATAGCAGAAAGCCGGTAATTCAATTGCCGGCTTTTGCTTTCTCCTTCCTAAACCCGACATGATATGAGACATGGTTTACATACAGTAAACCATCTCATATCATCATTTTTTTTGCATATTCCACACTACTAATGTTAGTAGTGTGTATATGCAAAATTTGGCCGTTCTAGCTATTAAAATAAAGGGTTAAATGGCGGAAAAAATTGGCGTGGGCTCCCGCACAATTTTCTCCGCCAGAGTAGTAAAGCCAGTGACTGAGGGCAGATATTAATAGCCTGGAGAGGGTCCATGGTTATTGCCCCCCCCCCCCCCCCTTCCCTGGCTAAAAACATCTGCCCCCAGCCACCCCAGAAAAGGCACATTTGGAAGCCAAATTAATAATGGAGAGGCGTCAATTGTAAGGTCCAACGATGTAGATCCATCTGAAGGGGTTAAAATATTTTGCCCTCTGCTGGCTGTTCCTAGATTGTGGGAACTTTCCTAGAAAGCTCCCTTGCTCGAGTTCATATGAGGACAACCAGCAGAGGGATTATGATCTCGAGCCTGGGAGCGATCTAGGAACAGCCAGCAGAGGGCGCCTCACCGCAAATGAAGCTAAATATAGGTCATTGACCTACTTTACCTTCATTCGCTGGGGCTTTGCAGACATGAGCAGCTGCATTAGCAAAGCTCGTGTCTGCAAAATATTTTAACCCCTTCAGATGTATCTACATCGTTGGACCTTACAGATCCTCGGAAGGTAAGTATATTGTTGGTTTATTATTTTTTTTTTAATTCACAGATCGAGGGTCTTCAGTGAGTGGATTGAGAGTAGAATAAATTAATACAACAATCTTTGTGATTTTTTCAATAAATTAATTTTTAATAATGTGTGTGTTTCTTTTTAACCCTTTACTAGTATTGGATTAATAATCGATAGGTGTCATAATTGACGCCTCTCCATTATTAATTTGGCTTAATGTCACCTTACAATAGCAAGGTGGCATTAACCCTTCATTACCCCATATCCCACCGCTGCACGGGAATGGGAAGAGAGTGGCCAAGTGCCAGAATAGGCACATCTTCCAGATGTGCCTTTTCTGGGGTGGCTGGGGGCAGATGTTTTTAGCCAGGGGGGGGGGCAATAACCATGGACCCTCTCCAGGCTATTAATATCTGCCCTCAGTCACTGGCTTTACTACTCTGGCGGAGAAAATTGTGCGGGCGCCCACGCCAATTTTTTCCGCCATTTAACCCTTTATTTTAATAGCTAGAACGGCCAAATTTTGCACATACACACTACTAACATTAGTAGTGTGGAATATGCAAAAAAAATGGGGATATGAGATGGTTTACTGTATGTAAACCAGGTCTCATCATGTCGGGTTTAGGAAGGAGAAAGCAAAAGCCGGTAATTGAATTACCGGCTTTTCTCTCTAACAGCGCTGCGTATTCCTCGCAAATCACACTGCTGGTCCGTGTGTAATCCGTATTTTTGGGGCTTCCATAGACTTTCATTGACGTTTTATTTGCGCAATACGGTGACAAACGCAGCATGCTGCGATTTTCTACGGCCGTAGAAAGCCATATAATACTGATCAGTTTAATACGGCAGATAGGGGCAGGGGCATAGAGAATAATTGTGCCGTATTTTTTGCGAGTTTTACGGACGTAGTTTCTGCGCTCTTACGTCCGTAAAACTCGCAAGTGTGACGCCGGCCTCATGGAGGATGAGTAGAGCAGTGGTGCACATTTAAATCCACCGCTTTTCTCCCAACAGGGGAATTTCTAGTCCCACTAATATGAAATTTATCACCTGTCCTCTGGCTTGGGGATCTTTTAAAATGTTGGAAATAACCCTTTAAATTGTCTGACCCTTCCCTGTCTGAACAGGTGATGGTGGGAGACTCTCTGGGGCTCTGTGGAGTTAGATATGTTTGATACCATGAATACCACTGTTTGTATCGCATCTGGATAACATGCCCTGAAGTCTTGGACGTCTGAATTTGCATAATCCTGCTACAGTATTTCGTGTTCTCTACAAAGAATGACATGACCCTTGATCATAGAAACTTTTATTAGACACTTAATTCTGATATTGAAAATAGGTACACATGGCAGGAAAGTGACGTACATGTAAAATCAAATGTTATCTTCTTTTAAAATGATTCACTAATATATCAGTGGTGTAGAATAGTCAGGGCACACATTAAACATATTTACGACTGAGTTGGTTAATTTTCTTTAGACCTTCTTTGTTGTTAATTGTTTTATGCACAGTGATGAGGAAGGGGAAGGCAGAAGGCAGCTCCACCCTGCTGCTTAGCTTCTGATGGCCCCAGTGCAGGCAGCGCAGCCGGTCAGCCAGGTCCTTCCGGCCGGCACGTTCCAAAGCATCCTGGAGAATCTTGGTCTTGTTCAGTTCATTCCATGCTTTCTCATACCTGCAGTCACAGACGTACACATTGAGTCTTGGAAAGGCGTACGATGCACAGACTAGTTAAGAAATGTGACTTCATTTCTATCACCTACAGTAAATCGTTTCTTGGCCTTTAAGATGGCTTAATCGACTGTATTCACCACGTATGGAGGTACAGCTGTATTGGACAACCATTGGCCATCCTACTGCATTTTTCTTACTTGTAAAAGTATTATATAAGCCATCAATTTCAGATCAGCACCTCACCGTTGTGAGTACACAATGTACAAAACACTGGGATGGGAGAAAGCCCCTTTTCACTAGCTTGCCTCATCTTCTTGTTAAAATGACCGCTCAGTCTGTGAACCGGTTCAACAAAGGATTCTGACCTGGGTTCCTCCATTCAACTGTATTTGTGTCTTTATCTACAATGCAGCAGCATGATGTTGCAAAGGCAGGGCTTGTATGACCTCCATAATGGAGCTGGAGATTCAAGGAACTTTTCCTGTAATTGAGGAGGGAGTGGATAATATGAGGGCACAATATTGAGAGGGCAGCGTGGAGAGGAACAATGTGAGCGTACAGAATGAAGAGGCGACCCAATATGGAAAGCAAACAGAGAGAAGGAGCAATGTGAAGAGGGAAACTGAATATGGGGTAGTATGGAGATAGACAGTATGAGGGAAACCTACAGAAGGGACAGTGTCAAGTGCAGAGGCCTTAGGCTATGTGCACACGAGGCAGAACATGTGGGAGGAAGGGAAACAACATATACAGTTCATGAGGATAGTGTGGCAGTTATAGTTCATAAGGGGGACAATGTGGAGACTAGTTCATAAATGGAGACTGTGGTGTTGCACTTAAAGAACCGTGTGGAGGAAATATTTTATAAGAAATGTCAGGCAGTTATAGTTCATAAGGGACAGTATGGAGACAATATTTTACAGGAAAGGACAATGTTGTGTTTATAGTTCATAATGGGGATGGTTTGGCAGCTGTAGTTCATAAGGGGAGGAAACGTGTCGAGGCAATGTACTATAAGAGAGACAAGTGTGGGAGTCATAATTTGTTCAGGGATCACAGTAGGTCTCAATTATTTATTCAAGGGCACATCATGGGCAGATATTTGTACAGTATTTATGAGGCAGTATAATGACTGCTATTTTTATGGACACCTGCAGGATGTGCTGGAAAAGCGAGAAGTCAGCAGAGATGAGATTTGTATGTGAAAAGTCATCATGGCTCCTGAACCAGATGAAGTAGAGAGATGAGAATGTCTCCAATCAAAGAAGATGTAACCTGCCTGGATGTAAATGTTTATTTGTGATACTGACTCCATCTTATCAGCATTATGGTTACTGTATGGTCTTCAGTCCGATAATGGCCTGTAGCAACAAATCTCACAATTGTTAAAGAGGGTGTCGGGTGAGAACAAGTTATCAGCTATTCACAGGGCAGCTAATAACTTATTGAATGATGGAGGTCCAACCACTTGGACCTGCAACAACTGGCAGAATTGAGATTTTTTTTAGCCTCCTCATGGCACTTTTATCCCCATTAGAATGGGGGTGCAGTGCGGATACCCAACCGATGCTCCATTTTCTGTGTGAGAAAATCTGAATAGTGCTGTATGCTATAAGTGGAATGTAGGTTGAACATGTACACATCTTAAAAGACATACTGGGAGTTGGCGTTTCATGCAAATCCAATGTATATGGTGTGGCCAGACCTGACCTTGCAATTGATGAATAGAGCACAAAGCTTAGTACAGTTAAGTACTGATGTTGGTTCTGGTGCTGTGTTCATATAGAGATCATGTACTGATATTGGCTCTGATTCGGTGCAGGTGTAGCAATCCATAACTTGTCAGATGGCACACTATTTTGCTAACAGTCATGTAGAATGACATGACTGTTAGCAAAGTAGTGTGCCATTTGACAAGTTAACGCTGGTTTCACACTTGCGTTGGGCAGAGCTGCGGAGGGCTGCATAGTTCCTCTCTTACGCCCTGCCTACTGCCACACCTCTTAGGCTATGTTCACACCTAGGAAGGGGGCTGCAGGTTCTCCCGCGGGTTTTCCCGCAGCGGATTTGATAAATCTGCAGGGCAAACCCGCTGCGGTTATCCCTGCAGATTTATCGCGGTTTGTGTTGCGGGTTCCGCTGCGGAATTTACCCCTACTATTGATGCCGCATATGCAGCAATATGCAGCATCAATAGTAATGTTAAAAATAATAAAAATAATGATATACTCACCCTCTGACGTCCCGATCTCCTAGGCGCTGCAGGCGGCGGTCCGGTTCCAAAGATGCTGTGCGAGAAGGACCTTCGTGACGTCACGGTCATGTGACCGCGACGTCACCGCAGGTCCTGGGCGCATAGCAAACCTGAGACCGGACGGCCACGTGCAGCGCTGAGGAGATCGGGACGTCAGAGGGTGAGTATATCATGATGATTTTTTATTTTAATTCTTTTTTTTTTACACAAATATGGTTCCCGGGGCCTGGAGGAGAGTCTCCTCTCCTCCACCCCGAGTACCACTCGCACATTATCTGCTTACTTCCCGCATGGTGGGCACAGCCCCATGCGGGAAGTAAGCGGATCAATGCATTCCTATGGGTGCAGAATCGCTGCGATTCTGCACAAAGAAATGACATGCTGCGGGTTGTAAACCGGTGGGTTCCCGCGCGGTTTTTCCCGCAGCATGTGCACAGCGGTTTGCGGTTTCCATAGGGTTTACACGTTACATGTAAACGCAGCGGACCCGCAGCAGCAAAATCGCCGCGGTTCCGCGGTAAAAACCGCAAAGTGTGAACATGGCCTTACATTCAGCTCCGCCTATGTCGGCATGCATCCTGCGTATCTATCTTTAACATTGGGTACACAGGCCATGCGAATGTATGCGGATGCCTCCGCATGCGTCATTTTGACGCTGCGCCGACCGCAACAAAATGCAACATGTTGTGTTTGGCGCAGTGTCAGAACGACGCATGCAGAGGCATCTGCATACATTCACGTGGCCTGCGTACCCAATGTTAAAGATAGGTACGCAGGACGCATGCCGACATAGGCGGAGCTGAATGTAAGACGTGCGGCAGTGGGCAGGGCTTAGCGGAGGACCTGCGCAGCCCTCCCCAACACAAGTGTGAAATCAGCCTAAAGGGAAACTCTCAGGTTTTTACTTTAACATGACAATGTAGTCATTGATTCCAGGGATGTGTCACTTACTGGACTGCTTGGTGCTGTTTTGCAGAATACTTCTTTGTTTTGTTGTAAATGTAGCAGCGCTCAGATTGCTAAATTGTGTATAACCCCACCCACACCCCTGACTGGCAGCTTCCTGTGTTCACTATGCATTATGAGTAAACTGCAAATCAGTATTGGGGCAGGGTGATACACATTAGCTGGTCTGGCATGCAGGTGAGACCTAGTCTTGTAGTGATAATCTGATGAGAAAATACTCATTGTATTGAAATACAGCACACAGCCTAATAAGCGACACATCCCTGAAATCAGGCTCTCTTGCCGTACATTATGCTGTACTCAGATTAAATAGCAAAAACCCGATGACAGAGTCCTTGTAAGGATTACTATAACTGTATTTATGTTCAAGCATTAAACCTATGTATTTGTTGGGGGGAGGAGCAGAAAGATGCGAGTTCTACCTTGGTGTATTGTGTAATCTGTAGATTCTGACATCTTGTGAAATACGTGATCACTCAGTACATTATCTTAAGAGCTTAAAGAAATATTACTGTGTGTTAACAATCACCGTACTTTAAATTTAATAGGTGAGGTAGATGCATAGTTCCCCTCATGCAAAAAGAGAACCTATTGTTAAAAATGTTTAATCCTACCTATTCACAGGTGCTGCAGCCTAGCTCCAGTCCAAGTGAAATGAAGCTGAGCTTTAAGACTATGTGCGTGCACACGGATTTTTTAGCTCCGCGGATTTTTCCACAGTGGATTTCATAAATCCGCAGGTAAAAGGCCCTGTGTTTTAATGCGGATTTTGTGCGGATTCCACCTGCGGTTTTACACCTGCGGATTCCTAATGTGGAGCCGGTGTAAACTGCTGCGGAATCCGCACAAAGAATTGACATGCTGTGGAATGTAACCGGCGCGTTTTTTTCCGCAGCATGGGCACAGCGGATTGCGTTTTCCATAGGTTTACATTGTACTGTAAACGCATGGAAAGCTGCTGCGGATGTGCAGCAAAATCCTCAACGTGTGCACATAGCCTAACACCTGAGAACCCCACTACACCATGTGCAGAGCTATGCTGCTCTGGTTCTATGACCTGTGTACATCCCACCATAAGAGAAGCTGCAAACAGTTGATCTGTGGGGGTTGTAGGTGGCAGATGCTCATCAATATATAATTCTTGGACAACCACTTTCACCCGAAAGGTTTTCCAATGTGTACCAGCTCAGGACATATGAAAAAGGTAGACATAAATGTGAGGTTGTACATAACCTTATGAGGAGGAGATGGAAATTTGATCACAAAGGTCACTGGCGTTGTAAACAATATGACACAATTAACTCTTCTGTAAATAATTAAAGAAACATTAAAGAGGTATTCCCATCTCCAAGATCCCATCCCAATATGTAGAAGGTGTAATTATAATAATAGTTATGAATATTAGCAAATACCTCCAGTTATAAATGTAGTATAGTTTTTCTGATGTGCTATCTCTCTTTCCTCATGTGCAGGCATTACAGGACCTTAGGTATCCATGGTTACGACCATTAGCAGCTAGCTAATCACTATATCAGTGGTCGTAACCATGGATACCTAAGGTCCTGCAATACGTGCACATGAGGAAAGAGACTTAGTGAATCAGAAAAACTATACTGCATTTCTAATTGGAGGTGTTTGATAATATTATTATTATTATAACACCTACTACATATTATTATTATTTATTGTTATGGCGCCATTTATTCCATGAAGCTTTACATGTAAGGAGGGGTATACATAATAAAAACAAGTACAATAATTTTAAACAATACAAGTCATAACTGGTACAGGAGGAGTGAGGACCCTGCCCACGAAGGCTCACAATCTACAAGGAATGGGTGAGGATAGAGCTGGTCATGCAGCGGTTTGGTCGATCGGTGGTTACTGCAGGTTGTAGGCTTGTCTGAAGAGGTGGGTCTTCAGGTTCTTTTTGAAGGTTTCGATGGTAGGTGAGAGTCTGATGTGTTGTGGTAGAGGGTTCCAGAGTAGTGGTGATATGCGAGAGAAATCTTGTAGGCGATTGTGGGAAGAGGAGATAAGAGGGGAATAGAGAAGGATCGGAGGTTGCGTGCAGGAAAGTACCGGGAGACAAGGTCACAGATGTCACAGATGTATGGAGGAGACAGGTTGTGGATGGCTTTGTATGTCATGGTTAGGGTTTTGTACTGGAGTCTCTGGGCAATGTTCGAGGGGAGGCCACAGAGCAGGAGGTTGCAGTAGTCAAGGCGAGAGATGATGAGGGCATGGACTAGGGTTTTTGCAGATTCTTGGTTGAGGAATGAACGGATTCTTGAAATATTTTTGAGTTGAAGTCGGCAGGAAGTGGAAAGGGCTTGGATATGTGGTTTGAAGGAGAGATCAGCATCAAGGATTACCCTGAGGCAGCGAGCTTGTGGGACTGGGGAGAGTGGGCAGCCATTTACAGTAATGGATAGGTTCGTTGGGGGGGTCACCTGAGATGGGGGAAAGATCATGAATTCTGTTTTGTCCATGTTAAGTTTCAGAAACCTAGCGGAGAAGAAGGATGAAATAGTGGACAGACATTGAGGGATTCTGGTTAGTAGGGAGGTGATATCTGGTCCAGAGATGTAGATCTGTGTGTCATCAGCATAGAGATGATACTGAAAGCCATGAGATTCTATGAGCTGTCCCAGGCCAAAGGTGTAAATGGAGAAGAGCAGGGCCCTAGGACTGAACCTTGTGGAACTCCGACAGATAGGGGGCGAGGTGAGGAGGTGGTGTGTGAGTGGGAGACGCTGAATGTCCGGTCTGTTAGGTATGATGAGATCCAGGATAGGGCCAAGTCTGTGATGCCAAGGGATGAGAGGGTCTGTAATAATAGGGAATGGTCCACTGTCAAAGGCAGCCGACAGGTCCAGGAGGAGGAGGACAGAGTAGTGTCGCTTGCTATTGGCGGTTAAGAGGTCATTGGAGACCTTAGTAAGGGCAGTTTCAGTGGAGTGGTGTGACCGGAAGCTAGATTGTAAGCGGTCAAAGAGGGAGCAAGAAGAGAGATGGGAGGACAGTTCAAGGTAGACGTGTTGTTCCAGTAGCTTGGAGGCATAGGGGAGAAGTGACATAGGGCGATAGCTAGATACAGAGGATGGGTCAAGATAAGGCTTTTTGAGGATAGGTGTGATGGAGGCATGTTTAACCCCTTAACGACCGCCGATACGCCTTTTAACGGCGGCCGCTAAGGGTACTTAAACCACAGCGCCGTTAATTAACGGCGCTGTGGAAAAAGTAAATAGCGCCCCCCAGAGTCGGATTTTCTCCGGGGTCTCGGCTGCCGGGGGTAGCCGAGACCCCAGAGAACATGATTCGGGGTTTTTTTTTACCGACCCCGCATTTGCGATCGCCGGTAATTAACCGTTTACCGGCGATCGCAAAAAGAAAAAAAAAGCGATTTCTTTTTAATTTCTCTGTCCTCCGATGTGATCGCACATCAGAGGACAGAGAAATGGGGTCCCAGGTAGCCCCCCAATACTTACCTGTCTCCCCCGGTGCTCCTCGTGGCTTCCGATGGGCGCCGCCATCTTCAAAATGGCCGGCACCGGGAGATTCTTTGGGGTCTCAGCTGCCGGGGGTAGCCAAGACCCCAAAGAACATGATCGGTTTTACCGACCCCTGTTTTGCGATCGCTGGTAATTAACTGTTTACCGGCGACCGCAAAAAAAAAAAGCAAAGTGTAATTCTCTGTCCTCTGATGTGATCGCACATCAGAGGACAGAGAAATAGGGGATTCGGGGACTGTCATGATCCCAATGGCAGGGGATCACAAAAGGACAAGCACAAAAACAAAACAAGCTCTAGGGTGATGGAACCTGAGCTGACCGCGATCCTGAACCTAAACACACAACTAGCAGTAGCCGGGGAACGTGCCTACGATGATTCCTAGACGTCTCGCGCCAGCCGAAGGATTAACTTCCCCTATTAGAAGAAACACAGACCTCACTTGCCTCCAGAGAAACACCCCACAGAAATAGCAGCCCCCCACATATAATAACGGTGAAATGAAAGGAAAGCACATATGTAGTTATGAAAATAGAATCAGCAAAAATGAGGCCCGCTAAAGCTAGATAGCAGAGGATACAAAAGTGAACTGCCCGGTCAGCGAAAAACCCTTCAAAAAACCATCCTGAAATTACTTGAACTCATGTGCCAACTCATGGAACATGAGGAGTAATTTCAGCCCACTAGAGCAACCAGCAGCAAGGAATCACATATCTGCAAGCTGGACTAAGACAAAAATAAAGCAAAACGTGGAACAGGAAAATCAAAACTTAGCTTGTCCTGAAGATAACATACGCAGGGAGCAGAGGTAAAAGGACACGCTGATTACATTGATAGCCGACGAGGAAATGACAAAAAAGCCAGGTTAAATAGGAAACTCCCATAACCTGATGGAACAGGTGGACACCAGAGACCGCAGAGAACACAAGTCACCCAGTACCATCAGTAACCACCAGAGGGAGCCCAAAAACAGAACCCACAACAGGGGACCCTATTATTCACCAGTGTCCCTGGGTCCTCCTGCTGCTCCTCCTAGCCGCCGGTATCTTCTTGGCAAAAGAAAATGGCGGGCGCATGCGCAGTGCGCCTGCCATCTGTCGCCATCTGCCGGCCGGCAGGAGAAGAGCAGTTGGGGCTAAAAATAGGGTTAGGGCTAGGGTCAGGGCTAGAGTTAGGGCTAGAGTTAGGGTTAGGGTTGGGGCTAAATTTAGGGTTAGGGTTGGGGCTAAATTTAGGGTTAGGCTTCTTTCACACTTACGTCGGTACGGGGCCGTCGCAATGCGTCGGCCCGACATACCGACACATGTTGTGAAAATTGTGCACAACATGGGCAGCGGATGTAGTTTTTCAATGCATCCGCTGCCCAATCCATGTCCTGGGGAGGAGGGGGCGGAGTTACGGCCACGCATGCGCGGTCAGAAATGGCGGACGCGACGTACAAAAAAAGTTACATTGAACGTTTTTTGTGCCGACGGTCCGCTAAAACACAACTGATCCAGTGCACGACGGACGCGACGTGTGGCCATCCGTCACGATCTGTCGGCAATACAAGTCTATGGGCAAAAAACGCATCCTGCGGGCACATTTGCAGGATCCGTTTTTTGTCCAAAACGACGGATTGCGACGGATGCCAAACGACGCAAGTGTGAAAGTAGCCTTAGGGCTAGGGTTAGAGTTGGGGCTAAAGTTAGGGCTAGGGTTGGGGCTAAAGTTAGGGTTAGAGTTGGGATTAGGGTTAGGGTTTGGATTAGGGTTGGTATTGGGGTTAGGGTTGGCATTAGGGTTACGCTTGGGATTAGGGTTAGGTTTGGGATTAGGGTTAAGGTTAGGGTTGTGATTAGGGGTGTATTGGGATTAGGGTTAGGTTTCAGGTTAGGGTTGAGATTAGGATTAGGGGTGTGTTGGATTTAGGGTTTTGATTAGGGTTATGGTTAGGGTTGACATTAGGGTTGTTTTGGGGTAAGGGTTGTGATTATCGTTAGGGTTAGTGATTAGGATTATGGATCGGGTTGGGATTAGGGTTAGGGGTGTGTTGGGGTTAGGGTTGGAGCTAGAATTGGGGGGTTTCCACTGTTTAGGTACATCAGGGGGTCTCCAAACACGACAGCCAATTTTGCGCTCAAAAAGTCAAATGGTGCTCCCTCCCTTCTGAGCTCTGCCGTGCGCCCAAACAGTGGGTTACCCCCACATATTGGGCATCAACGTACTCGGGATAAATTGGACAACAACTTTTGGGGTCCAATTTCTCCTGTTACCCTTGTGAAAATAAAAACTTGGGGGCTACAAAATCTTTTTTGTCGAAAAAAAAATTTTTTTTTTATTTTCACGACTCTGCATTCTAAACTTCTGTGAAGCACTTGGGCATTGAAAGTTCTCACCACACATCTAGATAAGTTCCTTGGGGGGTCTAGTTTCCAAAATGGGGTCACTTGTGGGGGGTTACTACTGTTTAGGTACATCAGGGGCTCTGCAATCGCAACATAACGCCCACAGACCATTCTATCAAAGTCTGCATTCCAAAACGGCGCTCCTTCCCTTCTGAGCTCTGCCGTGCGCCCAAACAGTGGTTTACCCCCACATATGGCACATCAGTGTACTCGGGATAAACTGGACAACAACTATTGCAGTCCAATTTCTCCTGTTACCCTTGTGAAAATAAAAACTTGGGGGCTACAATATCTTTTTTGTGGAAAAAAAAATATTTTTTATTTTCACGACTCTGCATTCTAAACTTCTGTGAAGCACTTAGGCATTCAAAGTTCTCACCACACATCTAGATAAGTTCCATGGGGGGGTCTAGTTTCCAAAATGGGGTCACTTGTGGGGGGTTTCCACTGTTTAGGCACATCAGGGGCTCTCCAGACGCGACATGGCGTCCGATCTCAATTCCAGACAATTCTACATTTAAAAAGTAAAACGGCACTCCTCCTCTTCCAAGCTCTGCGGTGCGCCCAAACAGTGGTTTACCCCCACATATTGGGTATCGACGTATTCAGGAGAAATTGCACTACAACTTTTGTGGTCTAATTTCTCCGGTTACCCTTGTGAAAATAAAAATTTGGGGGCAAAAAGATCATCTTTGTAGAAAAAAAGCGATTTTTTATTTTCACGGCTCAACGTTATAAACTTCTGTGAAGCACATGGGGGTACAAAGTGCTCACCACACATCTAGATAAGTTCCTTAAAGGGAACCTGTCACCCTGTATTTTCAAGATGATATAAAAATATCGTTAAATAGGGGCAGAGCTGGGCTTTATATTGGTGTACTTTGTGAGCCTTTATTCCCCACCTATCCCGCCGAAATACCTTTGTAAAGTCGCCGTTTTGCGCTGTCACTCACGCTGGTCTGGTCAGGTGGGCATGGTGACAGCGCTGTTTCTCCCCCAGATCTCCGTTGGTGGCGTAGTGGTGTGCGCATGCCCAATTGGCGAATCCACTACTGCGCAGCTGAAGGAAAGGAGCGCTATCTGCACTATTCAGCTGTTTATCAGTGGGCGCGGCCATCTTTGTGAGGCCGCGTGTGCGCAGATGGTTCTTCTCGGCTTCCCGGGGCTTCAGGAAAATGGCCGCAGGATGCCGCGCGTGCGCAAATGGAGATCTCGGCGGCCATTTTCCTGAAGCAGAGTTCGCATCTCGGCTGCAGGAAAATGGCCGCCGCGATATCCATCTGCGCACGCGCGGCATCCCGCGGCCATTTTCCTGAAGCCCCGGGAAGCCGAGAAGAACCATCTGCGCACGCACGGCCTCACAAAGATGACCGCGCACACCGATAAACGGCTGAATAGCGCAGATCGCGCTCCTTTCCTTCAGCTGCGCAGTAGTGGATTCGCCAATTGAGCATGCGCACACCACTACGCCACCAACGGAGATCTGGGGGAGAAACAGCGCTGTCACCATGCCCACCTGACCAGACCAGCATGAGTGACAGTGCAAAACGGCGACTTTACAAAAGTATTTCGGCGGGATAGGTGGGGAATAAAGGCTCACAAAGTACACTAATGTAAAGCCCAGCTCTGCCACTATTTAACGATATTTTTAGCTCATCTTGAAAAAACGGGGTGACAGGTTCCCTTTAAGGGGTCTAGTTTCCAAAATGGTGTCATTTGTGGGGGGTTTCCACTGTTTAGGCACATCAGGGGCTCTCCAAACGCAACATGACGTCCAATCTCAATTCCTGCCAATTCTACATAGAAAAAGTCAAACGGCGCTCCTTTTCTTTCAAACCCTGCCGTGCACCCAAACAGTGGTTTACCCCCACATATGGGGTATTGGCGTATTCAGGAGAAATCGCACAACAACTTTTGTGGTCTAATTTCTCCTGCTACCCTTGTGAAAATAAGAATTTGTGGGCGAAAAGATCATTTTTGTGTAAACAAATGCGAATTTTTATTTTCACGGCTCTACGTTATAAACTTCTGTGAAGCTCTTGGGGGTTCAAAGTGCTCCCCACACATCTAGATAAGTTCCTTAAGGGGTCTAGTTTACAAAATGGTGTCACTTGTGGGGGGGTTTCCACTGTTTAGGCACATCAGGGGCTCTCTAAACGTGACATGGCGTCCGATCTCAATTCCAGCCAATTCTGTATTGAAAAAGTCAAACGGCGCTCCTTCACTTCCAAGTTGTGCGGTGCGCCCAAACAGTGGTTTACCCCCACATATGGGGTATTGGCGTATTCAGGAGAAATTGCATAACAAAATTTATGGTTACATTTCTGTTTTTACACTTGTGAAAATAAAAAAAATGGTTCTGAATTAAAATGTTTGCAAAAAAAAGTTAAATGTTCATTTTTTCCTTCCACATTGTTTCAGTTCCTGTGAAGCACGGAAAGGGTTAATAAACTTCTTGAATGTGGTTTTGAGAACCTTGAGGGGTGTAGTTTTTAGAATGGTGTCACACTTCATTATTTTTTATCATATAGACCCCTCAAAATGACTTCAAATGTGATGTGGTCCCTAAAAAAAATGGTGTTGTAAAAATGAGAAATTGCTGGTCAACTTTTAACCCTTATAACTCCCTAACAAAAAAAAATTTTGTTTCCAAAATCGTGCTGATGTAAAGTAGACATGTGGGAAATGTTATTTATTAACTATTTTTCGTGACATATCTCTCTGATTTAAGGGCATAAAAATACAAAATTTGAAAATTGCAAAATTTTAAAAATTTTCGCCATATTTCAGTTTTTTTCATAAATAATCGCAAGTAATATCGAAGAAATGTTACCACTAACATGAAGTACAATATGTGACGAAAAAACAATCTCAGAATCAGCAGGATCCGTTGAAGCGTTCCAGAGGTATAACCTCATAAAGTGACAGTGGTCAGAATTGCAAAAATTGGCTAGGTCATTAAGTACCAAATTGGCTCTGTCACTAAGGGGTTAAAGCTTGAGGGGAAAACACCAGTTGTTAGTGATAGGTTGAAGAGATGGGTTAGGGTTATTGGGATGAGATCTTGGAGATGGAAATACCCCTTTAATTTTTTTTTAATTATTTACATAAGAGTTCATTGTGACTTAATTAAATTAAACAGTGGCCCATGGGCTGCACCATGCCCTCCTTCGCCACCCATCCACTGTCTCCGCTATCCACATCCTAAGGATGCAGACAGTGGTGAATACACGAGCTGCCGACTCATTCCATCAATCAGCGTGCGTGACTAAGCCAGCAGATGCGATTACATCACATCATTATGTCTGCTATGCAGAGGCTCCGTGCACTGGATACAGGAGCAGAACACTGGGGAATGGGATCGAGATGAGTATGTATTATTTATTTTTTTCATGTGTATGGGATGTATACGGGGGCTCATATTGTATATAGGGCGCTATGTGATGGCTCATACTGAATAGAGTGGCCATGTGGAGGCTTGCATTGTATATAGGAGGCTATGTGGGGGCTCACATTGTATATAGGGGCTATGTGGGGGCTCCTATGGTATATAGGGAGGCTATATGCAGGCTCATATTGTATATAGGGCTATGTGGGGATCCATACTGTATTTAGGAGGCTGTAAGGCCTCATATTGTATATAGAGAAGCCATGTGGAGGCTCATACTGTATATAGGGGGCTATGCTCATACTGTATATAAGGGAAGGTAATATCCAGCATCACGTCCATGAAGTGAATAAAAAGTAGTTTTCTTTATTTAAACCATATTAAAAATATAAAAATATAACATTCATTGAAAAAGGAAGTAAGTACAGGCAGAGATCTTAGTACTAAGAACGTCTTTGTTTGAAACGTGTAAGGTCTCTCCCTGGCCACTCCTTATTTCCTTTTTAAATGAATTTTATATTTTTAATATGGTTTAAATAAAGAAAACTACTGTACTTATTATTCACTCCATGGACGTGATGCTGGATATTACCTTCCCTGTCTTGTCTGCTGCCGACACAGCATTCTGTGCACCACCCAAGATTATGTCCGCAAACTGAATTGACATTAGGTGAGCTGGATTTCTTTTTCTTCATTTGTTTATAGGAGGCTACATGGGAGCTCATAATGCATATAGAGAGGCTATGAGGGGCTCATACTGTGTACAGCAAGGCTATGTGGGGGCTCATACTGTATATAGAGAGGCTATGAGGGGGCTCATACTGTATATAGGGGGCTATGTAAGTGTTCAAATTGTATATAGGGACTGTGTGCTGGCTCATACTGTACAGTGGATTGCGAAGTATTCCTCTTGGCTTTTCCCTATTTTGTTACATTACAATCTGTTTAAATATTTTTGTAATCAGATTTATGTGTGATGCATCAGTACTAAATAGTCTAAAGTTGGTGAAGTGAGAAAAAAATAAGTATAAATTAAATTTATTGGGATCAAATAACAAAATGGGCATGTTTGTATGTTTTCACCCATTTTGTGATGAAGCCCCTAAAAATTCCTGGTGAAAGCAATTATCTTTATAAGTCACATGGTTTGTGAAAGTAAATCATTCTGTGTGCAATCTGAGTGTCACATGGGCTGTCAGTATATACACACCTTTTCTGAAGGCCACAGGCTGCAGCACCATTAATGTTGTGAATTCTGTGGCAGAGCTCCCTCCTGTGGTCACAAGTGGTACTTCGGCTGATTCTCTCTGTGAGCTTCCGTTGGTTGAGGAAAGTGGTACTGCGGCTTCTGAGTTTCCTTCCTCAGGTGATGTGGTGAAGTCGTTAGGTGCTGCTCTATTTAACTCCACCTAGTCCTTTGATCCTGGCCTCCAGTCAATGTTCTAGTATTGGACCTGTTTCCTCCTGGATCGTTCCTGTGGCCTGCTGCTCTGCATAGCTAAGTTCTGCTTTGCTATTTTGTTTGCTGTTTTTTCTGTCCAGCTTGTCTATTTGTTTTTTCCTGCTTGCTGGAAGCTCTGGGACGCAGAGGGTGTACCTCCGTGCCGTTAGTTCGGTACGGAGGGTCTTTTTGCCCCCTTTGCGTGGTTTTTGTAGGGTTTTGTGTTGACCGCAAAGTTACCGTTCCTATCCTCGCTCTGTTCAGAAAGTCGGGCCTCACTTTGCTAAATCTATTTCATCTCTACGTTTGTCTTTTCATCTTAACTCACAGTCATTATATGTGGGGGCTGCCTTTTCCTTTGGGGTATTTCTCTGAGGCTTATTTTCTATCTTAAGGCTAGCTAGTTTCTCAGGCTGTGCCGAGTTGCATAGGGAGCGTTAGGCGCAATCCACGGCTGCCTCTAGTGTTGTTGGAGAGGATTAGGGATTGCGGTCAGCAGAGTTCACATGTCTCAGAGCTCGTTCTATGTTTTTGGGTTATTGTCAGGTCACTGTGTCAAGGTGAAAATATATGTCTTTATACTCTTTTGTACTTTATGTATTCTTATGCTGTGAAACAATAAGTTTTTCCCTTCATACTTGCCAATGCAAATTTAACTGTATTTAAGATGGCTGCCAGTATTCACCTTTGCCTTAGTTTTTGTACTTGCCAAGAATCTACTTTCGTTTCTGAAGCTAAAGTATCATTTCTCTGGAAATCGAAACTTAACAAGATGTGGAGGAAGGAGGATCCATCATATGATGTCAGGCCAACCAGAAGGACTGAACACTAGATACATTGCTTAAACCCTGCCTAACACCGCCTTCTGCACACCTTCCCCCAATAGATCATATAATGCTGTGTATTAGAAAATAAAATCAGTTGCTGAGACATTACTACACTTTGTAGACAAACGGGCAGGCACTGAGTTTGAACCAGATTTTGTCTGACTCATTCTTCACTCCGGTACCACTGCTCTTATCTTGATTTGGAATGACTGGTGGATGAAGGGTATTGTCGTGATGACCTCAACAATTTGGCGCAACCAACGTGGGGCGTGGCCCGAGATCCGAGACCCCCTAGACCCATGCCTGGACGTCCGTGGACGACACCCGTAGTGGCTGACCTCGAGGACTGATCACCCTCCAAACACGGTAAGTGGAGATCACATACTATGTATGTGTCACACTTGCTAGTGTTTCAGCCATTATTGGTTAGTCTGTGGTCTCCTTGGGTCTGGGGAGTGACCGGTCGAGTGGTGAGACCGAGCGCGATCCCGTGCCACGCTTCGAACCAGCAACTGAGAGACGTCGCACTCTGCGCGTCCTCGTGTACACCACACCTCCTCCACCGGTCATTGTACTCCATTCAACCACCCTACCCGTGACTGTTGCCTAGTAGTGATAGAGTGAAAGATTGAGAAGTTTGTGGATTGGGGGCGGCTTAGAGGAAGGGATAGGAGACGCAGCCTCTGTGATATTGTACACATTGGTAATTAAGACGTCCCAAGAGGGGGACCACCAGAATCACTTACTTGCACACATTGGTAATTAAGACGTCCCAAGGGGGGGACCACCAGAATCACATTGGTAATTAAGACGTCCCAAGGGGTGGACCACCAGAATCACATTGGTAATTAAGACGTCCCAAGGGGGGGACCACCAGAATCACATTGGTAATTAAGACGTCCCAAGTGGGGGGACCACCAGAATCACTTACTTGCACACATTGGTAATTAAGACATCCCAAGTGGGGGGACCACCAGAATCACATTGGTAATTAAGACGTCCCAAGTGGGGGGACCACCAGAATCACATTGGTAATTAAGACGTCCCAAGTGGGGGGACCACCAGAATCTCAGTGGAGGGGTCTCACTAGGAGACAGCCTCCCAATGTTTAGAATATTGTGACAGGGAAGACTGTAATCACTGGTGTTCAGGTTAGGGAAAAATATTGAGCGCGAGGCTCTTTATTCATAGCACGTCGAACGTGAGGCTCCGTGCTAAGGACACAAGTGTTGCTGTCGCTGTCACCGGCCTACTGCAGAAGGGCGTAGTATTCTGTGAGTCATGTTGCGTCTCTTATGGCAGAAGAATTTCGTGCCCCACGAGTTAAGTGAGGATGCTGTGGAAGTCAAGACAATAGTAGAGTCACGGGAGGGCAAGAAGGCAGTCAAGAATGTTGAAAGAGAAAGGATTGTTAGAACAAGTGCAAGCTCATCTGCGAGTTGCGCGAGGTTTAAAGAAAGAGGTTGATGGAGAAGGAGGATGAGAGGATGCAGAGCCCGTGTTTGGTTATAAAATATCTCAATCATTGGTTTTTCTAAGGTGTTTTGGTATATGAATTGTGTGAAGGTTTTGTAGAAATTAATTGAGTCTGAGAATTGCTGTATTCCGTTACTGTGGTTTTCCAAAACACCCCATGGGAGGGGGGAGTCAAATAGCTGCGTTGTTGTTTTTCTTCTTTTGTGTTGAGGAATGCTGTAAATTCTTATCTGTGTGGGTGAACCCCTGCGCGAATTGTTTTTTTTTTTTTTTTATTTCTCCTCTTTGTGCTGCGGGCCAGAGAAAGGGGGGCCAAAGTTTTCAGAAGAACTTAACCCATTCTGCATCAGCAGCTGCAGCGATCTTTACTCGCTCTCTAGTCCTCCCCCCCCCCCCCTCCGCAGCTTCAAGGACATAGCTCGCAGCTCCATTCCTTATCAGTGGCCCGGGCTTCAGCTCCAGCCCCCCTCCCTTACACGAATCCAGTCTTACGTTCCAATATCTATTTTAACCCTGTGTCTGGAAATCTCTCTCGCCATGTTAATTCTCAGACCAAGAGCTTGTTTTAATTAGAGTAGATGGCAGACCCAATTGATAGACTCTCACAAAACCCATCCCTGTGGGACCTTTCCCTGAAGTTACTGCTCAGTTTGTAATCTCTCCCTTGTGTCCGGTAAATTTACTGGGGACAGATTTATTATCACAGTTCCGCTCCAGAGTATAATTCCAAGATGATGGTCCTTGCGTTATATAACCCCTATGTAGATGAATATAATGAGATGTATATCTTACATGCCCTTTCCACGGTTATGCTGGCCCTGATAGGCCCAGATCCACCCCCAATAATGCCTGTAGAGAAAAAAAAAAAAATATAGGGGGGGGGTAGTGTTGCTAACCCTGGCAGTTAGAATATGCCTATGTCACGTTACTTCAGTATGTGGGTAATTTTTTTTGTTTTTTGTTGTGTGCACAGACAGAGCAGGAAGCCATTGTTGCCACTGTTAGTTTTCACAAGTATCTGGCAGATCTGAACTGTCAGGTTTCGGCCTCGAAACTTCGGTTCTGCCTTGGTCAAGTGATATTTTTGGGTCACTGTCTCCTTCAGGGTGCCAGACACCTCACAGAAGAAAGGAAAATAGCAGTCAGCTACAAAAGATGAGACTGAACTCCAGCGTTTTCTTGGATTATGTACTTATTGTTGTCAGTGGATACCGGACGCACCCCACATAATGCAATTTCTCTACAAGGCCCTGAAAGACTGTTCAAGATATGCTGATGATTTTGGGAGATTTCACACTGGATACACTGTTACTACGGAAGATACTGTAGTGCACGCAGCTGCACTCCCTCCCTCCCTGCCAGCACAAGAAGCAGAATTTCGGGATCTGTCTACTGCATGTGTTCTGGCCAAATTCAGGCGGGCTGATATATACACGGACTCACGGTATGCATTTGGTATTGCTCATGATTTCGGAGCTCTATGGACCAATCGAGGATTTGTTACTACTGCCGGGACTCAGTGAAGAATGCTGAAGCTGTTAAAGCCCTCATGGACTCAATAGAATTACCTACCCAGGTGGCCATTATCAAAGTTAAGGAGCACGGTACTATGGAACAGGCCACAGACTGTTGGTAACGCCTGTGCGGATATGCAAGCAAAAGCCGCTGCTCTTCTGCCCGTTGAACTGACCATACCAGCTATGGTGACCACACACTCTCAGCGTAAACAGTTACAAGAAACACTGACTCTACAGGAACCTGATGATCTATGCCAGACTGAGGTTTTCTGCCGGACCCCGCGAGACCGCTTAATGACGATGTAGAGAATGTCTCCAAAGGAAGAAGTGAAGCAGTGGAAAGCTGATGGAGCACGTATGGACAATGGTCGCTGGAAAAAGGGCCAACTTGTGTGTCTCCCTAAGCGGATGTACCCTGCTATTGTCACGTGGGCGCATGGGCCCACACATCGAGGTATCTGTCAGATCTGCAATCCCGGTCAACTTCAACGTGTACCCCCGAAGTATCTTGCTAAGCCCGACTATCCTTTCCAAAGGCTCCAGGTGGACCTCATCACGTTGCCGAAGTCTGGAAGGTATGAATATTGTCTGGTGGTTGTCGACATGTTCTCCAGTTGGCCAGAAGCATTCCCCGTTACCAACGTGACTGCAAAGACCACAGCAAAGAAACTGGTGATGGAAGTTATATGCAGATATGGTGTTCCAGAAGTTGCTGACCAAGGCCCGGACTTTTCTTCTCATGTGTGTCAGGAGGTTCTGACAATGCTTGGATCCACTATAGCCCTCCATACTCTCCACAATCCAGTGGGAAAGTTAAGAGGCTGAACGGCACACTGAAGGGACAATTGACCAAAATGATGCAGGAGACTACGGCTCCATGGCCAGGGCTCTTGCACATTCGTACTACCCCTATTGCAAAATATGGCCTGTCCCCATAGGAGATATTGTTTGGTGCTAGGTTCTCAGTTGCAAATTTTCAGTCTCAGTAGTTGTCAGAGGAAACTGACCATGCTGTTCAATATGTTATTCAGTTTAGTAAAAAAAAAAATGTTGCTAACACCCATGTTTTAGTTTCTTCTTCCCTTCCAGATTCAGCAGAAACCGATATTTGTCATAACTTGAAGCCTGGTAGTTTTATGGTCGTGAAAATCTATGTCAGTAAAACTTGAAGGAAAGAGCACCTGGATCTACGCTTCACACTGCAAAAGAGACCGGACCAGCGCTTAGTCACAGTGATGATCGAAGGAAAATGTTGCTGTTGTTTTTGGTCCTGAGGCTGGGGGCTATCCTCGCCCCTACCTCCTCGGCCCCTATTGTAAATAAGAATTCCGGTGCCACTATTCTCTGGGTAAACCTAACGGCCCCGGTAAGTATCTGGTGATTTGATTTCTGCGATGTAGTCAAGTGCCCCGAGACTCAGCGGGTGGTAGAGGGAATTATCCAGTATTATATATGTGTTACCAGAGATAACAATTGTGCTGGGAAGATATTTTCATAATGTGTTTAATATTGGATACTATGGGAATTTAGGCCATATACAGCTCCAGGATATTAACTTCAGACCAACCAAGGCTCCCGTTACCAGTACAGCTAAAACAGGCCCAGGTGAACGTTTGCAAAATATAGTTAACGAAGTAATCCCCATTCCACGTCTCAGTTGGCAAGAAGTCTTCTCCATAGAAGCACAAATAGCCCCAAGGACATATTTATGGTTAGAATGGGTAAGATACAATGTACGAGTCCAGAATATCTCTGTAGGATGTATTGCTTGTGCTGCAGCGAATATATATCTATACACACATGCATTGTTTTTTTTTTCCTGATGACAATACCACTGCCTGTGTTATGAATCTGTTGAAGGGTCTAAAGCCCACTGATTGCTTCCCACTAATTCATGAAGCACCTAAACTAAAGGTCCCAGGAGGGATAACTGTGTTAGCTGATAATTATACCTGCTATAATTCCCACGACACTACAGGTACACCAGTAGGGGTCTTCGAGACAGGTTTCTGAAAAGGGAACAGTTTCCTAGATACTGACTTGCTAGCTAATCATACACAGTACATGTACGACATTTATTGGTTATGTGGAGATGGTAAGCTCCATCCTAGGTTGCCTAATACCTGGACAGGTCAATGCACCCTTGTTAAACTAGCTGTGCAGTTTAAGATTTTACCTTGGGATCCAGAGATACCTGATGAACATACCAGAAAGAAGAGAAGTCTCGATCAGCTCCACATGAGTTATGAAGAAGATCTATTGGTATATGTCGATGGCATTGGAGTGCCAAGGGGGGTGCCTGACCAATTTAAAGCCCAGAACCAGATCTATGCTGGCTTTGTTTCTTTAATCCACAAGTGCAGATTAATAAAATGTTGATGGGATCAATTACATATATTACAGTGAACAAAGGTTTGTCAATTTTATCTGTGATGCTTTCCAGGGTATAGTTGAGGAGTTGGGCCCTAACACTAGAATGACCCTCCAAAACCGACTAGCCCTTGATATGATCTTAGCTGAGAAAGGAGGAGTCTGTGGGATGGTGGGAGAGGAGTGTTGCACCTATACCCCTCAGAACTCTGGGGTAAATGGAAAGACCATGATAGCCCTTAAAAAGATAAATGGGTTAGCAGCAGAATTAAAAACTAATGCTGGAGTTGATATATCTTTCTTTTCCGGTTGGTTGGGTGGGCTCAAAGGATTCCTCCAACAAGCTTGTCTAGTACTGATTGCCCTTCTTGTAGTTGGATCGATAATCCTCTGTTGTGTTATTCCCCTGTATAAAAAGATTATCACTAAGGCAACTCCGACTGGCACCTTCCTCAACCAAGAAGTAGACTCACCAGAGTACGATGGCACTGATCCAGGGGAGATCCCCAAGTACGTCCCCCTCAAGAAGATAGACAATACCCTTTACTCTTAGATGATGTAAAGAGATTTAGTTTAGGGACAGCGGGAGAACTCCATGTGAAGCTAGTGAAGGGTTCAGCTGCCTGGAGGCCTCTCACAAGGGGAGAGCTTCTGAGGTGTCTGGATGAAGAAATCCACCTCCCCTTTCCCCATCACATGGACAGTCTCGAAGGAACTTTCCTTTTAGGGAAAAACTTAGTGTTTAGGGGGGATTGTCAAGGTGAAAATATATGTCTTTACACTCTTTTGTACTTTATGTATTCTTATGCTGTGAAACAATAAGTTTTTCCCTTCATACTTGCCAATGCAAATTTAACTGTATTTAAGATGGCTGCCAGTATTCACCTTTGCCTTAGTTTTTGTACTTGCCAAGAATCTACTTTCGTTTCTGAAGCTAAAGTATCATTTCTCTGGAAATCGAAACTTAACAAGATGTGGAGGAAGGAGGATCCATCATATGATGTCAGGCCAACCAGAAGGACTGAACACTAGATACATTGCTTAAACCCTGCCTAACCCCACCCTCTGCACACCTTCCCCCAATAGATCATATAATGCTGTGTATTAGAAAATAAAATCAGTTGCTGAGACGTTACTACACTTTGTAGACAAACGGGCAGGCACTGAGTTTGAACCAGATTTTGTCTGACTCATTCTTCACTCCGGTACCACTGCTCTTATCTTGATTTGGAATGACTGGTGGATGAAGGGTATTGTCGTGACGACCCCGACAACTGTATGTGCTCTGACTTCTATGTCCATTGTGGTACTGAATTATCTTATCATAACAGTACTGGAGGCCGAAAGTACTAATGATTCTCAATAGAGGGAAAAAAGAAGTTCTGAGACCATTTTTTTTTCTCTGCACTGTGTTTTGCCTTTTTTTTCCCCTAGACATTTGGGTGGTTCAGGACACAGGTGTAGCGATGGACATTAAAGGTCTGTCTTCATGTGTGGATCATCTCACGGCAAGAGTACAAAATATTCAAGACTTTGTGGTTCAGAATTCTATGTTAGAACCGAGAATTCCTATTCCTGATTTGTTTTTTGGAGATAGAACTAAATTTCTGAGTTTCAAAAATAATTGTAAACTATTTCTGGCTTTGAAACCTCGCTCCTCTGGTGACGCAGTTCAACAAGTTAGGATCATTATTTCTTTTTTACGTGGCGACCCTCAGGACTGGGCATTTTCTCTTGCGTCAGGAGATCCTGCATTAAGTAATATCGATGCGTTTTTCCTGGCGCTCGGATTGCTGTACGATGAACCTAATTCAGTGGATCAGGCAGAGAAAAATTTGCTGGCTCTGTGTCAGGGTCAGGATGAGATAGAGGTATATTGTCAGAAATTTAGAAAGTGGTCCGTACTCACTCAATGGAATGAAGGTGCGCTTGCAGCTATTTTCAGAAAAGTAAAAAACAAAAGATGCAGTGGCGCTAGTGAAAAAAAGGCATAAAGAAGCAGCAAGTATAGCCCTTAACCACACAGGGCAGAGGTAAAACTCAATGAATTGCAATAATTAGTATATACCTGCGCTAAAAAATGCATGGAAGTAGATGACCATTTACCTGAAGCGGAGGATGGTGCTGGAGATAATGTTCATATATGCATAAAGCAATAATATTCAGACTAAGGAAAGGAAAAGAAAAAATGGATCTGTATATAATCCTCAGGAGAAACAAAACATGTGCAGTGTTATATGTTCAACACATAACTTAGTAAATAAATATAGATGATTAAAAATATATATATATATGTGCGATATAAAAGAGCAACCAATAATATGAAGGCTTACACCGTAAAAGCTTCCTTCAAAAAGCACACAATGGTAATTCAGGAACGATTATACGTACTGTCCATTATAGCGGCACATAGGTCCGAAGAATATCAACAGGAGCAGCAAACGTGGAGTGGTAAGATACAAACTTGATGTTTACTTCCCTTAGATATTTGTAGTGGAGTTCGGAGGTAGTAGTCCCTCGGCGCGCTGTCCCGGCCGGTGACAGCCGCCCTTACAGCAGGAAGTAGGTAGGCTGAGCGCTCTAGTTCGTTGCAGCTGACAGGACCTGTAGAGACTTCGGGTCACGTGTCCTGTATGTCACGTGGTGCCCCTGTTGAAAGTACGGAGCACCGTAGGAGCCAAGAATAACCGACGTGTTTCGGAATACCACAGATTCCTTCTTCAGGGTACCCTGAAGAAGGAATCTGTGGTATTCCGAAACGCGTCGGAACCAGCACCCATCCTCCGCTTCAGGTAAATGGTCATCTACTTCTATGCATTTTTTAGCGCAGGTATATACTAATTATTTTCAGAAAAGGTCTCTCTGAAGCCCTTAAGGATGTCATGGTGGGATTTCCTATGCCTGCTGGTCTGAATGAGTCTATGTCTTTGGCCATTCAGATCGGTCGACGCTTGCGTGAGCGTAAATCTGTGCACCATTTGGCGGTATTACCTGAGCTTAAACCTGAGCCTATGCAGTGCGATAGGACTTTGACCAGAGTTGAACGGCAAGAACACAGACGTCTGAATGGGCTGTGTTTCTACTGTGGTGATTCCACTCATGCTATCTCTGATTGTCCTAAGCGCACTAAGCGGTTCGCTAGGTCTGCCACCATTGGTACGGTACAGTCAAAATTTATTCTGTCCGTTACCTTGATCTGCTCATTGTCATCATATTCTGTCATGGCATTTGTGGATTCAGGCGCTGCCCTGAATTTGATGGACTTGGAGTATGCTAGGCGTTGTGGGTTTTTCTTGGAGCCCTTACAGTGTCCTATTCCATTGAGAGGAACTGATGCTACGCCTTTGGCCAAGAATAAGCCTCAGTACTGGACCCAGCTGACCATGTGCATGGCTCCTGCACATCAGGAGGTTATTCGCTTTCTGGTGTTGCATAATCTGCATGATGTGGTCGTGTTGGGGTTGCCATGGCTACAAGTCCATAATCCAGTATTAGATTGGAAATCCATGTCTGTGTCCAGCTGGGGTTGTCAGGGGGTACATGGTGATGTCCCATTTCTGACTATTTCGTCATCCACCCCTTCTGAGGTTCCAGAGTTCTTGTCTGATTACCAGGATGTATTTGATGAGCCCAAGTCCGATACCCTACCTCCGCATAGGGATTGTGATTGTGCTATCAATTTGATTCCTGGTAGTAAATTCCCAAAAGGTCGACTGTTTAATTTATCTGTGCCTGAGGACGCCGCTATGCGGAGTTATGTGAAGGAGTCCTTGGAGAAGGGGCATATTCGCCCATCATCGTCGCCATTAGGAGCAGGGTTCTTTTTTGTAGCCAAGAAGGATGGTTCACTGAGACCTTGTATAGATTACCGCCTTCTAAATAAGATCACGGTTAAATTTCAGTACCCCTTGCCATTGTTATCTGATTTGTTTGCTCGGATTAAGGGGGCTAGTTGGTTCACCAAGATAGATCTTCGTGGTGCGTATAATCTTGTGCGTATTAAGCGAGGCGATGAATGGAAAACTGCATTTAATACGCCCGAGGGCCATTTTGAGTATCTAGTAATGCCATTCGGACTTGCCAATGCTCCATCAGTGTTTCAGTCCTTTATGCATGACATCTTCCGAGAGTACCTGGATAAATTCCTGATTGTGTACTTGGATGACATTTTGATCTTCTCGGATGATTGGGAGTCTCATGTGAAGCAGGTCAGAACGGTGTTTCAGGTCCTGCGTGCTAATTCTTTGTTTGTGAAGGGATCAAAGTGTCTCTTTGGTGTTCAGAAGGTTTCATTTTTGGGGTTCATCTTTTCCCCTTCTACTATCGAGATGGACCCTGTTAAGGTCCAAGCCATCCATGATTGGACTCAGCCGACATCTCTGAAAAGTCTGCAAAAGTTCCTGGGCTTTGCTAATTTTTATCGTCGCTTCATCTGCAATTTTTCTAGTATTGCTAAACCATTGACCGATTTGACCAAGAAGGGTGCTGATGTGGTCAATTGGTCTTCTGCTGCTGTGGAAGCTTTTCAAGAGTTGAAGCGTCGTTTTTCTTCTGCCCCTGTGTTGTGTCAACCAGATGTTTCGCTTCCGTTCCAGGTCGAGGTTGATGCTTCTGCGATTGGAGCAGGGGCTGTTTTGTCGCAGAGAAGTTCTGATTGCTCTTTGATGAAACCATGCGCCTTCTTTTCCAGGAAGTTTTCGCCTGCTGAGCGTAATTATGATGTGGGCAATCGAGAGTTGCTGGCCATGAAGTGGGCATTCGAGGAGTGGCGTCATTGGCTTGAAGGAGCTAAGCATCGCGTGGTGGTCTTGACTGATCATAAGAACTTGACTTATCTCGAGTCTGCCAAGCGGTTGAATCCTAGACAGGCTCGTTGGTCGCTGTTTTTTGCCCATTTTGACTTTGTGATTTCGTACCTTCCGGGCTCTAAAAATGTGAAGGCGGATGCTCTGTCTAGGAGTTTTGTGCCCGACTCTCCGGGTTTATCTGAGCCGGCGGGTATCCTCAAAGAGGGAGTAATTGTGTCTGCCATCTCCCCTGATTTGCGGCGGGTGCTGCAAAAATTTCAGGCTAATAAACCTGATCGTTGCCCAGCGGAGAAACTGTTTGTCCCTGATAGGTGGACGAATAAAGTTATCTCTGAGGTTCATTGTTCGGTGTTGGCTGGTCATCCTGGAATCTTTGGTACCAGAGAGTTAGTGGCTAGATCCTTTTGGTGGCCATCTCTGTCGCGGGATGTGCGTACTTTTGTGCAGTCCTGTGGGATTTGTGCTCGGGCTAAGCCCTGCTGTTCTCGTGCCAGTGGGTTGCTTTTGCCCTTGCCGGTCCCGAAGAGGCCTTGGACACATATCTCTATGGATTTTATTTCAGATCTTCCCGTCTCTCAAAAGATGTCAGTTATTTGGGTGGTCTGTGATCGCTTCTCTAAGATGGTCCATTTGGTACCCTTGTCTAAATTACCTTCCTCCTCTGATTTGGTGCCATTGTTCTTCCAGCATGTGGTTCGTTTACATGGCATTCCAGAGAATATCGTGTCTGACAGAGGTTCCCAGTTTATTTCGAGGTTTTGGCGAGCCTTTTGTGGTAGGATGGGCATTGACTTGTCTTTTTCCTCGGCTTTCCATCCTCAGACTAATGGCCAGACCGAACGAACCAATCAGACCTTGGAAACATATCTGAGATGCTTTGTTTCCGCTGATCAGGATGACTGGGTGTCCTTTTTGCCTTTGGCTGAGTTCGCCCTTAATAATCGGGCCAGCTCGGCTACCTTGGTTTCGCCGTTTTTCTGCAACTCTGGGTTCCATCCTCGTTTCTCCTCAGGGCAGGTTGAGTCTTCGGACTGTCCTGGTGTGGATACTGTGGTGGACAGGTTGCAGCAGATTTGGACTCATGTAGTGGACAATTTGACCTTGTCCCAGGAGAAGGCTCAACGTTTCGCTAATCGCAGACGCTGTGTGGGTCCCCGACTTCGTGTTGGGGATTTGGTTTGGTTATCTTCTCGTCATATTCCTATGAAGGTTTCCTCTCCTAAGTTTAAACCTCGTTTCATTGGTCCGTATAGGATTTCTGAGGTTCTTAATCCTGTGTCTTTTCGTCTGACCCTTCCAGATTCTTTTTCCATACATAACGTATTCCATAGGTCATTGTTGCGGAGATACGTGGCACCTATGGTTCCATCTGTTGATCCTCCTGCCCCGGTTTTGGTGGAGGGGGAGTTGGAGTATATTGTGGAGAAGATTTTGGATTCTCGTGTTTCAAGCCGGAAACTCCAGTATCTGGTTAAGTGGAAGGGTTATGCTCAGGAAGATAATTCCTGGGTCTTTGCCTCTGATGTCCATGCTCCCGATCTTGTTCGTGCCTTTCATATGGCTCATCCTGGTCGTCCTGGGGGCTCTGGTGAGGGTTCGGTGACCCCTCCTCAAGGGGGGGTACTGTTGTGAATTCTGTGGCAGAGCTCCCTCCTGTGGTCACAAGTGGTACTTCGGCTGATTCTCTCTGTGAGCTTCTGTTGGTGGAGGAAAGTGGTACTGCGGCTTCTGAGTTTCCTTCCTCAGGTGATGTGGTGAAGTCGTTAGGTGCTGCTCTATTTAACTCCACCTAGTGCTTTGATCCTGGCCTCCAGTCAATGTTCTAGTATTGGACCTGTTTCCTCCTGGATCGTTCCTGTGGCCTGCTGCTCTGCATAGCGAAGTTCTGCTTTGCTATTTTGTTTGCTGTTTTTTCTGTCCAGCTTGTCTATTTGTTTTTTCCTGCTTGCTGGAAGCTCTGGGACGCAGAGGGTGTACCTCCGTGCCGTTAGTTCGGTACGGAGGGTCTTTTTGCCCCCTTTGCGTGGTTTTTGTAGGGTTTTGTGTTGACCGCAAAGTTACCTTTCCTATCCTCGCTCTGTTCAGAAAGTCGGGCCTCACTTTGCTAAATCTATTTCATCTCTACTTTTGTCTTTTCATCTTAACTCACAGTCATTATATGTGGGGGCTGCCTTTTCCTTTGGGGTATTTCTCTGAGGCAAGGTAGGCTTATTTTCTATCTTCAGGCTAGCTAGTTTCTCAGGCTGTGCCGAGTTGCATAGGGAGCGTTAGGCGCAATCCACGGCTGCCTCTAGTGTTGTTGGAAAGGATTAGGGATTGCGGTCAGCAGAATTCCCACGTCTCAGAGCTTGTTCTATGTTTTTGGGTTATTGTCAGGTCACTGTATGTGCTCTGACCTCTATGTCCATTGTGGTACTGAATTATCTTATCATAACACATTAAGCAATAGGCACCACTAACCAAAAAACACCATGAAGACCAAGGAGATCTCGAAACAAGTCAGGGACAAAGTTGTTGAGAAGTACAAGTCAGAGTTTGGTTATAAAAATAATGTAGAAATCTCTGATAATCCCTCGAAGCACCATCAAAACCATTATCAACAAATGGAAAGAACATGGTACCCACAACAAACCTGCCGAGAGAGGGTCCGCCCACCAAAACTCTAAGCCTGAGTAAGGAGGGCATTAATGACATAGACCAGACAGAGACCAAACGTAACCCTGAGGCTATGTGCGCACGTTGCGGAATTGTTTGTGTGAATTTCTGAGCAGTTTCTGCATCTCTTCGCAGAAAATGCAGTGGAAATTCCGCATGGTTTTTCATGCAGATTTTCATGCGGTTTTTCATGCGCTCTTGTAAACTAAATAAAGATATATTTAAAAAAAAAAAGTGATGCAATTTCCTTGTTCATAAAATTCAAAAAACCGGCGCACAACCATAAACAATATATATAGACAGGGGGTGCAAGCAGCAGAAAGTATCAACAAGAAGAAAGAAAAGAAAATACACTGCTACAATATGCACACCACCCAGTAATCATATACAGTGGGGCAAAAAAGTATTTAGTCAGTCAGCAATAGTGCAAGTTCCACCACTTAAAAAGATGAGAGGCGTCTGTAATTTACATCATAGGTAGACCTCAACTATGGGAGACAAACTGAGAAAAAAAATCCAGAAAATCACATTGTCTGTTTTTTTTATCATTTTATTTGCATATTATGGTGGAAAATAAGTATTTGGTCAGAAACAAACAATCAAGATTTCTGGCTCTCACAGACCTGTAACTTCTTCTTTAAGAGTCTCCTCTTTCCTCCACTCATTACCTGTAGTAATGGCACCTGTTTAAACTTGTTATCAGTATAAAAAGACACCTGTGCACACCCTCAAACAGTCTGACTCCAAACTCCACTATGGTGAAGACCAAAGAGCTGTCAAAGGACACCAGAAACAAAATTGTAGCCCTGCACCAGGCTGGGAAGACTGAATCTGCAATAGCCAACCAGCTTGGAGTGAAGAAATCAACAGTGGGAGCAATAATTAGAAAATGGAAGACATACAAGACCACTGATAATCTCCCTCGATCTGGGGCTCCACGCAAAATCCCACCCCGTGGGGTCAGAATGATCACAAGAACGGTGAGCAAAAATCCCAGAACCACGCGGGGGGACCTAGTGAATGAACTGCAGAGAGCTGGGACCAATGTAACAAGGCCTACCATAAGTAACACACTACGCCACCATGGACTCAGATCCTGCAGTGCCAGACGTGTCCCACTGCTTAAGCCAGTACATGTCCGGGCCCGTCTGAAGTTTGCTAGAGAGCATTTGGATGATCCAGAGGAGTTTTGGGAGAATGTCCTATGGTCTGATGAAACCAAACTGGAACTGTTTGGTAGAAACACAACTTGTCGTGTTTGGAGGAAAAAGAATACTGAGTTGCATCCATCAAACACCATACCTACTGTAAAGCATGGTGGTGGAAACATCATGCTTTGGGGCTGTTTCTCTGCAAAGGGGCCAGGACGACTGATCCGGGTACATGAAAGAATGAATGGGGCCATGTATCGTGAGATTTTGAGTGCAAACCTCCTTCCATCAGCAAGGGCATTGAAGATGAAACGTGGCTGGGTCTTTCAACATGACAATGATCCAAAGCACACCACCAGGGCAATGAAGGAGTGGCTTCGTAAGAAGCATTTCAAAGTCCTGGAGTGGCCTAGCCAGTCTCCAGATCTCAACCCTATAGAAAACCTTTGGAGGGAGTTGAAAGTCCATGTTGCGAAGCGAAAAGCCAAAAATATCACTGCTCTAGAGGAGATCTGCATGGAGGAATGGGCCAACATACCAACAACAGTGTGTGGCAACCTTGTGAAGACTTACAGAAAACGTTTGACCTCTGTCATTGCCAACAAAGGATATATTACAAAGTATTGAGATGAAATTTTGTTTCTGACCAAATACTTATTTTCCACCATAATATGCAAATAAAATGTTAAAAAAACAGACAATGTGATTTTCTGGATTTTTTTTTCTCAGTTTGTCTCCCATAGTTGAGGTCTACCTATGATGTAAATTACAGACGCCTCTCATCTTTTTAAGTGGTGGAACTTGCACGATTGCTGACTGACTAAATACTTTTTTGCCCCACTGTATATAACAAAACACTTTATTGGCATACATAATAAAAACATTTTAAAATCACTATGCCACTATGAACAACCTGGGTACATGATGTACAGTCATGGTCAAAAGTATTGACACCCCTGCAATTCTGTCAGATAATACTCCTTTTTTTCCTGAAAATGATTGCAAACACAAATTATTTGGTATTATTATCTTCATTTAATTTGTCTTAAATGAAAAAAAAACACAAAAGAGAATGAAGCAAAAAGCAAAACATTGATCATTTCACACAAAACTCCAAAAATGTGCCAGACAAAAGTATTGGCACCCTCAGCCTAACACTTGGTTGCACAACCTTTAGCCAAAATAACTGCGACCAACCGCTTCTGGTAACCATCAATGAGTTTCTTACAATGCTCTGCTGGAATTTTAGACCATTCTTCTTTGGCAAACTGCTCCAGGTCCCTGATATTTGAAGGGTGCCTTCTCCAAACTGCCATTTTTAGATCTCTCCACAGGTGTTCTATGGGATTCAGGCCTGGACTCATTGCTGGCCACCTTAGAAGTCTCCAGTGCTTTCTCTCAAACCATTTTCTAGTGCTTTTTGAAGTGTGTTTTGGGTCATTGTCCTGCTGGAAAACCCATGACCTCTGAGGGAGACCCAGCTTTCTCACACTGGGCCCTACATTATGCTGCAAAATTTGTTGGTAGTCTTCAGACTTCATAATTCCATGCACACGGTCAAGCAGTCCAGTGCCAGAGGCAGCAAAGGAACCCCAAAACATCAGGGAACCTCCGCCATGTTTGACTGTAGGGACCATGTTCTTTTCTTTGAATGCCTCTTTTTTTCTCCAGTAACTCTATGTTGATGCCTTTGCTCAAAAAGCTCTACTTTTGTCTCATCTGACCAGAGAACATTCTTCCAAAACGTTTTAGGCTTTTTAGGTAAGTTTTGGCAAACTCCAGCCTGGCTTTTTTATGTCTGGGGGTAAAAAGTGGGGTCTTCCTGGGTCTCCTACAATACAGTTCCTTTTCATTCAGACACCGATGGATAGTATGGGTTGTGTTGTGAATTCTGTTGTCGGGCTCCCTCCTGTGGTCATGAATGGTACTTCGGCTGGTTCTGTCCATGGACTTCCTCTGGTGGGTGTTTCTGAGTTTCCTTCCACAGGTGACGAGGTTAATTCTTTAGCTGGCTGCTCTATTTAACTCCACTTAGATCTTTGCTCCATGCCACCTGTCAATGTTCCAGTATTGGTCTAGTTCACTCCTGGATCGTTATTGTGACCTGTCTTCCCAGCAGAAGCTAAGTTCCTGCTTGTTTTTCTTTGGTTTGCTATTTTTCTGTCCAGCTTGCTATTTTTATTGCTGTCTTGCTTGCTGGAAGCTCTGGGACGCAGAGGGAGCGCCTCCGCACCGTGAGTCGGTGCGGAGGGTCTTTTTGCGCCCTCTGCGTGATCTTTTTGTTGGTTTTTGTGCTGACCGCAAAGCAACCTTTCCTATCCTCGGTTTGTTCAGTAAGTCGGGCCTCACTTTGCTAAATCTATTTCATCTCTGTGTTTGTATTTTCATCTTTACTCACAGTCATTATATGTGGGGGGCTGCCTTTTCCTTTGGGGAATTTCTCTGAGGCAAGGTAGGCTTTATTTTTCTATCTTCAGGGCTAGCTAGTTCCTTAGGCTGTGCCGAGTTGCATAGGGAGCGTTAGGAGCAATCCACGGCTATTTCTAGTGTGTGTGATAGGATTAGGGATTGCGGTCAGTAGAGTTCCCACGTCCCAGAGCTCGTCCTTATTATCAGTAACTATCAGGTCATTCCGTGTGCTCTTAACCACCAGGTCCATTATTGTCCTGACCACCAGGTCATAACAGGGTTGACACTGTTGTACCCTCGGACTGCAGGGCAGCTTGAACTTGTTTGGATGTTAGTCAAGGTTCTTTATCCAACATCCGCACAATCTTGCGTTGAAATCTCTTGTCAATTTTTATTTTCCGTCCACATCTAGGGAGGTTAGCCACAGTGCCATGGGCTTTAAACGTCTTGATGACACTGCGCACGGTAGACACAGGAACATTCAGGTCTTTGGAGATGGACTTTTAGCCTTGAGATTGCTCATGCTTCCTTACAATTTGGTTTCTCAAGTCCTCAGACAGTTCTTTGGTCTTCTTTCTTTTCTCTATGCTCAATGTGGTACACACAAGGACACAGGACAGAGGTTGAGTCAACTTTAATCCATGTCAACTGGCTGCAAGTGTGATTTAGTTATTGCCAACACCTGTTAGGTGCCACAGGTAAGTTACAGGTGCTGTTAATTACACAAATTAGAGAAGCATCACATGATTTTTTGAACAGTGCCAATACTTTTGTCCACCCCCTTTTTTATGTTTGGTCTGGAATTATATCCAATTTGGCTTTAGGACAATTCTTTTTGTGTTTTTTCATTTAAGACAAATTAAATAAAGATAATAATACCAAATAATTTGTGTTTGCAATAATTTTCAGGATTTAAATGAGTATTATCTGACAGAATTGCAGGGGTGTCAATACTTTTGGCCATGACTGTAAATCCCTATAAGTACCAATATACAGCCTGTCAATATAACAGTAAAATGAAAAGATGTAAAATCCTACCAGCCTACCTAGCGGCTCATGGGGTATCTAAGAGCATATACAGGGCATGATAATTACCTAAGCCCAAAAAGGTAAATAACCACCAAGCTACCCATGTGATGGTAGCAAAAGAATCCCCAAACACCAATATGGAGTCATATAAGTTGAAAAGGCTGTAATATAATACAAACTGGCCTACAAGGAGACAGGCTGGAGTACCCAGGAAGACTAGTGGGCCATAGCCCCACGCGTATCGCCTCCCGAATGATGCTTCGTCAGGGAAAGTGTAAAGACTGCCGATTCACAAGTGTATATATACATACATAATCAGTGTTTAATTGCCTACCAGTGTGGGACCGCGTTCCGCCATGAAACCGGAACTAACAAGCCGCCATGAGTCCGGAACTGACGTGCCGTGAGTGCCTGAGAGGTAGAGCACGTAAAGCGCACGTAAATACCCTTTGCCTTTGCTTACTGATTTGTTTGCTAGGATTAAGGGGGCTAGCTGGTTTACTAAGATTGACCTTCGAGGGGCATATAATCTTATTCGTATTAAACAGGGTGACGAGTGGAAAACTGCATTTAATACGCCCGAAGGCCATTTTGAATACCTAGTGATGCCATTCGGACTCTCTAATGCCCCATCTGTGTTCCAGTCCTTCATGCATGATATCTTTCGGAGTTATCTTGATAAGTTCATGGTTGTATATTTGGATGATATTTTGATTTTTTCCGATGATTGGGAGTCTCATGTGAAACAGGTCAGGATGGTATTTCAGATCCTCCGTGATAATGCTTTGTTTGTGAAGGGGTCGAAGTGCCTCTTTGGAGTGCAGAAGGTTTCTTTTTTGGGCTTCATTTTTTCTCCCTCATCTATAGAAATGGATCCGGTTAAGGTTCAGGCCATTCATGATTGGATTCAGCCCACATCTGTGAAGAGCCTTCAGAAATTCTTGGGCTTTGCTAATTTTTATCGTCGTTTCATTGCCAACTTCTCCAGTGTGGTTAAACCTCTGACCGATTTGACAAAGAAAGGCGCTGATGTGACGAATTGGTCCTCCGCGGCTGTTTCTGCCTTTCAGGAGCTTAAACGCCGATTTACTTCTGCCCCTGTGTTGCGTCAGCCGGATGTTTCTCTTCCATTTCAGGTTGAGGTTGACGCGTCTGAGATTGGGGCAGGGGCCGTTTTGTCTCAGAGGAATTCTGATGGTTCCTTGATGAAACCGTGTGCCTTCTTTTCTCGGAAGTTTTCGCCTGCGGAACGCAATTATGATGTCGGCAATCGGGAGTTGTTGGCTATGAAGTGGGCATTTGAGGAGTGGCGACATTGGCTTGAGGGGGCCAAGCACCGTATTGTGGTCCTGACCGATCATAAGAATCTGATTTACCTCGAGTCTGCCAAACGACTGAATCCTAGGCAGGCTCGATGGTCCCTGTTTTTCTCCCGTTTTGATTTTGTGGTCTCGTATCTTCCGGGTTCTAAGAATGTTAAGGCTGATGCCCTCTCTAGGAGTTTTTTGCCTGATTCTCCTGGGGTCCTTGAGCCGGTCGGCATTCTGAAGGAAGGAGTGATTCTTTCTGCCATCTCCCCTGATTTACGACGGGTTCTTCAGGAATTTCAGGCTGATAAACCTGACCGCTGTCCAGTGGGGAAACTGTTTGTTCCTGATAGATGGACTAGTAAAGTGATCTCTGAGGTTCATTGTTCTGTGTTGGCTGGCCATCCTGGGATTTTTGGTACCAGAGATTTGGTTGGTAGGTCCTTTTGGTGGCCTTCTTTGCCGCGGGATGTGCGTTCTTTTGTGCAGTTCTGTGGGACTTGTGCGTGAGCCAAGCCTTGTTGTTCCCGTGCTAGTGGGTTGCTTCTGCATTTGCCGGTCCCAGAGAGGCCTTGGACGCATATTTCTATGGATTTTATTTCAGATCTTCCGGTTTCCCAGAGGATGTCGGTTATCTGGGTGGTTTGTGATCGGTTTTCTAAGATGGTTCATTTGGTACCTTTGCCTAAATTGCCTTCCTCTTCTGATTTGGTTCCGTTGTTTTTTCAGCATGTGGTTAGTTTGCATGGCATTCCGGAGAATATTGTGTCCTATAGAGGTTCCCAGTTTGTTTCTAGGTTTTGGCGGGCTGTTGTGAATTCTGTGGCTGAATTCACTTCTGTGGTCACAAGTGGTATTGCAGTCTCTGGGCTTCCTCCCTCAGGTGTTTTGGTGAGCTCGTTGGCTGCCTTGCTATTTAGCTCCACCTGAGTCTGTCTTCCTTGCTCCTTGTCAATGTTCCAGTGTTGGATCTGAGCTACTGCATCTTTCCTTGGGCCTGCTGCTCTGCTAGATAAGTGCTTCTAGTTTGTTTTCTGTTTTTTCTGTCCAGCTTGCTATTAACTTTTGCTGGAAGCTCTGAGAAGCAAAGGGGTGCACCGCCGTGCTGTTAGTTCGGAACGGTGGGTCTTTTTGCCCCTTTGCGTGGTTTTCGTTTTAGGGTTTTTTGTAGACTGCATAGTTCTCTTTGCTATCCTCGCTCTGTCTAGAATATCGGGCCTCACTTTGCTGAATCTATTTCATTCCTACGTTTGTCTTTTCATCTTGCTAACAGTCATTATATGTGGGGGGCTGCCTATTCCTTTGGGGTATTTCTCTGAGGTAAGTCAGGCTTGTATTTCTATCTTCAGGCTAGTCAGCTCCTCAGGCAGTGCCGAGTTGCATAGGTAGTTATAGGCGCAATCCACTGCTGCTTATAGTTGTGTGAGGATAGATCAGGTACTGCAGTCTACAGAGATTCCACGTCTCAGAGCTCGTCCTATTGTTTTTGGTTATTGCCAGATCTCTGTATGTGCGCTGATTATTGCACGCTGTGTTGCCTGATTGCCAGCCATAACAGTACAAGGAGCCACCCAATGATTCCCAATAGAGGGAAAAAAGAAATCCTGACATCATTTTATTTTCTTAGCTCTGTCTTCAGTCTTTTTTTTCCCTAGACATTAGAGTGCTTCAGGACACAGCTGTGGACATGGATATTCAGGCTCTGTGCTCCTCAATGGATAATCTCGTTGTAAATGTACAAAAGATTCAAGATACTATTGATCAGAAATCGATGCTAGAACCAAGAATTCCGATTCCTGATTTGTTTTTTGGTGACAGAACTAAGTTCCTGAGCTTCAGAAATAATTGTAAGCTATTTTTGGCCTTGAAACCTCATTCTTCTGGTAATCCTATTCAACAGGTTTTGATTATTATTTCTTTTTTGCGCGGCGACCCACAGGACTGGGCGTTTTCTCTTGCACCAGGAGATTCTGCATTGAGTAATGTTGATGCATTTTTCCAGGCGCTGGGATTGCTTTACGATGAGCCTAATTCAGTGGATCAGGCTGAGAAAAATCTGCTGGCTTTATGCCAGGGTCAGGATGATGTAGAAGTATATTGTCAGAAATTTAGGAAGTGGTCAGTACTCACTCTGTGGAATGAATCTGCACTAGCGGCTTTGTTCAGAAAGGGTCTCTCTGAAGCTCTTAAGGATGTAATGGTGGGATTTCCTATGCCTGCTGGTTTGAATGAGTCTATGTCCTTGGCCATTCAGATCGGTCGTCGCTTGCGCGAGCGTAAATCTGTGCACCATCTGGCGGTATTGTCTGAGAGTAAACCTGAGCCTATGCAGTGCGACAGGACTATGACTAAAGTAGAACGGCAAGAACACAGACGTCTGAACAGACTGTGTTTCTATTGTGGTGATTCTACTCATGCTATTTCTAATTGTCCTAAACGCACTAGGCGGTTCGATAGCTCTGCCGTTATTGGTACTGTACAGTCAAAATTCCTTTTGTCCATTACCTTAATGTGCTCTTTGTCATCGTATTCTGTCATGGCGTTTGTGGATTCAGGCGCTGCCCTGAATCTGATGGATTTGGATTATGCTAAACGTTGTGGATTTTTCTTGGAGCCTTTGCGGTGTCCTATTCCGTTGAGAGGAATTGATGCTACACCTTTGGCCAAGAATAAGCCTCAGTACTGGGCCCAGCTGACCATGTGCATGGCTCCTGCACATCAGGAAGTTATTCGCTTTCTGGTACTGCATAATTTGCATGATGTGGTCGTGTTGGGGTTGCCATGGCTACAAACCCATAATCCAGTATTGGATTGGAACTCTATGTCGGTAACCAGCTGGGGTTGTCAGGGAGTACATGGTGATGTTCCATTTTTGTCTATTTCGTCATCCATTCCTTCTGACATCGCAGAGTTCTTGTCGGACTTTCAGGATGTATTTGAAGAGTCCAAGTCTGATGCCCTACCTCCGCATAGGAATTGTGATTGTGCTATCGATTTGATTCCTGGTAGTAAATTCCCTAAGGGTCGTTTATTTAATTTGTCCGTACCTGAACACACCGCTATGCGCAGTTATGTGAAGGAGTCCCTGGAGAAGGGACATATTCGCCCATCGTCGTCACCATTGGGAGCAGGGTTCTTTTTTGTAGCCAAGAAGGATGGTTCGCTAAGACCGTGTATTGATTACCGCCTTCTTAATAAGATCACTGTTAAGTTTCAGTATCCCTTGCCATTGATTTCTGACTTGTTTGCTCGGATTAAGGGGGCTAGTTGGTTTACTAAGATTGATCTTCGTGGTGCGTATAATCTGGTGAGAATCAGGCAGGGAGATGAATGGAAAACGGCATTTAATACGCCCGAGGGTCATTTTGAGTATCTGGTGATGCCGTTCGGACTTGCCAATGCTCCATCTGTTTTTCAGTCTTTTATGCATGACATTTTCCGTGAGTATCTGGATAAATTCTTGATTGTCTACTTGGATGACATTTTGATCTTCTCAGATGATTGGGAGTCTCATGTGAAGCAAGTCAGAATGGTTTTCCAGGTACTGCGTGCTAATTCCTTGTTCGTGAAGGGATCAAAGTGTCTCTTCGGTGTGCAGAAAGTTTCATTTTTGGGGTTCATCTTTTCCCCTTCTACTATCGAGATGGATCCGGTTAAGGTTCAGGCCATCCAGGATTGGACCCAGCCGACATCTCTAAAAAGTCTGCAGAAATTCCTGGGCTTTGCTAATTTTTATCGTCGCTTCATCTGTAATTTTTCTAGCATTGCCAGACCATTGACCGATTTGACCAAGAAGGGTGCTGATTTGGTTAATTGGTCTTCTGCTGCCGTGGAAGCTTTTCAGGAGTTGAAGCGTCGTTTTTGCTGTGCCCCTGTGTTGTGTCAACCTGATGTTTCTCTTCCGTTCCAGGTCGAGGTTGATGCTTCTGAGATTGGTGCAGGGGCGGTTTTGTCACAGAGAGGTTCTGGTTGCTCAGTGTTCAAACCATGTGCTTTCTTTTCCAGGAAATTTTCTGCTGCTGAGCGTAATTATGATGTGGGCAACTGAGAGTTGCTGGCCATGAAGTGGGCATTCGAGGAGTGGCGTCATTGGCTTGAGGGTGCTAAGCATCGCGTGGTGGTTTTGACTGATCATAAGAACCTTACTTATCTTGAGTCTGCCAAGCGCTTGAATCCTAGACAGGCCCATTGGTCGTTATTTTTTGCTCGTTTTGATTTTGTGATTTCATACCTTCCGGGCTCTAAAAATGTGAAGGCGGATGCTCTGTCTAGGAGTTTTGTGCCCGACTCTCCGGGGTTATCTGAGCCGGTGAGTATCCTCAAGGAAGGAGTCATTGTGTCTGCCATCTCTCCTGATTTGCGGAGAGTGTTGCAGAAATTTCAGGCTAATAAACCTGATCGTTGTCCGGCCGAGAAACTGTTCGTCCCTGATAGGTGGACTAGTAAAGTTATCTCTGAACTTCATTGTTCGGTGCTGGCCGGTCATCCAGGAATCTTTGGTACCAGGGAGTTGGTTGCTAGATCCTTCTGGTGGCCGTCTCTGTCGCGGGATGTGCGTGCTTTTGTGCAGTCCTGTGGAATTTGTGCTAGGGCTAAGCCCTGCTGTTCACGTGCCAGTGGGTTGCTTTTGCCCTTGCCGGTCCCGAAGAGGCCTTGGACACATATTTCGATGGATTTCATTTCTGACCTTCCCGTTTCTCAAAAGATGTCGGTCATTTGGGTGGTCTGTGATCGCTTTTCTAAAATGGTCCATCTGGTGCCCTTGGTTAAATTGCCTTCCTCCTCTGATTTGGTGCCTTTGTTCTTCCAGCATGTGGTTCGTTTACATGGCATTCCTGAGAATATTGTTTCTGACAGAGGTTCCCAGTTTGTCTCGAGGTTCTGGCGAGCCTTTTGTGGTAGGATGGGCATTGACCTATCTTTCTCCTCGGCCTTCCATCCTCAGACTAATGGCCAGACCGAACGAACCAATCAGACCTTGGAAACATATCTGAGATGTTTTGTTTCCGCTGACCAGGATGATTGGGTGTCATTTTTGCCGTTGGCTGAGTTCGCCCTTAATAATCGGGCCAGCTCGGCTACCTTGGTCTCTCCATTTTTCTGCAATTCTGGGTTCCATCCTCGTTTCTCTTCAGGACAGGTTGAGTCTTCGGACTGTCCTGGTGTGGATTCTGTGGTGGACAGGTTGCAGCAGATCTGGACTCAGGTAGTGGACAATTTGACCTTGTCCCAGGAGAAGGCTCAGCTTTTCGCTAATCGCAGACGCCGTGTGGGACCCCGACTTCGTGTTGGGGATCTGGTTTGGTTATCTTCTCGTCATATTCCTATGAAGGTTTCCTCTCCTAAATTTAAACCTCGTTTTATTGGTCCGTATAGGATTTCTGAGATTCTCAATCCGGTGTCTTTTCGTCTGAACCTCCCAGACTCCTTTTCCATACATAATGTATTCCATAGGTCGTTGTTGAGGAGATACGTGGCACCTATGGTTCCATCTGTGGAGCCTCCTGCCCCTGTTTTGGTGGAGGGGGAATTGGAGTATATTGTGGAGAAGATTTTGGATTCTCGTGTCTCTAGACGGAAACTCCAGTATCTGGTCAAATGGAAGGGTTATGCTCAGGAAGATAATTCCTGGGTTTTTGCCTCTGATGTCCATGCCCCAGATCTTGTTCGTGCCTTTCATGTGGCTCATCCTGGTCGGCCTGGGGGTTCTGGTGAGGGTTCGGTGACCCCTCCTCAAGGGGGGGGTACTGTTGTGAATTCTGTGGCTGAATTCACTTCTGTGGTCACAAGTGGTATTGCAGTCTCTGGGCTTCCTCCCTCAGGTGTTTTGGTGAGCTCGTTGGCTGCCTTGCTATTTAGCTCTACCTGAGTCTGTCTTCCTTGCTCCTTGTCAATGTTCCAGTGTTGGATCTGAGCTACTGCATCTTTCCTTGGGCCTGCTGCTCTGCTAGATAAGTGCTTCTAGTTTGTTTTCTGTTTTTTCTGTCCAGCTTGCTATTAACTTTTGCTGGAAGCTCTGAGAAGCAAAGGGGTGCACCGCCGTGCTGTTAGTTCGGCACGGTGGGTCTTTTTGCCCCTTTGCGTGGTTTTCGTTTTAGGGTTTTTTGTAGACTGCATAGTTCTCTTTGCTATCCTCGCTCTGTCTAGAATATCGGGCCTCACTTTGCTGAATCTATTTCATTCCTACGTTTGTCTTTTCATCTTGCTAACAGTCATTATATGTGGGGGGCTGCCTATTCCTTTGGGGTATTTCTCTGAGGTAAGTCAGGCTTGTATTTCTATCTTCAGGCTAGTCAGCTCCTCAGGCAGTGCCGAGTTGCATAGGTAGTTATAGGCGCAATCCACTGCTGCTTATAGTTGTGTGAGGATAGATCAGGTACTGCAGTCTACAGAGATTCCACGTCTCAGAGCTCGTCCTATTGTTTTTGGTTATTGCCAGATCTCTGTATGTGCGCTGATTATTGCACGCTGTGTTGCCTGATTGCCAGCCATAACAGCGGGCCTTTTGTGCTAGGCTGGGCATTGATTTGTCTGTTTCTTCTGCATTTCATCCTCAGACAAATGGCCAAACCGAGCGAACTAATCAGACTTTGGAAACTTATTTGAGATGCTTTGTGTCTGCTGATCAGGATGATTGGGTGGCTTTCTTGCCATTGGCCGAGTTTGCCCTTTATAATCGGGCTAGTTTTGCTACCTTGGTTTCGCCTTTTTTTTGTAATTTTGGTTTTCATCCTCGTTTTTCTTCAGGGCAGGTTGAGCCTTCTGATTGTCCTGGTGTGGATTCTGTGGTTGACAGGCTGCAGCAAATTTGGGCTCATGTGGTGGACAATTTGGTGTTGTCTCAGGAGGAGGCTCAGCGTTTTGCTAACCGTCGTCGGTGTGTTAGTTCCCGGCTTCGGGTTGGGGATTTGGTCTGGTTGTCTTCTCGTCATGTTCCTATGAAGGTTTCTTCCCCTAAGTTCAAGCCTCGGTTTATTGGTCCTTATAGGATTTCTGAGATTATCAATCCTGAGTCTTTTTGTTTGGCCCTTCCAGCCTCTTTTTCCATCCATAATGTTTTCCATAGATCTTTGTTGCGGAAGTATGTGGTGCCCGTTGTTCCCTCTGTTGATCCTCCGGCCCCGGTGTTGATTGATGGGGAGTTGGAGTATGTGGTTGAGAAGATTTTGGATTCTCGTTTTTCGAGGCGGAAGCTTCAGTATCTTGTCAAATGGAAGGGTTATGGCCAGGAGGATAATTCTTGGGTTGTTGCCTCCGATGTTCATGCTGACGATTTGGTTCGTGCCTTTCATTTGGCTCGTCCTGATCGGCCTGGGGGCTCTGGTGAGGGTTCGGTGACCCCTCCTCAAGGGGGGGTACTGGTGTGAATTCTACTCTTGGGCTCCCTCCGGTGATTATGAGTGGTAGTGCTGCTGTCTTTGGATCGTAGCATTTATCAGGTGTGTCCACTTATTGCAATTTGGACTGGGCTATTTAGTCTTGCTTGATCCTTTAGTCAGTGCCAGTTGTCCATTGTTTTTGGAGGATTCACATCCCTACCTGGTCTCTCCTGTTTTGCTGTTCTTTTGAACAAAGATAAGTTCTGGCTTTGTTTTTGCTGTCCACATGCTGTGGGTCTTATAGTTCAGTGCATTTTCATGTTTTGTTTTGTCCAACTTGGTCTGTGTAAGGATTTTTTGGCAGCCAAGCTGTATCTCTGGAGATGCAGATATACCCTCCATGTCTTTAGTCAGATGTGGAGATTTGTATTTTCTGTGGTGGATATTTTCTAGTGTTTTAATACTGACCGCATAGTACTCTGTCCTATTCTTTCTTTTTAGCTAGAAAGGCCTCCTTTGCTAAATCTTGATTTCAGTCTGCGTATGTCTTATCCCTCTCCTCTCACAGTCAATATTTGTGGGGGGGCTGTCTATCCTTTGGGGATTTTCTCTGAGGCAAGATAGTTTTCCCGTTTCTATCTTTAGGGGAAGTTAGTCCTTAGGCTGTGTCGAGGTGTCTAGGGAGTGTTAGGTACTTCCCACGGCTACTTCTAGTTGCGGTGCTAAGTTCAGAGTCTGCGGTCAGTACAGGTACCACCTTCTCCAGAGTACGTCTCATGCTGCTCCTAGGCCACCAGATCATAACAGTACAACTGGCCAACAATGAGTTAAATGCATCTCAGAAGAAGGGAAGGAAGCTCTTGAGCCATTTTTTTTTCTCCAGTCTATTCTGTGTTCTCTTCCCTCTTAATCTCTGGGTGGCTACGGAACCTAGTATTAACATGAATGTTCAGGAGTTAGTTTCTCGGGTGGATCAGCTTGCTGCTAGGGTACAGGGTATTTCAGATTATATTGTTCAGACTCCTGCCTTAGAACCTAAGATTCCCACTCCTGATTTATTTATTGGTGACAGATCCAAATTTTTGAGTTTCAAAAATAATTATAAACTGTTTTTTTGCATTGAGACCCCATTCTTCTGGTGATCCCATTCAGCAGGTTAAAATAATCATATTCTTGCTGCGTGGTGACCCACAGGATTGGGCATTTTCCCTGGAATCTGGCAATCCTGCTTTGCTTAATGTTGATTCTTTCTTTCAAGCATTGGGGTTATTGTATGATGAGCCTAATTCTGTGGATCAAGCTGAGAAGATCTTGTTGGCCCTGTGTCAGGGTCAAGAAGCGGCAGAATCGTATTGCCAGAAATTTAGAAAATGGTCTGTACTGACTGTTATGAAGGCAATCCAGTAACACAGTGTGCCAGTAATCAGAGCACATACAGTGATCTGACAATAACCCAAAAACAATAGAACGAGCTCTGAGACGTGGAATCTCTGTAGACCGCAATACCTGAACCTATCCTAAACACAACTAAAGGCAGCTGTGGATTGCGCCTGACACTACCTATGCAACTCGGCACAGCCTGAGGAACTGACTAGCCTGAAGATAGAAATACAAGCCTGACTTGCCTCAGAGAAATACCCCAAAGGAAAAGGCAGCCCCCCACATATAATGACTGTTAGCAAGATGAAAAGACAAAACGTAGGGATGAAATAGATTCAGCAAAGTGAGGCCCGATAGTCTAGATAGAGCGAGGATAGCAAAGAGAACTTTGCAGTCTACAAAAAACCCTAAAGCAAAAAACCACGCAAAGGGGGCAAAAAGACCCACCGTGCCGAACTAACAGCACGGCGGTACACCCTTTGCGTCTCAGAGCTTCCAGCAAAAACGAATAGACAAGCTGGACAGAAAAAACAGCAACAAAAGCAAAGAAGCACTTATCTAAGCAGAGCAGCAGGCCACAGGAAAGATCCAGAAGCTCAGATCCAACACTGGAACATTGACAAGGAGCAAGGAAGACAGAATCAGGTGGAGTTAAATAACAAGGCAGCCAACGAGCTCACCAGAACACCTGAGGGAGGAAGCCCAGAAGCTGCAGTACCACTTGTGACCACAGGAGTGAATTCAGCCACAGAATTCACAACAGTACCCCCCCCCTTGAGGAGGGGTCACCGAACCCTCACCAGAGCCCCCAGGCCGACCAGGATGATCCACATGAAAGGCACGAACAAGATCTGGAGCATGGACATCAGAGGCAAAAACCCAGGAATTATCTTCCTGAGCATAACCCTTCCATTTAACCAGATACTGGAGTTTCCGTCTAGAGACACGAGAATCCAAAATTTTCTCCACAATATACTCCAATTCCCCCTCCACCAAAACAGGGGCAGGAGGCTCAACAGATGGAACCATAGGTGCCACGTATCTCCGCAACAACGACCTATGGAATACATTATGTATGGAAAAGGAGTCCGGGAGGGTCAGACAAAAGGACACAGGATTGAGAATCTCAGAAATCCTATACGGACCAATAAAACGAGGTTTAAATTTAGGAGAGGAAACCTTCATAGGAATATGACGAGAAGATAACCAAACCAGATCCCCAACACGAAGTCGGGGACCCACACGGCGTCTGCGATTAGCGAAAAGTTGAGCCTTCTCCTGGGACAAGGTCAAATTGTCCACTACCTGAGTCCAGATCTGCTGCAACCTGTCCACCACAGAATCCACACCAGGACAGTCCGAAGACTCAACCTGTCCTGAAGAGAAACGAGGATGGAACCCAGAATTGCAGAAAAATGGAGAGACCAAGGTAGCCGAGCTGGCCCGATTATTAAGGGCGAACTCAGCCAACGGCAAAAAGGACACCCAATCATCCTGGTCTGCAGAAACAATACATCTCAGATATGTTTCCAAGGTCTGATTGGTTCGTTCGGTCTGGCCATTAGTCTGAGGATGGAAAGCCGAGGAAAAAGATAGGTCAATGCCCATCCTACCACAAAAGGCTCGCCAGAACCTTGAAACAAACTGGGAACCTCTGTCAGAAACAATATTCTCAGGAATGCCATGCAAACGAACCACATGCTGGAAGAACAAAGGCATCAAATCAGAGGAGGAAGGCAATTTAACCAAGGGCACCAGATGGACCATTTTAGAAAAGCGATCACAGACCACCCAAATGACTGACATCTTTTGAGAAACGGGAAGGTCAGAAACGAAATCCATCGAAATATGTGTCCAAGGCCTCTTCGGGACCGGCAAGGGCAAAAGCAACCCACTGGCACGTGAACAGCAGGGCTTAGCTCTAGCACAAATCCCACAGGACTGCACAAAAGTATGTACATCCCGTGACAGAGATGGCCACCAGAAGGATCTAGCCACTAACTCTCTGGTACCAAAGATTCCTGGATGACCAGCCAACACCGAACAATTAAGTTCAGAGATAACTTTACTAGTCCACCTATCAGGGACGAACAGTTTCTCGGCCGGACAACGATCAGGTTTATTAGCCTGAAATTTTTGCAACACTCGCCGCAAATCAGGGGAGATGGCAGACACAAAGACTCCTTCCTTGAGGATACTTGCCGGCTCAGATAAACCCGGAGAGTCGGGCACAAAACTCCTAGACAGAGCATCCGCCTTCACATTTTTTGAGCCCGGAAGGTACGAAATCACAAAATCGAAGCGAGCAAAAAATAACGACCAACAGGCCTGTCTAGGATTCAAGCGCTTGGCAGACTCGAGATAAGTAAGGTTCTTATGATCAGTCAATACCACCACGCGATGCTTAGCTTCTTCAAGCTAATGACGCCACTCCTCGAATGCCCACTTCATGGCCAGCAACTCTCGGTTGCCCACATCATAATTACGCTCAGCAGCAGAAAACTTCCTGGAAAAGAAAGCACATGGTTTCAACACTGAGCAACCAGAACCTCTCTGTGACAAAACCGCCCCTGCTCCAATCTCAGAAGCATCAACCTCGACCTGGAACGGAAGAGAAACATCTGGTTGACACAACACAGGGGCAGAACAAAAACGACGCTTCAACTCCTGAAAAGCTTCCACGGCAGCAGAAGACCAATTAACCAAATCAGCACCCTTCTTGGTCAAATCGGTCAATGGTTTGGCAATGCTAGAAAAATTACAGATGAAGCGACGATAAAAATTAGCAAAGCCCAGGAACTTTTGCAGACTTTTCAGAGATGTCGGCTGAGTCCAATCCTGGATAGCTTGGACCTTAACCGGATCCATCTCGATAGTAGAAGGGGAAAAGATGAACCCCAAAAATGAAACTTTCTGCACACCGAAGAGACACTTTGATCCCTTCACGAACAAAGAATTAGCACGCAGGACCTGGAAAACCATTCTGACCTGCCAGAGGCGTAGCTAGAGCTTTTGCCGCCCGGGGCTGTTCCCGAGTTTGGCGCCCCCCCCCCATCCCCCCATCCCCCCATCCCCCCCCCCCTCCAGCTCAATACACACAAAGGTTACCAAAAATGGTTTTCCTGTTTTGTAGAACTTAAACTGGGCCTAATGGTGTCACCCCCACATGCCACACCTGTGACTTAATACCACCACACCATGACCAGGCCACATAGTGACCGAATAATACTACATACAAGGGACAAATACCACCGCACCATTTCCAGACCACATATTACCACCACATAGTGACTGAATACTACAATACTGATCAGTAATTAAAAAAAAAACCACAATACTATCACCATAAGTGCCAGTATTCACAGGAGATCTGTACTTAGTATGCAGTGTCTGTGTAGAGGTAATACAGAGATCACTGGTGACATTATACACAGGACCTCTATATAGTATACAGTGTATAGTGTCAGTGTATAGGTAACACTGACTCACCAGTGACGTCTCTAGGTGAAGTCCTTCATCTTTTATCCAGCACAGACCGCCATCATTCCTTCCAGCCAGGACTCGTTTCTGCAGGAAATAACACAGTTATCTCGAGCTCCGCTTGCAGAACACATTACTTAATTTTTCACAACTTCTACATTACACCACATGAAGAAAAAAAGGTGATATAGTGTCACTCTGCACAGTAACAGGACCGCCCCCCCATTTAAAACAGTATACTCAAAAAATAAAATAAATACATCACTGCAGTAACAATATCCCTTAATTATCCCCTATGGTAATAATATTCCCCACCCTGGCCCCGTTTATCTCATTCCTGGCTCCAGCCATATGTTGTCGTATCCTGCCCTCATGAGTATCCATTCTACCCCATATGATCTCCCCATCCTGCCCCACCAGCCTCCATCGTATCCGTCCTGCCCCATGATCCAATCCTGCCCCGTGTCTCCAATCATGCCCCGTATCTACATTCTGCCCATGCCTCAAGTCCTGCCCCCAGTGTGTCCAGCATATTACCCCCATGTTGTCCAGCAATCTGCCCCAGTGTGTCCAACATATTACCCCCATGTTGTCCAGCAATCTGCCCCAGTGTGTCCAGCATATTACCCCCAGTGTGTCCAGCAATCTGCCCCAGTATGTCCAGCATATTACCCCCAGTGTGTCCAGCAATCTGCCCTCAGTGTGTCCAGCAATCTGCCCCAGTGTCCAGCCTTTCCCCAGTGTGTCCAGCAGTCTGCCCCAGTGTGTCCAGCATATTACCCCCAGTGTCCAGCATTGCCCCAGTGTGTCCAGTATATTACCCCCAGTGTGTCCAGCAATCTGCCCCAGTGTCCAGCATTGCCCCAGTGTGTCCAGAAGTCTGCCCCAGGGTCTCCAGCATTGCCTCAATGTGTCCAGAAATCTGCCCCAGGGTCTCCAGTATTGCCCCAGTGTGTCCAGCAATCTGCCCCAGGGTCTCCAGTATTGCCCCAGTGTGTCCAGCATTCTGCCCCATAGTCTCCTGTACTGCCCCAGTGTGTCCAGCATTCTGCCCCATGGTCTCCAGTATTGCCCCAGTGTGTCCAGCAATCTGCCCCATGGTCTCCTGTATTGCCCCAGTGTGTCCAGCATTCTGCCCCATGGTCTCCAGTATTGCCCCGGTGTGTCCAGCAATCTGCCCCATGGTCTCCAGTATTGCCCCAGTATGTCCAGAAGTCTGCCCCAGGGTCTCCAGCATTGCCTCAATGTGTCCTGAGATCTGCCCCATGGTCTCCAGTATTCAGAGTGTCCAGCATTCTGCCCCATAGTCTCCTGTACTGCCCCAGTGTGTCCAGCATTCTGCCCCATGGTCTCCAGTATTGCCCCAGTGTGTCCAGCATTCTGCCCCATAGTCTCCAGTATTGCCCCAGTGTGTCCAGCATTCTGCCCCATGGTCTCCAGTATTGCCCCAGTGTGTCCAGCATTCTGCCCCATGGTCTCCAGTATTGCCCCAGTGTGTCCAGCATTCTGCCCCATGGTCTCCAGTATTGCCCCAGTGTGTCCAGCATTCTGCCCCATGGTCTCCAGTATTGCCCCAGTGTGTCCAGCAATCTGCCCCATAGTCTCCAGTATTGCCCCAGTGTGTCCAGCAATCTGCCCCATAGTCTCCTGTATTGCCCCAGTGTGTCCAGCAATCTGCCCCAGGGTCTCCAGTATTGCCCCAGTGTGTCCAGCAATCTGCCCCATAGTCTCCTGTATTGCCCCAGTGTGTCCAGCAATCTGCCCCATGGTCTCCAGTATTGCCCCAGTGTGTCCAGCATTCTGCCCCATGGTCTCCAGTATTGCCCCAGTGTGTCCAGCAATCTGCCCCATGGTCTCCTGTATTGCCCCAGTGTGTCCAGCAATCTGCCCCATGGTCTCCTGTATTGCCCCAGTGTGTCCAGCAATCTGCCCCATAGTCTCCTGTATTGCCCCAGTGTGTCCAGCAATCTGCCCCATGGTCTCCTGTATTGCCCCAGTGTGTCCAGCAATCTGCCCCACGGTCTCCAGTATTGCCCCAGTGTGTCCAGCAATCTGCCCCATGGTCTCCTGTATTGCCCCAGTGTGTCCAGCATTCTGCCCCATGGTCTCCAGCATTGCCCCAGCCCCAGACAGTCAGAAATAAAGAAAAAAAAAAAAAAGTAAAATCCTCACCTCTCCCGTTCCCAGCGCAGGTCCGGTGCAGTCAGCGTCTCTCCGGCTCTGCGACGCTCAGGACAGAGAGGCAGAGCGGCGCGCACAGTAGTGACGTCATCGCGCCCTCTGCTCTGAGACGTCGCAGAGTCAGAGGAGGCTGCAGCTGCCGGCGCCGCAGGAACCAGGAGAGGTGAGTATAGAGCGGGGGGCGGGGGCGGGGGCGGGACCCGGGGGTGGGGGGAGCTGGCCCTGGTCGTGGCGGCGGACGGCGCCGCCCGAAGATTTAAAGGGGCGTCTTTTTTTTTTTTTTTTTTTTTTTATCTTCTTCTGCAGCGCCGGCCGCCCCCAGCATTGTGCCGCCCGGGGCGGACCGCCCCCCCCGCACCCCCCTTCCTACGCCACTGTGACCTGCTTCACATGAGACTCCCAATCATCTGAGAAGATCAAAATGTCATCCAAGTAAACAATCAGGAATTTATCCAGATACTCACGGAAGATGTCATGCATAAAAGACTGAAAAACAGATGGAGCATTGGCAAGTCCGAACGGCATCACTAGATACTCAAAATGACCCTCGGGCGTATTAAATGCCGTTTTCCATTCATCTCCTTGCCTGATTCTCACCAGATTATACGCACCACGAAGATCTATCTTAGTGAACCAACTAGCCCCCTTAATCTGAGCAAACAAGTCAGATAACAATGGCAAGGGATACTGAAACTTAACAGTGATCTTATTAAGAAGGCGGCAATCAATACACGGTCTCAGCGAACCATCCTTCTTGGCTACAAAAAAGAACCCTGCTCCCAGTGGTGATGACGATGGGCGAATATGTCCCTTCTCCAGGGATTCCTTCACATAACTGCGCATAGCGGTGTGTTCAGGCACGGATAAATTAAATAAACGACCTTTAGGGAATTTACTACCAGGAATCAAATTGATAGCACAATCACAATCCCTATGCGGAGGTAGGGCATCGGACTTGGGCTCTTCAAATACATCCTGATAATCAGACAAGAACTCTGGGACCTCAGAAGGAGTGGATGACGAAATAGACAAAAATGGAACATCACCATGTACCCCCTGACAACCCCAGCTGGATACCGACATAGAGTTCCAATCCAATACTGGATTATGGGTTTGTAGCCATGGCAACCCCAACACGACCACATCATGCAGATTATGTAGCACCAGAAAGCGAATAACTTCCTGATGTGCAGGAGCCATGCACATGGTCAGCTGGGCCCAGTACTGAGGTTTATTCTTGGCCAAAGGTGTAGCATCAATTCCTCTCAACGGAATAGGACACCGCAAAGGCTCCAAGAAAAACCCACAACGTTTAGCATAATCCAAATCCATCAGATTCAGGGCAGCGCCTGAATCCACAAACGCCATGACAGAATACGATGACAAAGAGCATATCAAGGTAATGGACAGAAGGAATTTGGACTGTACAGTACCAATGACGGCAGACCTATCGAACCGCTTAGTGCGCTTAGGACAATCAGAAATAGCATGAGTGGAATCACCACAGTAGAAACACAGCCCATTCAGACGTCTGTGTTCTTGCCGTTCAACTCTGGTCATAGTCCTATCGCACTGCATAGGCTCAGGTTTAATCTCAGACAATACCGCCAGATGGTGCACAGATTTACGCTCGCGCAAGCGACGACCGATCTGAATGGCCAAAGACATAGACTCATTCAAACCAGCAGTCATAGGAAAACCCACCATGACATCCTTAAGAGCCTCAGAGAGACCCTTTCTGAACAAAGCTGCCAGCGCAGATTCATTCCACAGAGTGAGTACTGACCACTTCCTAAATTTCTGACAATATACTTCTATATCATCCTGACCCTGGCACAAAGCCAGCAAATTTTTCTCAGCCTGATCCACTGAATTAGGCTCATCGTACAGCAATCCGAGCGCCAGGAAAAATGCATCTAAGTAAATAGGGCAGCACACTGCAGCGCCAAAACATGCAAACTTGAAAACACAAAATTTGAACTGCATTACTGCACTGAAAATATGAAAAATGAGAGCTTTTAGCGCATAAAAATGGCCAATTTTATGTGTACCTCGTAGCCACGATAAGGCATCTCTCTTATACGAGGCCCTACGCTTGACCTACCTCTCTGAGAATAAACGTCTCCATCTGAATGGGTACATGTGAAACCTCTCCTTGGACTCAAATTCTCTCTCACTGTGGAGGGGTATTGGACCTATTATAATTAAAACACCTGAAGCTAGGAGGCGGGGAGTGCACGATCAGAAGGCTAGAGAATACATTTCAAAAAACCTGATCTGCACATCCAAACATAGACACAGTGTGAACAGGTGCTGAACCCAGAGTCGCCAACTCGTATATATTTAAGTAAATAGGGCAGCACACTGCAGCGCCAAAACATGCAAACTTGAAAACACAAAATTTGAACTGCATTACTGCACTGAAAATATGAAAAATGAGAGCTTTTAGCGCATAAAAATGGCCAATTTTATGTGTACCTCGTAGCCACGATAAGGCATCTCTCTTATACGAGGCCCTACGCTTGACCTACCTCTCTGAGAATAAACATCTCCATCTGAATGGGTACATGTGAAACCTCTCCTTGGACTCAAATTCTCTCTCACTGTGGAGGGGTATTGGACCTATTATAATTAAAACACCTGAAGCTAGGAGGCGGGGAGTGCACGATCAGAAGGCTAGAGAATACATTTCAAAAAACCTGATCTGCACATCCAAACATAGACACAGTGTGAACAGGTGCTGAACCCAGAGTCGCCAACTCGTATATATTTAAGTAAATAGGGCAGCACACTGCAGCGCCAAAACATGCAAACTTGAAAACACAAAATTTGAACTGCATTACTGCACTGAAAATATGAAAAATGAGAGCTTTTAGCGCATAAAAATGGCCAATTTTATGTGTACCTCGTAGCCACGATAAGGCATCTCTCTTATACGAGGCCCTACGCTTGACCTACCTCTCTGAGAATAAACGTCTCCATCTGAATGGGTACATGTGAAACCTCTCCTTGGACTCAAATTCTCTCTCACTGTGGAGGGGTATTGGACCTATTATAATTAAAACACCTGAAGCTAGGAGGCGGGGAGTGCACGATCAGAAGGCTAGAGAATACATTTCAAAAAACCTGATCTGCACATCCAAACATAGACACAGTGTGAACAGGTGCTGAACCCAGAGTCGCCAACTCGTATATATTTAAGTAAATAGGGCAGCACACTGCAGCGCCAAAACATGCAAACTTGAAAACACAAAATTTGAACTGCATTACTGCACTGAAAATATGAAAAATGAGAGCTTTTAGCGCATAAAAATGGCCAATTTTATGTGTACCTCGTAGCCACGATAAGGCATCTCTCTTATACGAGGCCCTACGCTTGACCTACCTCTCTGAGAATAAACGTCTCCATCTGAATGGGTACATGTGAAACCTCTCCTTGGACTCAAATTCTCTCTCACTGTGGAGGGGTATTGGACCTATTATAATTAAAACACCTGAAGCTAGGAGGCGGGGAGTGCACGATCAGAAGGCTAGAGAATACATTTCAAAAAACCTGATCTGCACATCCAAACATAGACACAGTGTGAACAGGTGCTGAACCCAGAGTCGCCAACTCGTATATATTTAAGTAAATAGGGCAGCACACTGCAGCGCCAAAACATGCAAACTTGAAAACACAAAATTTGAACTGCATTACTGCACTGAAAATATGAAAAATGAGAGCTTTTAGCGCATAAAAATGGCCAATTTTATGTGTACCTCGTAGCCACGATAAGGCATCTCTCTTATACGAGGCCCTACGCTTGACCTACCTCTCTGAGAATAAACGTCTCCATCTGAATGGGTACATGTGAAACCTCTCCTTGGACTCAAATTCTCTCTCACTGTGGAGGGGTATTGGACCTATTATAATTAAAACACCTGAAGCTAGGAGGCGGGGAGTGCACGATCAGAAGGCTAGAGAATACATTTCAAAAAACCTGATCTGCACATCCAAACATAGACACAGTGTGAACAGGTGCTGAACCCAGAGTCGCCAACTCGTATATATTTAAGTAAATAGGGCAGCACACTGCAGCGCCAAAACATGCAAACTTGAAAACACAAAATTTGAACTGCATTACTGCACTGAAAATATGAAAAATGAGAGCTTTTAGCGCATAAAAATGGCCAATTTTATGTGTACCTCGTAGCCACGATAAGGCATCTCTCTTATACGAGGCCCTACGCTTGACCTACCTCTCTGAGAATAAACGTCTCCATCTGAATGGGTACATGTGAAACCTCTCCTTGGACTCAAATTCTCTCTCACTGTGGAGGGGTATTGGACCTATTATAATTAAAACACCTGAAGCTAGGAGGCGGGGAGTGCACGATCAGAAGGCTAGAGAATACATTTCAAAAAACCTGATCTGCACATCCAAACATAGACACAGTGTGAACAGGTGCTGAACCCAGAGTCGCCAACTCGTATATATTTAAGTAAATAGGGCAGCACACTGCAGCGCCAAAACATGCAAACTTGAAAACACAAAATTTGAACTGCATTACTGCACTGAAAATATGAAAAATGAGAGCTTTTAGCGCATAAAAATGGCTAATTTTATGTGTACCTCGTAGCCACGATAAGGCATCTCTCTTATACGAGGCCCTACGCTTGACCTACCTCTCTGAGAATAAACGTCTCCATCTGAATGGGTACATGTGAAACCTCTCCTTGGACTCAAATTCTCTCTCACTGTGGAGGGGTATTGGACCTATTATAATTAAAACACCTGAAGCTAGGAGGCGGGGAGTGCACGATCAGAAGGCTAGAGAATACATTTCAAAAAACCTGATCTGCACATCCAAACATAGACACAGTGTGAACAGGTGCTGAACCCAGAGTCGCCAACTCGTATATATTTAAGTAAATAGGGCAGCACACTGCAGCGCCAAAACATGCAAACTTGAAAACACAAAATTTGAACTGCATTACTGCACTGAAAATATGAAAAATGAGAGCTTTTAGCGCATAAAAATGGCCAATTTTATGTGTACCTCGTAGCCACGATAAGGCATCTCTCTTATACGAGGCCCTACGCTTGACCTACCTCTCTGAGAATAAACGTCTCCATCTGAATGGGTACATGTGAAACCTCTCCTTGGACTCAAATTCTCTCTCTCAGGTGTTTTAATTATAATAGGTCCAATACCCCTCCACAGTGAGAGAGAATTTGAGTCCAAGGAGAGGTTTCACATGTACCCATTCAGATGGAGACGTTTATTCTCAGAGAGGTAGGTCAAGCGTAGGGCCTCGTATAAGAGAGATGCCTTATCGTGGCTACGAGGTACACATAAAATTGGCCATTTTTATGCGCTAAAAGCTCTCATTTTTCATATTTTCAGTGCAGTAATGCAGTTCAAATTTTGTGTTTTCAAGTTTGCATGTTTTGGCGCTGCAGTGTGCTGCCCTATTTACTTAAATATATACGAGTTGGCGACTCTGGGTTCAGCACCTGTTCACACTGTGTCTATGTTTGGATGTGCAGATCAGGTTTTTTGAAATGTATTCTCTAGCCTTCTGATCGTGCACTCCCCGCCTCCTAGCTTCAGGTGTTTTAATTATAATAGGTCCAATACCCCTCCACAGTGAGAGAGAATTTGAGTCCAAGGAGAGGTTTCACATGTACCCATTCAGATGGAGACGTTTATTCTCAGAGAGGTAGGTCAAGCGTAGGGCCTCGTATAAGAGAGATGCCTTATCGTGGCTACGAGGTACACATAAAATTGGCCATTTTTATGCGCTAAAAGCTCTCATTTTTCATATTTTCAGTGCAGTAATGCAGTTCAAATTTTGTGTTTTCAAGTTTGCATGTTTTGGCGCTGCAGTGTGCTGCCCTATTTACTTAAATATATACGAGTTGGCGACTCTGGGTTCAGCACCTGTTCACACTGTGTCTATGTTTGGATGTGCAGATCAGGTTTTTTGAAATGTATTCTCTAGCCTTCTGATCGTGCACTCCCCGCCTCCTAGCTTCAGGTGTTTTAATTATAATAGGTCCAATACCCCTCCACAGTGAGAGAGAATTTGAGTCCAAGGAGAGGTTTCACATGTACCCATTCAGATGGAGACGTTTATTCTCAGAGAGGTAGGTCAAGCGTAGGGCCTCGTATAAGAGAGATGCCTTATCGTGGCTACGAGGTACACATAAAATTGGCCATTTTTATGCGCTAAAAGCTCTCATTTTTCATATTTTCAGTGCAGTAATGCAGTTCAAATTTTGTGTTTTCAAGTTTGCATGTTTTGGCGCTGCAGTGTGCTGCCCTATTTACTTAAATATATACGAGTTGGCGACTCTGGGTTCAGCACCTGTTCACACTGTGTCTATGTTTGGATGTGCAGATCAGGTTTTTTGAAATGTATTCTCTAGCCTTCTGATCGTGCACTCCCCGCCTCCTAGCTTCAGGTGTTTTAATTATAATAGGTCCAATACCCCTCCACAGTGAGAGAGAATTTGAGTCCAAGGAGAGGTTTCACATGTACCCATTCAGATGGAGACGTTTATTCTCAGAGAGGTAGGTCAAGCGTAGGGCCTCGTATAAGAGAGATGCCTTATCGTGGCTACGAGGTACACATAAAATTGGCCATTTTTATGCGCTAAAAGCTCTCATTTTTCATATTTTCAGTGCAGTAATGCAGTTCAAATTTTGTGTTTTCAAGTTTGCATGTTTTGGCGCTGCAGTGTGCTGCCCTATTTACTTAAATATATACGAGTTGGCGACTCTGGGTTCAGCACCTGTTCACACTGTGTCTATGTTTGGATGTGCAGATCAGGTTTTTTGAAATGTATTCTCTAGCCTTCTGATCGTGCACTCCCCGCCTCCTAGCTTCAGGTGTTTTAATTATAATAGGTCCAATACCCATCCACAGTGAGAGAGAATTTGAGTCCAAGGAGAGGTTTCACATGTACCCATTCAGATGGAGACGTTTATTCTCAGAGAGGTAGGTCAAGCGTAGGGCCTCGTATAAGAGAGATGCCTTATCGTGGCTACGAGGTACACATAAAATTGGCCATTTTTATGCGCTAAAAGCTCTCATTTTTCATATTTTCAGTGCAGTAATGCAGTTCAAATTTTGTGTTTTCAAGTTTGCATGTTTTGGCGCTGCAGTGTGCTGCCCTATTTACTTAAATATATACGAGTTGGCGACTCTGGGTTCAGCACCTGTTCACACTGTGTCTATGTTTGGATGTGCAGATCAGGTTTTTTGAAATGTATTCTCTAGCCTTCTGATCGTGCACTCCCCGCCTCCTAGCTTCAGGTGTTTTAATTATAATAGGTCCAATACCCCTCCACAGTGAGAGAGAATTTGAGTCCAAGGAGAGGTTTCACATGTACCCATTCAGATGGAGACGTTTATTCTCAGAGAGGTAGGTCAAGCGTAGGGCCTCGTATAAGAGAGATGCCTTATCGTGGCTACGAGGTACACATAAAATTGGCCATTTTTATGCGCTAAAAGCTCTCATTTTTCATATTTTCAGTGCAGTAATGCAGTTCAAATTTTGTGTTTTCAAGTTTGCATGTTTTGGCGCTGCAGTGTGCTGCCCTATTTACTTAAATATATACGAGTTGGCGACTCTGGGTTCAGCACCTGTTCACACTGTGTCTATGTTTGGATGTGCAGATCAGGTTTTTTGAAATGTATTCTCTAGCCTTCTGATCGTGCACTCCCCGCCTCCTAGCTTCAGGTGTTTTAATTATAATAGGTCCAATACCCCTCCACAGTGAGAGAGAATTTGAGTCCAAGGAGAGGTTTCACATGTACCCATTCAGATGGAGACGTTTATTCTCAGAGAGGTAGGTCAAGCGTAGGGCCTCGTATAAGAGAGATGCCTTATCGTGGCTACGAGGTACACATAAAATTGGCCATTTTTATGCGCTAAAAGCTCTCATTTTTCATATTTTCAGTGCAGTAATGCAGTTCAAATTTTGTGTTTTCAAGTTTGCATGTTTTGGCGCTGCAGTGTGCTGCCCTATTTACTTAAATATATACGAGTTGGCGACTCTGGGTTCAGCACCTGTTCACACTGTGTCTATGTTTGGATGTGCAGATCAGGTTTTTTGAAATGTATTCTCTAGCCTTCTGATCGTGCACTCCCCGCCTCCTAGCTTCAGGTGTTTTAATTATAATAGGTCCAATACCCCTCCACAGTGAGAGAGAATTTGAGTCCAAGGAGAGGTTTCACATGTACCCATTCAGATGGAGACGTTTATTCTCAGAGAGGTAGGTCAAGCGTAGGGCCTCGTATAAGAGAGATGCCTTATCGTGGCTACGAGGTACACATAAAATTGGCCATTTTTATGCGCTAAAAGCTCTCATTTTTCATATTTTCAGTGCAGTAATGCAGTTCAAATTTTGTGTTTTCAAGTTTGCATGTTTTGGCGCTGCAGTGTGCTGCCCTATTTACTTAAATATATACGAGTTGGCGACTCTGGGTTCAGCACCTGTTCACACTGTGTCTATGTTTGGATGTGCAGATCAGGTTTTTTGAAATGTATTCTCTAGCCTTCTGATCGTGCACTCCCCGCCTCCTAGCTTCAGGTGTTTTAATTATAATAGGTCCAATACCCCTCCACAGTGAGAGAGAATTTGAGTCCAAGGAGAGGTTTCACATGTACCCATTCAGATGGAGACGTTTATTCTCAGAGAGGTAGGTCAAGCGTAGGGCCTCGTATAAGAGAGATGCCTTATCGTGGCTACGAGGTACACATAAAATTGGCCATTTTTATGCGCTAAAAGCTCTCATTTTTCATATTTTCAGTGCAGTAATGCAGTTCAAATTTTGTGTTTTCAAGTTTGCATGTTTTGGCGCTGCAGTGTGCTGCCCTATTTACTTAAATATATACGAGTTGGCGACTCTGGGTTCAGCACCTGTTCACACTGTGTCTATGTTTGGATGTGCAGATCAGGTTTTTTGAAATGTATTCTCTAGCCTTCTGATCGTGCACTCCCCGCCTCCTAGCTTCAGGTGTTTTAATTATAATAGGTCCAATACCCCTCCACAGTGAGAGAGAATTTGAGTCCAAGGAGAGGTTTCACATGTACCCATTCAGATGGAGACGTTTATTCTCAGAGAGGTAGGTCAAGCGTAGGGCCTCGTATAAGAGAGATGCCTTATCGTGGCTACGAGGTACACATAAAATTGGCCATTTTTATGCGCTAAAAGCTCTCATTTTTCATATTTTCAGTGCAGTAATGCAGTTCAAATTTTGTGTTTTCAAGTTTGCATGTTTTGGCGCTGCAGTGTGCTGCCCTATTTACTTAAATATATACGAGTTGGCGACTCTGGGTTCAGCACCTGTTCACACTGTGTCTATGTTTGGATGTGCAGATCAGGTTTTTTGAAATGTATTCTCTAGCCTTCTGATCGTGCACTCCCCGCCTCCTAGCTTCAGGTGTTTTAATTATAATAGGTCCAATACCCCTCCACAGTGAGAGAGAATTTGAGTCCAAGGAGAGGTTTCACATGTACCCATTCAGATGGAGACGTTTATTCTCAGAGAGGTAGGTCAAGCGTAGGGCCTCGTATAAGAGAGATGCCTTATCGTGGCTACGAGGTACACATAAAATTGGCCATTTTTATGCGCTAAAAGCTCTCATTTTTCATATTTTCAGTGCAGTAATGCAGTTCAAATTTTGTGTTTTCAAGTTTGCATGTTTTGGCGCTGCAGTGTGCTGCCCTATTTACTTAAATATATACGAGTTGGCGACTCTGGGTTCAGCACCTGTTCACACTGTGTCTATGTTTGGATGTGCAGATCAGGTTTTTTGAAATGTATTCTCTAGCCTTCTGATCGTGCACTCCCCGCCTCCTAGCTTCAGGTGTTTTAATTATAATAGGTCCAATACCCCTCCACAGTGAGAGAGAATTTGAGTCCAAGGAGAGGTTTCACATGTACCCATTCAGATGGAGACGTTTATTCTCAGAGAGGTAGGTCAAGCGTAGGGCCTCGTATAAGAGAGATGCCTTATCGTGGCTACGAGGTACACATAAAATTGGCCATTTTTATGCGCTAAAAGCTCTCATTTTTCATATTTTCAGTGCAGTAATGCAGTTCAAATTTTGTGTTTTCAAGTTTGCATGTTTTGGCGCTGCAGTGTGCTGCCCTATTTACTTAAATATATACGAGTTGGCGACTCTGGGTTCAGCACCTGTTCACACTGTGTCTATGTTTGGATGTGCAGATCAGGTTTTTTGAAAGGAAAAATGCATCGACACCACTCAATGCAGGGTCTCCTGGCGCAAGAGAAAATGCCCAGTCCTGAGGGTCGCCGCGCAAAAAAGAAATAATAATCAAAACCTGTTGAACTGAATTACCAGAAGAATGAGGTTTCAAGGCCAGAAATAGCTTACAATAATTTTTGAAGCTCAGAAACTTAGTTCTATCACCAAAAAACAAATCAGGAATAGGAATTCTTGGTTCTAGCATAGATTTCTGATCAATTGTATCTTGAATCTTTTGTACATTTATAACGAGATTATCCATTGAAGAGCACAGAGCCTGAATATCCATGTCCACAGCTGTGTCCTGAAGCACCCTAATGTCTAGGGGAAAAAAAAGACTGAACACAGAGCTGAGAAAAAAAAATGATGTCAGAACTTCATTTTTCCCTCTATTGAGAATCATTAGTTTTGGCTCCTTGTACTGTTATGAAGGCAATCCAGTAACACAGTGTGCCAGTAATCAGAGCACATACAGTGATCTGACAATAACCCAAAAACAATAGAACGAGCTCTGAGACGTGGAATCTCTGTAGACCGCAATACCTGAACCTATCCTAAACACAACTAAAGGCAGCTGTGGATTGCGCCTGACACTACCTATGCAACTCGGCACAGCCTGAGGAACTGACTAGCCTGAAGATAGAAATACAAGCCTGACTTGCCTCAGAGAAATACCCCAAAGGAAAAGGCAGCCCCCCACATATAATGACTGTTAGCAAGATGAAAAGACAAAACGTAGGGATGAAATAGATTCAGCAAAGTGAGGCCCGATATTCTAGATAGAGCGAGGATAGCAAAGAGAACTTTGCAGTCTACAAAAAACCCTAAAGAAAAAAAACACGCAAAGGGGGCAAAAAGACCCACCGTGCCGAACTAACGGCACGGCGGTACACCCTTTGCATCTCAGAGCTTCCAGCAAAAACGAATAGACAAGCTGGACAGAAAAAACAGCAACAAAAGCAAAGAAGCACTTATCTAAGCAGAGCAGCAGGCCACAGGAAAGATCCAGAAGCTCAGATCCAACACTGGAACATTGACAAGGAGCAAGGAAGACAGAATCAGGTGGAGTTAAATAACAAGGCAGCCAACGAGCTCACCAGAACACCTGAGGGAGGAAGCCCAGAAGCTGCAGTACCACTTGTGACCACAGGAGTGAATTCAGCCACAGAATTCACAACAACTGACTAAATGGAATGAGGATGCCTTGGCGGCAATTTTCAGAAAGGGTCTTTCTGAATCCGTTAAAGATGTTATGGTGGGGTTCCCCACGCCTGCTGGTTTGAGTGATTCTATGTCTCTGGCCATTCAGATTGATCGGCGCTTGCGCAGAGTTGTGCACACTGTGGCGTTGTCCTCCGAGAGGAGCCCTGAGCCTATGCAGTGTGTTAGGATTTTGTCTAGAGCTGAACGACAAGGATTTAGGCGTCAGAATAGGTTGTGTTTTTACTGCGGCGATTCTGCTCATGTTATTTCTGATTGCCCTAAGCGTACAAAGAGAATCGCTAGTTCTGTTACCATCAGTACTGTACAACCAACACTGTTATATATGACCTTGATCTGCTCATTATCGTCATTTTTTGTCATGGCATTTGTGGATTCAGGCGCCGCTCTGAATTTAATGGACTTAGAATTTGCCAGACGTTGTAGTTTCCCCTTGCAGCCTTTGCAGAACCCTATTCCTTTAAGGGGGATTGATGCTACACCGTTGGCTAAAAATAAACCTTAGTTTTGGACACAGCTGACCATGCGCATGGCGCCAGCCCATCAGGAAGATTGTCGTTTTCTGGTGTTGCATAATTTGCATGATGATATTGTGCTGGGTTTTCCATGGTTACAGCTACATAATCCGGTGTTAGATTGGAAATCCATGTCTGTGACTAGTTGGGGTTGTCAGGAGGTTCATGATCACGTTCCTTTGATGTCGATTTCCTCTTCCCCCTCTTCTGAAATTCCTGAGTTTTTGTCAGATTTCCAGGATGTATTCGATGAGCTTAAATCCAGTTCCCTTCCACCACATAGGGACTATGATTGTGCTATTGACTTGATTCCAGGTTGAAAGTTCCCTAAGGGTCGACTTTTCAACCTGTCTGTGCCAGCACATGCCGCCATGCGGAGCTATATTAAGGAGTCTTTGGAGAAGGGGCATATTCGGCCATCTTCTTCACCATTGGGAGCAGGTTTTTTTTTTGTTGCCAAGAAGGATGGCTCCTTGAGACCGTGTATTGATTATCGCCTCTTGAATAAGATCACGGTCAAATTTCAATACCCTTTGCCTTTGCTTACTGATTTGTTTGCTAGGATTAAGGGGGCTAGCTGGTTTACTAAGATTGACCTTCGAGGGGCATATAATCTTATTCGTATTAAACAGGGTGACGAGTGGAAAACTGCATTTAATACGCCCGAAGGCCATTTTGAATACCTAGTGATGCCATTCGCACTCTCTAATGCCCCATCTGTGTTCCAGTCCTTCATGCATGATATCTTTCGGAGTTATCTTGATAAGTTCATGGTTGTATATTTGGATGATATTTTGATTTTTTCCGATGATTGGGAGTCTCATGTGAAACAGGTCAGGATGGTATTTCAGATCCTCCGTGATAATGCTTTGTTTGTGAAGGGGTCGAAGTGCCTCTTTGGAGTGCAGAAGGTTTCTTTTTTGGGCTTCATTTTTTCTCCCTCATCTATAGAAATGGATCCGGTTAAGGTTCAGGCCATTCATGATTGGATTCAGCCCACATCTGTGAAGAGCCTTCAGAAATTCTTGGGCTTTGCTAATTTTTATCGTCGTTTCATTGCCAACTTCTCCAGTGTGGTTAAACCTCTGACCGATTTGACAAAGAAAGGCGCTGATGTGACGAATTGGTCCTCCGCGGCTGTTTCTGCCTTTCAGGAGCTTAAACGCCGATTTACTTCTGCCCCTGTGTTGCGTCAGCCGGATGTTTCTCTTCCATTTCAGGTTGAGGTTGACGCGTCTGAGATTGGGGCAGGGGCCGTTTTGTCTCAGAGGAATTCTGATGGTTCCTTGATGAAACCGTGTGCCTTCTTTTCTCGGAAGTTTTCGCCTGCGGAACGCAATTATGATGTGGGCAATCGGGAGTTGTTGGCTATGAAGTGGGCATTTGAGGAGTGGCGACATTGGCTTGAGGGGGCCAAGCACCGTATTGTGGTCCTGACCGATCATAAGAATCTGATTTACCTCGAGTCTGCCAAACGACTGAACCCTAGGCAGGCTCGATGGTCCCTGTTTTTCTCCCGTTTTGATTTTGTGGTCTCGTATCTTCCGGGTTATAAGAATGTTAAGGCTGATGCCCTCTCTAGGAGTTTTTTGCCTGATTCTCCTGGGGTCCTTGAGCCGGTCGGCATTCTGAAGGAAGGAGTGATTATTTCTGCCATCTCCCCTGATTTACGACGGGTTCTTCAGGAATTTCAGGCTGATAAACCTGACCGCTGTCCAGTGGGGAAACTGTTTGTTCCTGATAGATGGACTAGTAAAGTGATCTCTGAGGTTCATTGTTCTGTGTTGGCTGGCCATCCTGGGATTTTTGGTACCAGAGATTTGGTTGGTAGGTCCTTTTGGTGACCTTCTTTGCCGCGGGATGTGCGTTCTTTTGTGCAGTTCTGTGGGACTTGTGCGCGGGCCAAGCCTTGTTGTTCCCGTGCTAGTGGGTTGCTTCTGCCTTTGCCGGTCCCTGAGAGGCCTTGGACGCATATTTCTATGGATTTTATTTCAGATCTTCCGGTTTCCCAGAGGATGTCGGTTATCTGGGTGGTTTGTGATCGGTTTTCTAAGATGGTTCATTTGGTACCTTTGCCTAAATTGCCTTCCTCTTCTGATTTGGTTCCGTTGTTTTTTCAGCATGTGGTTAGTTTGCATGGCATTCCGGAGAATATTGTGTCCTATAGAGGTTCCCAGTTTGTTTCTAGGTTTTGGCGGGCCTTTTGTGCTAGGCTGGGCATTGATTTGTCTGTTTCTTCCGCATTTCATCCTCAGACAAATGGCCAAACCGAGCGAACTAATCAGACTTTGGAAACTTATTTGAGATGCTTTGTGTCTGCTGATCAGGATGATTGGGTGGCTTTCTTGCCATTGGCCGAGTTTGCCCTTTATAATCGGGCTAGTTTTGCTACCTTGGTTTCGCCTTTTTTTTGTAATTTTGGTTTTCATCCTCGTTTTTCTTCAGGGCAGGTTGAGCCTTCTGATTGTCCTGGTGTGGATTCTGTGGTTGACAGGCTGCAGCAAATTTGGGCTCATGTGGTGGACAATTTGGTGTTGTCTCAGGAGGAGGCTCAGCGTTTTGCTAACCGTCGTCGGTGTGTTAGTTCCCGGCTTCGGGTTGGGGATTTGGTCTGGTTGTCTTCTCGTCATGTTCCTATGAAGGTTTCTTCCCCTAAGTTCAAGCCTCGGTTTATTGGTCCTTATAGGATTTCTGAGATTATCAATCCTGAGTCTTTTCGTTTGGCCCTTCCAGCCTCTTTTTCCATCCATAATGTTTTCCATAGATCTTTGTTGCGGAAGTATGTGGTGCCCGTTGTTCCCTCTGTTGATCCTCCGGCCCCGGTGTTGATTGATGGGGAGTTGGAGTATGTGGTTGAGAAGATTTTGGATTCTCGTTTTTCGAGGCGGAAGCTTCAGTATCTTGTCAAATGGAAGGGTTATGGCCAGGAGGATAATTCTTGGGTTGTTGCCTCCGATGTTCATGCTGACGATTTGGTTCGTGCCTTTCATTTGGCTCGTCCTGATCGGCCTGGGGGGCTCTGGTGAGGGTTCGTGACCCCTCCTCAAGGGGGGGTACTGTTGTGAATTCTGCTCTTGGGCTCCCTCCGGTGATTATGAGTGGTAGTGCTGCTGTCTTTGGATCGCAGCATTTATCAGGTGTGTCCACTTATTGCAATTTGGACTGGGCTATTTAGTCTTGCTTGATCCTTTAGTCAGTGCCAGTTGTCCATTGTTTTTGGAGGATTCACATCCCTACCTGGTCTCTCCTGTTTTGCTGTTCTTTTCAACAAAGATAAGTTCTGGCTTTGTTTTTGCTGTCCACATGCTGTGGGTCTTATAGTTCAGTGCATTTTCATGTTTTGTTTTGTCCAACTTGGTCTGTGTAAGGATTTTTTGGCAGCCAAGCTGTATCTCTGGAGATGCAGATATACCCTCCATGTCTTTAGTCAGATGTGGAGATTTGTATTTTCTGTGGTGGATATTTTCTAGTGTTTTAATACTGACCGCATAGTACTCTGTCCTATTCTTTCTTTTTAGCTAGAAAGGCCTCCTTTGCTAAATCCTGATTTCAGTCTGCGTATGTCTTATCCCTCTCCTCTCACAGTCAATATTTGTGGGGGGGCTTTCTATCCTTTGGGGATTTTCTCTGAGGCAAGATAGTTTTCCCGTTTCTATCTTTAGGGGAAGTTAGTCCTTAGGCTGTGTCGAGGTGTCTAGGGAGTGTTAGGTACTTCCCACGGCTACTTCTAGTTGCGGTGCTAAGTTCAGGGTCTGCGGTCAGTACAGGTACCACCTTCTCCAGATTACGTCTCATGCTGCTCCTAGGCCACCAGATCATAACACTAACCATTCTGAAACCCTTCTAATAAATGTGAAAGGCAAACTGTATAATCTGTCTTCATAGGTTCCTTTACTGATGACTGGTACTCAAGTGTATCACAAAATTTGTTGGTGACTAGGGAGCCATCACAAGTATAATATAAAAAATTCCTTAGAAAATATCACCTTTATGTCCTCTGCTGGTTATAAAAATCTACCCTAAATCGGCGGTTTTGAGGACCCATCCACTATTTTGATCGATACTGACTGGCAGCCCTTCACCCAGAGAGCGACTTTTGGTTGCCCAGAGCGTGGACTCGTGCTCTAAACACAGAGAGACTCTGAGACACACAGGCGGCCCCAGGGCCTGTCAGAGAGCCGCTTTTCCCGCCAGCTGGTGCCGGGTCTGGTACTGGAGTCAGCGCTGAGGTGAAACCCCCCATGCTGTTGGGGTCCAGGGGCCTCTCCGGATTAGGCTGCGGCGCCGGCGGAGCTGTTTTCTCCCGCTCCCTGGCTGGTGAGAGAGGTGAGCGGGGAGTGGAGGCGCTATCTTGGATCCTGCTGTGCCGTGGGGAGAATTGCTGAGCGGAGGCGCCACCTTCAGAGAGCCGTCCCCGCTCCCTCCGTCTGTGACCGTGAGGCACTGATCCCTCGGGCTTGCGGCGTGGGCCCCGGTGTCTGACTCCCGCAGGTACGTCCGCTGCTGACCCTCGCGGTCCCCTTCCCGCCCACCTCGGCCTTCCTGCACCGGTGGCTCCGGTCATCTTGGCGGCTCACGGTCAGCTGCGCCACAGGTCGGCGGCTTACCTGTTCCAGTGCGCTCTGCCTCCTCGGACCCGGCGCTGAGCCCAGACTGGGGGCGGCTCGCGGAGACCTGGGAGTCCCTTCGTCCTCTCCGGCTTCCCCCTTCCCGCCATGCGCCGCCATCTTGGCTCCTCACCGCGGGATCGCGGGTGTCTGCGACCTACAGGGGATAGCGACCTGTCTTCCTGGACCGAGTGCCTGTCTCCTGCTGCCCCATACCCAGGACAACAGCAAAACATTGTTTTATTGCCCGACCTGGATCCCTTGCTGCCCCATACCCAGCAAAATCAGACGCTCTACTCTCCCTCGGTGAGACAAGAGACCGCTTGTTGTGTCTACTCTATACCTTCACCCCCAACTTACTGCTGGAGTGCCACATTTTATACTATAATAAACTGCCTCATATAATTATAACTCTGAGGATAAAAAAATCCCTCTGTGGAATGGATCTAAAGCAAAAGAAGCCACTACATGGTCATTCACTGCCACCTACTGGAAGTACAACAGAAGTTCTATCCCAGATCTCACTTCTTTTCAGTTCATTTTTATTCCTTTTCTTTTCCTTTTTTTTTGCAATTATATTTCGTTTTTATAGACTTCCGTATCAGCTTAACATTGGGGTGACCCCTCTGCACAAGCTCAAAGGTATCGCCCCACACAGATAAATGGATAACTGATCCTTCTCTAAATGTTCAAGTGGTGATAATAGCACATCACGCTATCAGAAGCTTTAACATGGGCAAATCAAATAAGGAGCGTGAAAAAAGTTTGACTAAGGCTAGGTTCCCATTGCGTTAATGGGAACGCGCTAACGGACAGTGTTGCACGGCGAAATTAACGCCGTGCAACGCGTCCGTTAGCGCGCCCATTCACGGCAATGGGAACGCGCAGCACTAGCGACGCGCCGGTGTTTTGTGGCAGCGTCCGAGGCGCGCCCGCGTTCCGTTCGGGGATCTGCGAGAGCGGGGACGTTACCGCGAACCCGGAACGTGGCCACGGTAAAAACATTGCGTTAGCGCAATCTGCTAGCGCTAGCGCTAAACGGATTGCACTAACGCAATGTGACCCTAGCCTAAGGCTCTAGCGGAAAGCCAGAAATGCAACACACATGGTGACCTTGACAAATACCTTAAAAAGAGACCTGAAGCAACTCAGACTCCTCAAAAAAAAAAAAAACGCCTAAAAGGCCTATCTCCTCTGACACCTTGAGTGACACAGACTCTAGCAGAGACGTCTCAGACTGTGAATCTACTGTGGAGGACTCTGTACCAATCTCCAGAGCCTTTATGAAGAAGCTGATTGCTCAAAGTATGCAACCACTCTTGGAGGAAATAGCTGGCTTGCGAGCAGACATACAACAAATGGGCCATAGAGTGGAGACCTTGGAAGCGGCCAATGTGGAAGCGACAGAAGCAATAATTTGCTTACAAGACCAACTCCTTCAGCAACAACACCAGCTAAACACAGCCCTTTTAGCAGCGGAAGATCAGGAGAACCGTAGTAGAAGAAAAAATATCAGATTCAGAGGTATTCCCAAATCTTTTACTCGCGAATCCCTGGACAAGGTTTCCAGAGAAATTTTTTCTAACCTTCTGGGCAAGGAGAGGGCTGATACAGTTGTCATCGAAAGAGTTCACCGTGCTCTCAAACCCAGACCTAAACAGAACGACCCTCCAAGAGATGTTATATGCGGTCTCCTGAGTTATGTAGACACTGCAGCCATTCTAGCCAATGCGAAGGAGAAAGACAATCTCTCATATGATGGCTCCCAGCTTCAAATTTTTCAAGACCTGGCCCCATCCACTCTTGCAAAGAGGCGAATTCTCAAACCCCTCCTGACAGAAATGAGAGCAAAAGGCTTGTTACATAAGTGGCTTTTCCCGTTTGGTCTTGCTATAACACTAGGAAATCGACAGATCACAAGACGCTCCCCTGCAGATCTGGATGATGCCTGGAAAGCTCTTGATATTGCTCCAATAGACATTCCTTCCTGGTTGCCAGTCGACATGGGTTGGAGTCTTCCCCAGCTGTCGAAACCACAGGAGTGGACTATAAAGAAGAAGCACGCTTCCCCAAGATCGAAGAAGACCGTCACAAAAAGCCACCCTACCTGAACTCTTAGAAGCAATGCGTCGGCCTATGTTTGATCTTCCCTGACGAAGCCTGGTCTGCCGGGCGATACGCGTGGGGCATCACCACACCAGGTTGTATCTTTGTGGGAGGTTATCTCCCGTTTACCTTCTGTGACCCAGTGATTTCACCATATATAGGTTTCCCATTAGCCATTGTTTGGGCTCGCCCTTTTTTTTTTTTTTACTTCTGCTTGGGACATATTGTTGTGCCTACTATTGTTTTGTTGGCCTGGCACTGTGTGCATCCTGGCTTACTATTTTGGCACCATCCCGCTATTTACAATTTTGCGCTGTACCCCATGAGCCATTTGGGTTAATTTTGGGTTACCTTATTACATGCGAATGACTGCGGCTGGAGGCGTCACGGTGAGGTGTGATGAGAGGGGGCTGCAGGGAGAAGTGTGAGTGCGGCCGCTCCTGAGTAGTGGTGAGCGCAGGGGGCAGTGGTCCTGGCACTGAGGACCCCGAGTGTTGGGTGCAGGGCTCAGAGCAGTGTGATGGGTGCACCTTACCAGCTGTCAGGCTTCTTCTACCAGGGCAGGGGTTGATTTTACACCATAAGTGGGAATTGGGCCCCCCTCAAAAAGAAAAGGGCGATGCCAACTGCGGTGCGCTGCTCCTTTTTCCGCGTGGTCCTCGTCGCCCTCCTCCTTGTCGCTCTCCTCCAGCTTCTCTACCTCTCGCTTCTCTCTAACCTCCATGGACAGCAGCAGCAGCGCTCTGCCCATCCAGTGCTGGCGGGCACCCCCCGGGCAGAGCCAAGATGGCAGCTGGAGCAGAAGGACCACCTGAAGTCCGTGCTGGCATCCGGTGGCATCCTAGATGCCGGCGGACAATACCGCATTTACCGCCATCTCTTGGCCCGTGACGCGGGGCAGTCTAAGGATGTGGCGTTGGCATCTCATGCCAGCCTGAGTAACCTGTGGCATCTGCAGGAGCTGGTGCAGCGGTGGGATGGTAGGATCTCGTTAGCGCTGTTTGCATCTAGCGGAGCCCAGGCGAAACTAGCCGCGGTGCTGACCTATACCCTCGCCCAGCTGTGCCCGTCAGTGAGGCAGAGGGTATCCGTCCATCTGGTGTGCCAGTCCAGAGATACAGCCGTCTTCCCAGAACAAGATGACGCAGCCGAGTTTGCCCATCTTCAAACGTGTCAGGCCGTCTTCGCCAAGGTGGCAAATCTGGGCACAAATATAATAAACTACGCAGGGAACACGTCTTACCCCAACAATCTGCTCCGAAACGTCGCCAGGGGCGGAACTGGGAGCGCAGCCTTTGTACTGGTGCTCGATATTGATATGGTGCCCAGTCAGGGGCTGAGATCAGGCTTTTTTGACCTGGCTGATAAGGGGGTTGATCCACACCTGGTATTTGTGGTGCCTGCCTTTGAAATTAGACATACTAGGCGGCTGCCTGGCACCAAGGAGGAATTGCTGCGACTGTACTAGGTGGGAGAAGTGCGAGCGTTTTATGAGGAGTTATGCCCGCGATGCCAAGCACCTACTAACTATTCAGTGTGGCTAAACCTACCGGAGAAGGACCCTTCTAGGAGACTGGCAGTCGCCTACGTGGTGGAGTGGAGAGATCCGTGGGAACCGTTCTGTATCGGGAGTAAGGACGTGCCAGCCTACGACGAGAGGTTCAAGCAGTACGGGTTCAACAGGATCAGTCAGGCTTGTGAGCTGAATATGGCCGGCTTCTCCTTTGCAGTCCTGGACTCTGCATTTTTGCTTCATAAAGGCCATAAGCTCCCGGGGGACTTCCACAGTCAGAAAGAGGAGGAGAACAAAAGAAACCGCTTACTATACAGGGGCTTCAAGGATGAGCTGAAGATGAAGTACCCCCATTCCAGCAGACGCTGTTAATAGTATTGATGACCTGAACTGTGTGATGGGGAGTGGGAGATGTAGGTCATGGACACTGTATTTTTTAGAATTGCAGGATGGGTCTAGATCTAGTGAATCTAACGACCCCCCTCCAATGTGATGTACCTTTTTATTTATTGATGTGTGCGACTACTCAAAATATGAGACTGCATCTATCGTATCGGTCAGATCAAATTCCTCTATTATTCCTAACATATGGTAATTTCTTAGAATGGATCTAACTCATTCCTGTTCTGTGTATCAAAAGGTTTTGTTTTTTTTAAAGTTTTCTGTATAAGACCGGTTTCATACAACTCAAATATTAACTAAACTGAACACTCTGGTAGAGCCCGCCGGCACTCTGTCCTTGCCATGGGCACGGGAGGCGTGCCAGCGCTCTGTCCTTGCCTTGGGTGCGGGAGGCCCGCCGGCGCTCTGTCCTTGCCTTGGGCGCGGGAGGCCCGCCGGCGCTCTGTCCTTGCCTTGGGCGCGGGAGGCCCGCCAGCGCTCTGTCCTTGCCTTGGGCGCGGGAGGGCATCCGGCATTCTGTCCTTGCCTTGGGCGCGAGAGGGCATCCGGCGCTCTGTCCTTGCCTTAGGCGCGGGAGGGCATCCGGTGCTCTGTCCATCCCTTGGGCGCGGGAGGGCAGCCGGCGCTCTGTCCTTGCCTTGGGTGCGGGAGGGCAGCCGGCGCTCTGTCCTTGCCTTGGGTGCGGGAAGGCAGCCGGCGCTCTGTCCTTGCCTTGGGCGCGGGAGGGCAGCCGGTGCTCTGTCCTTGCCTTGGGTGCGGGAAGGCAGCCGGTGCTCTGTCCTTGCCTTGGGTGCGGGAAGGCAGCCGGTGCTCTGTCCTTGCCTTGGGCGCGGGAGGGCAGCCGGTGCTCTGTCCTTGCCTTGGGTGCGGGAAGGCAGCCGGTGCTCTGTCCTTGCCTTGGGCGCGGGAGGGCAGCCGGCGCTCTGTCCTTGCCTTGGGTGCGGGAGGGCAGCCGGCGCTCTGTCCTTGCCTTGGGTGCGGGAAGGCAGCCGGTGCTCTGTCCTTGCCTTGGGCGCGGGAGGGCAGCCGGCGCTCTGTCCTTGCCTTGGGCGCGGGAGGGCAGCCGGCGCTCTGTCCTTGCCTTGGGCGCGGGAGGGCAGCCGGCGCTCTGTCCCTGCCATGGGAAGCAAGCCTAGCCTGATAAATGACTAACAACCCTCTCCTGAATGCACACAGAGAACTCAATAGTGAAGGAAGGAGAACGGCCTCACACAACACATAAGGTGGGAATAAACTTTTTTAATTATTATGTAAAGGGTCTCTGTCCGTACATGATGACTGTTCAAACTGAGTCCCACTCCTCGGTGCTTCACGGTGCAGCCAGTCCTTTATATACTCCTCCCCACCTGCTTGATTTCTCTCAGTCTCCACCTCCTCTCCTTTGATTGACAGGTTTCATAGCGCCCGATAAGAAGGAAGGTGTTTTTATAAATGATTATCCCCTATAGATTGTAAGCTTGCGAGCAGGGCCCTCACTCCTCTTGGTATCTATTTTGAACTGTGATTTCTGTTATGCTGTAATGTCTATTGTCTGTACAAGTCCCCTCTATAATTTGTAAAGCGCTGCGGAATATGTTGGCGCTATATAAATAAAATTATTATTTATTATTTATTATTACACTGTATTATGGTCCGCTTTTCCTGTGTGTTTTTGATGGTGCTTATATGTTTTTAATTATGTTTTTATTGTTTATGGTGTGTTTTTTCTTTGATCTGTCAATAAAATCAGCTTGTATTTTATGTATTTTGTTGCTCATTAATTGCAGGTGTGCGACTTGTTGCAGTAATGCTTTTCTCTTTGGATTCTCAGTATAGTGTTTATTACTGTTACCGCACCCTCATAAATGTCTTTATATAATTATATGGCAGTGCGCCCAATCCCCTTTTAGCTTGGCCTATATTTGATAGACTGCCCTGAAAAAGGGTGGTTTTTTGACGTTGATACTATTTCTCCCCAGGTTATTTTTTGCTTGCAACGGAGACCGACTTATCAGGAGTTGAGAGGTCTCCTCCTGCCGTCTGTCTTGGTTTTGTTTTGTTTTTTATGTGTTGCTCTTACTTGCTCCACTTGTTTCCGGGAATAATTTCCTATTGTCTGTTTGAATTTTTAGATATCTCTTTTCTAAAGATCACCACTTGAACAACTCTCGCTCATGTTTGGGTTCTTTTGCAGCGCCCCAGAGATCTGGTCGTTGCAGTATGACACTCTGCCGCTAAGGGGAGTGATGGTACGTCTAATGGCACTGAAGGAATTCTACTGACCAGGTATCACCAGCACACATTACACTTCACACTCCGGCCACTAGGGGGAGAAAAAGGCTTTATTTATTGGGCCACTCCTCACACTGGTAAAACTAGGGGTTGGATAGGAAGTTAGTCAGAAGCTGACTGGGTTGGATTCAGGCAACATCCCGTGGCAGGGGGTGTTGCAGGGAGAAGACACAGGGGGGTCCCTGTCAGGCGTGGGAACCTGGCAGGTGCCTAGCGAACAGAGCGGCGGTATCCTAAGAGAGAGACACGAAGGGAAGGATATTGTGGAACAGTGAGAAACGAGATCAAGCACAAAGGAGTACCAGTAGGAGTCGTGCCATGAGACCGAGGCAACATCCTACTGAGGCGTGTAGCCGGTGGCCGGAACACCGCGGGAGTAACTGACTCTAGGCCTTACTTCGAACTCCGCAGGACAGTTAATTATAGGTTGGCTGTCTACCTTAAATTTCCTACGAAGACATAGGGGGCAACGCGTGGAGAGGGGCGTCTCTAGGGTCCCAGAAGAGCTCCGAGCCTTCCTGTCATACGGGTGCATCCTAGCCATAACATACTGGGGGACGAGAAACTAGTAACATCTGGAACAAGCGAGAGAGAATTAGAAAGAACGAACGAGAACAGCAGTTGTGAGGACTATTCCGAATGCTCAGCAGGGTAGCACTACAACACACAGGCGCTAGTGGTAGGCAACGATTTCCACCTGCAAAGGGAACTCTGGATGTGCCCATCGGACCGGCCGGTCTCAGATAGCCCTGTTAAACGTGCTCTGGATTGAGGATCCTGAAGTCTTCAGTAAAGAGGTAAAGAGACTGCAACCTTGTGTCCTCGTTATGACTGCACCTCACACCATCACCATCCACCTTACTGGGAAGCCCTGGGGACATACTTCACCTGTGGGAAGGTATACCATCCAGCTGCCATTCCATCACCCCAGCGGACCCCACAGCAGCGTCGGTCACCCTGACCGAACACCACAAGTGGCGTCACGAATCCCTGATAGACTGTACCACCTTTATTGGACGCCCCTTAGCAGGTTCGCGGACCGGGTCTAGCCACCGTGACAGCCTCAGAACCGAACCAGAGAGGCCCGGTACCGAGAGCTCGTGGCCCTGTGTCTGGGGGCGCTCCACTTACACCCGCCCCCCCCCCCCTGCGATGGGCAAGTACCATACTGTACAAAGTTGTTTGTTTACCTTGTTATATCGTTTTTTCAGGCTCTACGGTGTGATGGAGGATCTTGGGGACAGGACTGATGGCTGATGGTAAGACTGATGTGGGCTCGGTCACGGTGGCATCCTTTAACGTGAAGGGTCTCAACTCCCCCGCAAAACGAAATCAAACTCTTTCATTGCTAAAGAAACAATCTGCACAAATAGTATTTCTACAAGAAACACACTTTAAAACGGGTAGAGCTCCGAATATGTCATTCTCCTCTTTCCCCACTTGGTATAACAGTTGCTCCTCCTCTGCTTCTAAAGGAGTAAGCATAGTGCTTAGAAAGGGTCTTCCCTTTACATTCGGGGACAGTTTGGCAGATTCGGAGGGCAGATATATTTTTGTAAAAGGCCTACTGGCAAACACGAAAATTACCCTAGCTAACTTATATGCGCCCAATTCCAATCAAACTCAATGGTCATTAAAACTCTAGATACTCTCCATCTTTTCCAGGAAGGGCTGTTGATTGTGGGAGGTGACTTAAATTTAACGCTACAACCCAGTTTAGATGCTTCCAGTGGTTCCTCCCCCATTTCTAAGAAATCAAGACAAAAATTCTTAAACAAATTAAGTTCTCTACAGTTAGTTGACCCCTGGCGCAATTTCTTCCCCACCACAAAAGATTACACCTTCTTTTCACCTTCACATAACTCATACCACCGTATACAGGGTTGGACTGGCCCACCGGGATACCGGTGAAATGCCCGGTGGACCCCGACCCAGAGAGGAGGAGGAGGAAGGAAAAAAAAGAGAGACGCGGGCCCTTTAAATCTTCAGGCGGCGCCGACCGCCGCCACGACCAGGGCCCCCCCCACGCTCCCCCCGGTGCCATCGCTGGCATTGGGCCCCCCTTCTAAAACTCACCTCTCCTGGTTCCTGCGACAGCTGCAGCGTCTTCAGCGCCCTCTGACTCTGCGACGTCTCAGGGCAGAGGGCGCGATGACATCATCACTGCGCACTCAGCCTCTCTGTCCTGAGCGTTGCAGAGCCGGAGAGACGCTGAGTGCACCGGACCTGCGCTGGGAATGGGAGAGGTGAGGATTTTACTTTTTTTTTTTTCTTTATGTCTGACTGTCTGTCTGGGGGCAATGCTGGACACACTGGGGCAATGCTGGAGACCCTGGGGCAGATTGCTGGACACACTGGGGCAATGCTGGACACTGGGGTAGATTGCTGGACACACTGGGGGCAATGCTGGACACACTGGGGCAATGCTGGAGACCCTGGGGCAGATTGCTGGACACACTGGGGCAATGCTGGACACTGGGGCAGATTGCTGGATACACTGGGGGCAATGCTGGACACTGGGGCAGATTGCTGGAGACCCTGGGGCAGATTGCTAGACACACTGGGGCAATGCTGGAGACCCTGGGGCAGATTGCTGGACACACTGGGGCAATGCTGGACACTTGGGCAGATTGCTGGACACACTGGGGGCAATGCTGGACACACTGAGGCAATGCTGGAGACACTGGGGCAGATTGCTGGACACACTGGGGGCAATGCTGGACACTGGGGCAGATTGCTGGACACACTGGGGCAATGCTGGAGGCCCTGGGGCAGATTGCTGGACACACTGGGGCAATGCTGGACACTGGGGTAGATTGCTTGACACACTGGGGCAATGCTGGACACTGGGGCAGATTGCTGGACACACTGGGGGCAATGCTGGACACACTGGGGCAATGCTGGAGACCCTGGGGCAGATTGCTGATCACACTGGGTCAATGCTGGACACTGGGGCAGATTGCTGGACACACTGGGGGTAATATGCTGGACATACTGGGGCAGATTGCTGGACACACTGGGGCAGATTGCTGGACAACCTGGGGGTAATATGCTGGACACACTGGGGGTAATATGCTGGACACACTGGTGCAGATTGCTGGACACACTGGGGCAGATTGCTGGACACACTGTCTGGGGGAAATGCTGGACACACTGGGGCAATGCTGGACACACTGGGGCAGATTGCTGGACACACTGGGGCAATGCTGGACACTGGGGCAGATTGCTGGACACACTGTGGGCAATGCTGAACAATTGGACATACTGGGGCAGATTGCTGGACACACTGGGGGCAGTGCTGGACATACTGGGGCAGATTGCTGGACACACTGGGGGTAATATGTTGGACACACTGGGGGTAATATGCTGGACACACTGGGGGTAATATGCTGGACACACTGGGGCAGATTGCTGGACACACTGGGGCAGATTGCTGGACACACTGTCTGGGGGCAATGCTGGACATACTGGGGCAGATTGTTGAACACACTGTCTGGGGGCAAATCTGGACACACTGGGGCAATATGCTCGACATACTGGGGCAGATTGCTGGACACACTGTCTGGGGGAATGCTGTACACACTGGGGCAATATGCTTGACATACTGGGGCAGATTGCTGGACACACTGGGGGTAATATGCTGGACACACTGGGGGTAATATGCTGGACACACTGGGGCAGATTGCTGGACAAACTGGGGGTAATATGCTGGTCACACTGGGGGTAATATGCTGGACACACTGGGGCAGATTGCTGGACACACTGGGGGCAATGCTGGACACTTTGGGGCAATATGCTGGACATACTGGGGCAGATTGTTGAACACACTGTCTGGGGGCAAATCTGGACACACTGTCTGGGGGAAATGCTGGACACACTGGGGCAATATGCTTGACATACTGGGGAAGATTGCTGGACACACTGGGGGCAATGCTGGACACACTGGGGAAATATGCTGGACATACTGGGGCAGATTGCTGGACACACTGGGGGTAATATGCTGGACACTCTGGGGGTAATATGCTGAACACCCTGGGGCAGATTGCTGGACACACTGGGGCAGATTGCTGGACACACTGTCCGGGGCAATACTGGACACACTGGGGCAATATGCTTGACATACTGGGGCAGATTGCTGGACACACTGTCTGGGGGCAATGCTGGACACACTGGGGCAATATGCTGGACATACTGGGGCAATATGCTGGACATACTGGGGCAGGTTGCTGGACACACTGGGGGTAATATGCTGGACACACTAGGGGTAATATGCTGGACACACTGGGGCAGATTGCTGGACACACTGGGGGCAGGACTGGAGGCATGGGCAGAATGTAGATACGGGGCATGATTGGAGACACGGGGCAGAATGAAAGACGGGGCAGGATTGGATCATGGGGCAGGATGGATACGATGGAGACAGATGGGGCAGGATGGGGAGATCATATTGGGTAGAATGGATACTCATGAGGGCAGGATGCGAGAACATATGGCTGGAGCCAGGAATGAGATAAACGGGGCCAGGATGGGGAATATTATTACCATAGGGGCTAATTAAGGGATATTATTACTGCAGTGATGTATTTATTTTATTTTTTGAGTATACTGTTTTAAATGAGGGGGCGGTTCTGTTACTGTGCAGAGTGACACTATATCACCTTTTTTTCTTCATGTGGTGTAATGTAGAAGTTGTGAAAAATTAAGTAATGTGCTCTGCAAGCGGAGCTTGAGATAACTGTGTTATTTCCTGCAGAATCAAGTCCTGGCTGGAAGAAATGATGGTGGTCTGTGCTGGATGAAAGATGAAGGACTTCACCTAGAGACGTCACTGGTGAGTCAGTGTTACCTATACACTGACACTATACACTGTATACTATATACAGCAGTCCTGTATACAATGTCACCAGTGATCACTTTTTTACCTATACATTATATACAGAGCTCCTGTGTATAATACCACCAGTGATCTCTGTATTACCTCTACACAGACACTGCATACAAGTACAGATCTCCTGTGAATACTGGCACTTATGGTGATAGTATTGTGTTTTTTGTTTTTTTTATTACTGATCAGTATTGTAGTATTCAGTCACTATGTGGTGGTAATATGTGGTCTGGAAATGGTGTTGTGGTATTTGTCCCTTGTATCTGCTATTTGGTCACCAAGTGGTGGTAATATGTGGTCTTGACATGGTGTGGTGGTATTTGTCCCTTGTATGTAGTATTATTCGGTCACTATGTGGTCTGGTCATGGTGTGGTGGTATTTCTTCCTGTATGTGATATTATTGGTCTTGGTATAGTGGATTGTGTTGTGTATGGCGGTCATTTGTTCTCTCTGATATTAATTAGGAGAAGATTCTTTATTTCCATTAGAGTTTTAATGCTTTGTACACAGCGACGGAGATGCACTTACAGGGGGTTTCCTGTGGAAAAAAGTAATCACCTCTACACAGGATAAGTGATAACGTATTGATTGGTGGGGGTCTGACTGCTTGGACCCATTTAGCAAAATGTGGAACTTTTTATCCCCATTAGACTGGAGTGGCATGTCCGACTAGATCACTGATCCTTTCATTCCCTCAGTGGCTACACTTGTTTTTTTCTGGAAGCCCCAAAGAGAATGAATGGAGCTGCGGTCAGAAATCCCACCTGCCGCTGCATTTCAGAATAGTGATAAAAGTGTCATGTCAGGGATAAAACTCTGTATTTTCAGCTGATCGTCCCGGCGATTGCTATGAGGAGGAGGGGGCACAATCAGCTGAATAGACAGAGGCTGTAAGGTGGGGGACCTGGGTGACAGTCTGACACACGCAGTGCGCATGCCCAGGAATCCTAGCCCCGCACTGTGCATAATGCATAACACAGTGCGGGGCAGGGATTACCGAGGTGGGTGGCCGCACTGCCAGCACAGGCGCAGTCTCCAAGCCTGGCTGGGACGTCAGACCGCCAGAGCTTACTGCGCTTGCCCCACAAAGTTTTACACAGTGCAGGCGCCGGATTTGAAGAGAAAACAGCGCGGAGGGGGCGGCGCCGAAAGTCCCTGAAGATTGGAGTGACGGCAGAGTACCGTTCAAGCTGGGGATTGAGGACCCGCCTCTGTGGACAAAGAGAGGTATTTTTGCAAAGTTTCAAAGCGCTTTATTTTAGTAATACCTGAACACAAAACTAAAAGAGCCACCTTGTTAGAATGCAGCATTACTGCTGCACAAGGTGGCTCTTTTAGTTTATAACGGCTGCAGGGGGGTGACAGTGGCCCTTTAAACGTGAAATCAGCAAAACTGTTCATGTACTGCAGACATCGCTTCTACATGCATGGGAACAGAAGTAGCAAACTTACAACACAGCTGCTTAAAAAGTAAAAAGATAAGAAATTCATTAAACATGTTTTCACCAAGACAAACAAGAGAGTTGTGGACTCTAAGGAAATTGCTGAGACCTTCCGCCAATATTACGAATCCCTTTATAATTTACCCCCTCTGATGGCATGAATGACTGTTCAACGGCCTTATCCAAAATTCAAAATTTCTTGGCCCCTCTCTCTCTTCCAACAATCTCCCCTAAGGATTGCAACACACTTCTTGCTGAAGTCACACTAAAAGAGGTGGAAGACACTTTAAAGGCTACCCCCAATGGTAAATCTCCTGGTCCTGATGGGTTCCCGTTAGGATACTATAAAAAATTCTCTGACATCCTCCTCCATCTAGTAAATCTCTTCAATTCCTTCTTTGGAGGGATGACCCCACCCGATCAGGCGCTGGAAGCCTACATTGTCATTATACCCAAAGAGGGGAAAGACGACAGCCTTTGCAGTAATTACCGTCCCATTTTGTTACTCAACACTAATCTCAAATTGTGGGCTAAGATACTGGCCTCAAGAATTAATAAAGTATTAGGTGGGATTATTCGCCCTGATCAAGTGGGTTTTGTGAAAGGCCGGAAGGGCAAAGACAATTCGGTAAAGGTCCTGCACGCTATTTCCTACGCAAAGACAACCAGAACGCCGCTAACCATCCTGTCAACGGACGCCGAAAAAGCTTTCGACAGGATCAGTTGGCGATACATGGTCTGTACATTACAAAAATTCGCCTTCCTGCCCCCTTTCATAGATTCTATCATGTCCCTTTATGTGGACCCATCTGCTAGAGCCCTTTAAAATACGGAATGGCACCAGACAGGGCTGTCCTCTTTCCCCTGCCCTCTTTATCGTGGTAATGGAGACCCTAATGGAAAGGATAAGACAAGACACTTATATTAAAGGCCTAAAGGTGGGTGGGACAGAGGTCAAGGTGGCTGCCTTCGCTGATGATCTTCTACTTTTAACCACTAACCCAAGATCATCTTTTCCCAGACTTATGTCACTATTTGCAGAATTTGGTGAGATTTCCAATTTTAAAATAAATATGAACAAATCAGAAGCTTTAAATGTCTCGGCAAATATCTCAGATATCTCTAGATTAAAAAAAGATACCCCCTTCAACTGGCCTTCAGAAAAATTAAAATACCTCGGAATCTATTTATCGGCTGACCCTTCCTCCCTTTATAAATATAATTACATCCCCCTTTTAGCTAACCTACAACTAGATTTAAAAAAGTACGACCTACCATATCTATCTTGGATAGGTAGGATAAACGTCATAAAATCCTATATCTTTCCAAAAATCTTCTACAAAAATCTTCCTTTCGATTAACCAATTGGTCTCCCAGTTTGTGTGGAAATATAAAAAAGCTAGACTTCCTCTAAAAATCCTCTCTCTACCCAGAGGCGAGGGTGGTCTAGGCCTGCCTGATTTTCGCACCTATTACAAAGCAATCCACCTTGCTAGATGGATAAACTTAGTAAAACCCAACCCAGATAACTTAAGTACGCAACTTGAATTGTCCCTGCTGGGGAAGGGGGCCGATCTTTATCTCTGGACTTCCACTATTCCCCCACAACAGAAATTTAATGACATAATTCTCAACACCTTATCTATCAGACATACTCTTATCCCAAATCGCCCTCCTTTTTGCCTATTTCTTGACAATATCCCGCTCAAAGTTACTCCTTGGCTAACGGACCCCAACTACAAAGATGCCTTCGGCCTCTGGGATTCCATCCCTAATGTCACGATCTCCCAATTCTTGTCCAAACAAGTTCCCTGCACTGACAATTGGCCATCTAATGCGACAAAACAACCCTCCAACCTCCTTCAGAAAATCCATATTCGCCACATCATGTCAAAACTCAAATCAATTGAGTTGAGTTGAGTTGACTGGTTATGGCTGGAATTTCTGGTTAAACTGAGATCGCCAATTACCAGACTGGTTTCTAAGTTATACGCAAATCTCTTCAAGACCCCAAACCAATTTAAACCTCTACACCCCTCTTCCTGGGAGACAGAGTTGGGGATCTGTTGTGAGTTCTGTGGCAGAGCTCCCTCCTGTGGTCACAGGTGGTACTTCGGCTGATTCTCTCTGTGAGCTTCTGTTGGTGGAGGGAAGTGAGTTTCCTCCCTCAGGTGATCTGGTGAGGTCGTTAGGTGCTTCTCTACTTAACTCCACCTAATGCTTTGATCCTGGCTTCCTGTCAATGTTCCAGTGTTGGACTTGCTTTTCCCTGGATCATTCCTGTGGCCTGCTGCTCTGCATAGCTAAGTTCTTCTTTGCTATTTGTTTGCTATTTTTTCTGTCCAGCTTGTCTAATTTGTTGCTGGAAGCTCTGGGACGCAAAGGGTGTACCTCCGTGCCGTTAGTTCAGTACGGAGGGTCTTTTTGCCCCCTTTGCGTGGTTTTCTTTAGGGTTTTGTGTAGACCGCAAAGTTACCTTTTCTATCCTCGCTCTGTTAAGAAAGTCGGGCCTCACTTTGCTGAATCTATTTCATCTCTACGTTTGTCTTTTCATCTTAACTCACAGTCATTATATGTGGGGGGCTGCCTTTTCCTTTGGGGTATTTCTCTGAGGCAAGGTAGGCTTATTTTCTGTCTTCAGGCTGGTTAGTTTCTCAGGCTGTGCCGAGTTGCATAGGCAGAGTTAGGCGCAATCCACGGCTGCCTCTAGTGTTGTTTGGAGAGGATTAGGGATTGCGGTCTGCAGAGTTCCCACGTCTCAGAGCTCGTTCTATGATTTTGGGTTATTGTCAGATCACTGTATGTGCTCTGACCGCTATGTCCATTGTGGTACTGAATTGCCTATCATAACAGTACAGGAAGCCAAAAGTACTAATGATTCTCAATAGAGGGAAAAAAGAAGTTCTGAGACCATTTTTTTTTCTTTGCACTGTGTTTTGCCTTTTTTTTCCCCTAGACATTTGGGTGGTTCAGTATACAGGTGTAGCGATGGACATTAGAAGTCTGTCTTCATTTGTGGATCAGCTCTCGGCAAGAGTACAAAAGATTCAAGACACTATTGATCAGAAATCTATGTTAGAACCAAGAATTCCTATTCCTGATTTGTTTTTTGGAGATAGAACTAAGTTTCTGAGTTTCAAAAATAATTGTAAATTATTTCTGGCCTTGAAACCTCGCTCCTCTAGTGATCCAGTTCAACAGGTTTTGATTGTTATTTATTTTTTGCGCGGCGACCCTCAGGACTGGGCATTTTCTCTTGCGCCAGGAGATCCTGCATTGAGTAATATCGATGCGTTTTTCCTGGCGCTCGGATTGCTGTACGATGAACCTAATTCAGTGGATCAGGCAGAGAAAAATTTGCTGGCTCTTTGTCAGGGTCAGGATGAGATAGAGGTATATTGTCAGAAATTTAGAAAGTGGTCCGTGCTCACTCAATGGAATGAATCTGCGCTGGCAGCTATGTTCAGAAAGGGTCTCTCTGAAGCCCTTAAGGATGTCATGGTGGGATTTCCTATGCCTGCTGGTTTGAATGAGTCTATGTCTTTGTCCATTCAGATCGGTCGACGCTTGCGTGAGTGTAAATCTGTGCACCATTTGGCGGTATTACCTGAGCTTAAACCTGAGCCTATGCAGTGTGATAGGACTTTGACCAGAGTTGAACGGCAAGAACACAGACGTCTGAATGGGCTGTGTTTCTACTGTGGTGATTCCACTCATGCTATCTCTGATTGTCCTAAGCGCACTAAGCGGCTCGCTAGGTCTGCCACCATTGGTACGGTACAGTCAAAATTTCTTCTGTCCGTTACCTTGATCTGTTCTTTGTCATCGTATTCTGTCATGGCATTTGTGGATTCAGGCGCTGCCCTGAATTTGATGGACTTGGAGTATGCTAAGCGTTGTGGGTTTCTCTTAGAGCCCTTGCAGTGTCCTATTCCATTGAGAGGAATTGATGCCACGCCTTTGGCCAAGAATAAGCCTCAATACTGGACCCAGCTGACCATGTGTGTTATGGCTGGCAATCAGGCAACACAGCGTGCAGTAATCAGCGCACATACAGAGATCTGGCAATAACCAAAAACAATAAGACGAGCTCTGAGACGTGGAATCTCTGTAGACTGCAGTACCTGAACTATCCTCACACAACTATAAGCAGCAGTGGATTGCGCCTATCACTACCTATGCAACTCGGCACTGCCTGAAGAGCTGACTAGCCTGAAGATAGAAATACAAGCCTGACTTACCTCAGAGAAATACCCCAAAGGAATAGGCAGCCCCCCACATATAATGACTGTTAGCAAGATGAAAAGACAAACGTAGGAATGAAATAGATTCAGCAAAGTGAGGCCCGATATTCTAGACAGAGCGAGGATAGCAAAGAGAACTATGCAGTCTACAAAAAACCCTAAAACGAAAACCACGCAAAGGGGCAAAAAGACCCACCGTGCCGAACTAACAGCACGGCGGTGCACCCCTTTGCTTCTCAGAGCTTCCAGCAAAAGTTAATAGCAAGCTGGACAGAAAAAACAGAAAACAAACTAGAAGCACTTATCTAGCAGAGCTGCAGGCCCAAGGAAAGATGCAGTAGCTCAGATCCAACACTGGAACATTGACAAGGAGCAAGGAAGACAGACTCAGGTGGAGCTAAATAGCAAGGCAGCCAACGAGCTCACCAAAACACCTGAGGGAGGAAGCCCAGAGACTGCAATACCACTTGTGACCACAGAAGTGAACTCAGCCACAGAATTCACAACAGTACCCCCCCCTTGAGGAGGGGTCACCGAACCCTCACCAGAACCCCCAGGCCGACCAGGATGAGCCACATGAAAGGCACGAACAAGATCTGGGGCATGGACATCAGAGGCAAAAACCCAGGAATTATCTTCCTGAGCATAACCCTTCCATTTGACCAGATACTGGAGTTTCCGTCTAGAGACACGAGAATCCAAAATCTTCTCCACAATATACTCCAATTCCCCCTCCACCAAAACAGGGGCAGGAGGCTCCACAGATGGAACCATAGGTGCCACGTATCTCCTCAACAACGACCTATGGAATACATTATGTATGGAAAAGGAATCTGGGAGGGTCAGACGAAAAGACACCGGATTGAGAATCTCAGAAATCCTATACGGACCAATAAAACGAGGTTTAAATTTAGGAGAGGAAACCTTCATAGGAATATGACGAGAAGATAACCAAACCAGATCCCCAACACGAAGTCGGGGTCCCACACGGCGTCTGCGATTAGCGAAAAGCTGAGCCTTCTCCTGGGACAAGGTCAAATTGTCCACTACCTGAGTCCAGATCTGCTGCAACCTGTCCACCACAGAATCCACACCAGGACAGTCCGAAGACTCAACCTGTCCTGAAGAGAAACGAGGATGGAACCCAGAATTGCAGAAAAATGGAGAGACCAAGGTAGCCGAGCTGGCCCGATTATTAAGGACGAACTCAGCCAACGGCAAAAATGACACCCAATCATCCTGGTCAGCGGAAACAAAACATCTCAGATATGTTTCCAAGGTCTGATTGGTTCGTTCGGTCTGGCCATTAGTCTGAGGATGGAAGGCCGAGGAGAAAGATAGGTCAATGCCCATCCTACCACAAAAGGCTCGCCAGAACCTCGAGACAAACTGGGAACCTCTGTCAGAAACAATATTCTCAGGAATGCCATGTAAACGAACCACATGCTGGAAGAACAAAGGCACCAAATCAGAGGAGGAAGGCAATTTAACCAAGGGCACCAGATGGACCATTTTAGAAAAGCGATCACAGACCACCCAAATGACCGACATTTTTTGAGAAACGGGAAGGTCAGAAATGAAATCCATCGAAATATGTGTCCAAGGCCTCTTCGGGACCGGCAAGGGCAAAAGCAACCCACTGGCACGTGAACAGCAGGGCTTAGCCCTAGCACAAATTCCACAGGACTGCACAAAAGCACGCACATCCCGTGACAGAGATGGCCACCAGAAGGATCTAGCAACCAACTCCCTGGTACCAAAGATTCCTGGATGACCGGCCAGCACCGAACAATGAAGTTCAGAGATAACTTTACTAGTCCACCTATCAGGGACGAACAGTTTCTCGGCCGGACAACGATCAGGTTTATTAGCCTGAAATTTCTGCAACACTCTCCGCAAATCAGGGGAGATGGCAGACACAATGACTCCTTCCTTGAGGATACTCGCCGGCTCAGATAACCCCGGAGAGTCGGGCACAAAACTCCTAGACAGAGCATCCGCCTTCACATTTTTAGAGCCCGGAAGGTATGAAATCACAAAATCAAAACGAGCAAAAAATAACGACCAACGGGCCTGTCTAGGATTCAAGCGCTTGGCAGACTCAAGATAAGTAAGGTTCTTATGATCAGTCAATACCACCACGCGATGCTTAGCACCCTCAAGCCAATGACGCCACTCCTCGAATGCCCACTTCATGGCCAGCAACTCTCGGTTGCCCACATCATAATTACGCTCAGCAGCAGAAAATTTCCTGGAAAAGAAAGCACATGGTTTGAACACTGAGCAACCAGAACCTCTCTGTGACAAAACCGCCCCTGCACCAATCTCAGAAGCATCAACCTCGACCTGGAACGGAAGAGAAACATCAGGTTGACACAACACAGGGGCACAGCAAAAACGACGCTTCAACTCCTGAAAAGCTTCCACGGCAGCAGAAGACCAATTAACCAAATCAGCACCCTTCTTGGTCAAATCGGTCAATGGTCTGGCAATGCTAGAAAAATTACAGATGAAGCGACGATAAAAATTAGCAAAGCCCAGGAATTTCTGCAGACTTTTTAGAGATGTCGGCTGAGTCCAATCCTGGATGGCCTGAACCTTAACCGGATCCATCTCGATAGTAGAAGGGGAAAAGATGAACCCCAAAAATGAAACTTTCTGCACACCGAAGAGACACTTTGATCCCTTCACGAACAAGGAATTAGCACGCAGTACCTGGAAAACCATTCTGACTTGCTTCACATGAGACTCCCAATCATCTGAGAAGATCAAAATGTCATCCAAGTAAACAATCAAGAATTTATCCAGATACTCACGGAAAATGTCATGCATAAAAGACTGAAAAACAGATGGAGCATTGGCAAGTCCGAACGGCATCACCAGATACTCAAAATGACCCTCGGGCGTATTAAATGCCGTTTTCCATTCATCTCCCTGCCTGATTCTCACCAGATTATACGCACCACGAAGATCAATCTTAGTAAACCAACTAGCCCCCTTAATCCGAGCAAACAAGTCAGAAATCAATGGCAAGGGATACTGAAACTTAACAGTGATCTTATTAAGAAGGCGGTAATCAATACACGGTCTTAGCGAACCATCCTTCTTGGCTACAAAAAAGAACCCTGCTCCCAATGGTGACGACGATGGGCGAATATGTCCCTTCTCCAGGGACTCCTTCACATAACTGCGCATAGCGGTGTGTTCAGGTACGGACAAATTAAATAAACGACCCTTAGGGAATTTACTACCAGGAATCAAATCGATAGCACAATCACAATTCCTATGCGGAGGTAGGGCATCAGACTTGGACTCTTCAAATACATCCTGAAAGTCCGACAAGAACTCTGGGATGTCAGAAGGAATGGATGACGAAATAGACAAAAATGGAACATCACCATGTACTCCCTGACAACCCCAGCTGGTTACCGACATAGAGTTCCAATCCAATACTGGATTATGGGTTTGTAGCCATGGCAACCCCAACACGACCACATCATGCAAATTATGCAGTACCAGAAAGCGAATAACTTCCTGATGTGCAGGAGCCATGCACATGGTCAGCTGGGCCCAGTACTGAGGCTTATTCTTGGCCAAAGGTGTAGCATCAATTCCTCTCAACGGAATAGGACACCGCAAAGGCTCCAAGAAAAATCCACAACGTTTAGCATAATCCAAATCCATCAGATTCAGGGCAGCGCCTGAATCCACAAACGCCATGACAGAATACGATGACAAAGAGCACATTAAGGTAATGGACAAAAGGAATTTGGACTGTACAGTACCAATAACGGCAGAGCTATCGAACCGCCTAGTGCGTTTAGGACAATTAGAAATAGCATGAGTAGAATCACCACAATAGAAACACAGTCTGTTCAGACGTCTGTGTTCTTGCCGTTCTACTTTAGTCATAGTCCTGTCGCACTGCATAGGCTCAGGTTTACTCTCAGACAATACCGCCAGATGGTGCACAGATTTACGCTCTCGCAAGCGACGACCGATCTGAATGGCCAAGGACATAGACTCATTCAAACCAGCAGGCATAGGAAATCCCACCATTACATCCTTAAGAGCTTCAGAGAGACCCTTTCTGAACAAAGCCGCTAGTGCAGATTCATTCCACAGAGTAAGTACTGACCACTTCCTAAATTTCTGACAATATACTTCTACATCATCCTGACCCTGGCATAAAGCCAGCAGATTTTTCTCAGCCTGATCCACTGAATTAGGCTCATCGTAAAGCAATCCCAGCGCCTGGAAAAATGCATCAACATTACTCAATGCAGAATCTCCTGGTGCAAGAGAAAACGCCCAGTCCTGTGGGTCGCCGCGCAAAAAATAAATAATAATCAAAACCTGTTGAATAGGATTACCAGAAGAATGAGGTTTCAAGGCCAAAAATAGCTTACAATTATTTCTGAAGCTCAGGAACTTAGTTCTGTCACCAAAAAACAAATCAGGAATCGGAATTCTTGGTTCTAGCATCGATTTCTGATCAATAGTATCTTGAATCTTTTGTACATTTACAACGAGATTATCCATTGAGGAGCACAGAGCCTGAATATCCATGTCCACAGCTGTGTCCTGAAGCACTCTAATGTCTAGGGGAAAAAAAAGACTGAAGACAGAGCTAAGAAAAAAAAATGATGTCAGGATTTTTTTTTCCCTCTATTGGGAATCATTGGTGTGGCTCCTTCTACTGTTATGGCTGGCAATCAGGCAACACAGCGTGCAGTAATCAGCGCACATACAGAGATCTGGCAATAACCAAAAACAATAGGACGAGCTCTGAGACGTGGAATCTCTGTAGACTGCAGTACCTGAACTATCCTCACACAACTATAAGCAGCAGTGGATTGCGCCTATCACTACCTATGCAACTCGGCACTGCCTGAGGAGCTGACTAGCCTGAAGATAGAAATACAAGCCTGACTTACCTCAGAGAAATACCCCAAAGGAATAGGCAGCCCCCCACATATAATGACTGTTAGCAAGATGAAAAGACAAACGTAGGAATGAAATAGATTCAGCAAAGTGAGGCCCGATATTCTAGACAGAGCGAGGATAGCAAAGAGAACTATGCAGTCTACAAAAAACCCTAAAACGAAAACCACGCAAAGGGGCAAAAAGACCCACCGTGCCGAACTAACAGCACGGCGGTGCACCCCTTTGCTTCTCAGAGCTTCCAGCAAAAGTTAATAGCAAGCTGGACAGAAAAAACAGAAAACAAACTAGAAGCACTTATCTAGCAGAGCTGCAGGCCCAAGGAAAGATGCAGTAGCTCAGATCCAACACTGGAACATTGACAAGGAGCAAGGAAGACAGACTCAGGTGGAGCTAAATAGCAAGGCAGCCAACGAGCTCACCAAAACACCTGAGGGAGGAAGCCCAGAGACTGCAATACCACTTGTGACCACAGAAGTGAACTCAGCCACAGAATTCACAACACATGTGCATGGCTCCTGCACATCAGGAAGTTATTCGCTTTCTGGTGTTGCATAATCTGCATGATGTGGTCGTGTTGGGGTTGCCATGGCTACAAGCCCATAATCCAGTATTAGATTGGAAATCCATGTCGGTGTCCAGCTGGGGTTGTCAGGGGGTACATGGTGATGTTCCATTTCTGTCAATTTTGTCATCCACCCCTTCTGAGGTTCCAGAGTTCTTGTCTGATTACCGGGATGTATTTGATGAGCCCAAGTCCGATGCCCTACCTCCGCATAGGGATTGTGATTGTGCTATCAATTTGATTCCTGGTAGTAAATTCCCAAAAGGTTGACTGTTTAATTTATCCGTGCCTGAGCACGCCGCTATGCGCAGTTATGTGAAGGAATCCCTGGAGAAGGGGCATATTCGCCCATCATCGTCACCATTAGGAGCAGGGTTCTTTTTTGTAGCCAAGAAGTATAGATTACCGCCTTCTAAATAAGATCACGGTTAAATTTCAGTACCCCTTGCCATTGTTATCTGATTTGTTTGCTCGGATTAAGGGGGCTAGTTGGTTCACCAAGATAGATCTTCGTGGTGCGTATAATCTGGTGCGAATCAGGCGAGGAGATGAATGGAAAACTGCATTTAATACGCCCGAGGGTCATTTTGAGTATCTAGTGATGCCATTCGGACTTGCCAATGCTCCATCAGTGTTTCAGTCCTTTATGCATGACATCTTCCGAGAGTACCTGGATAAATTCCTGATTGTGTACTTGGATGACATTTTGATTTTCTCGGATGATTGGGAGTCTCATGTGAAGCAGGTCAGAACAGTTTTTCAGGTCCTGCGTGCTAATTCTTTGTTTGTGAAGGGATCAAAGTGTCTCTTTGGTGTGCAGAAGGTTTCATTTTTGGGGTTCATCTTTTCCCCTTCTACTATCGAGATGGATCCTGTTAAGGTCCAAGCCATCCATGATTGGACTCAGCCGACATCTCTGAAAAGTCTGCAAAAGTTCCTGGGCTTTGCTAATTTTTATCGTCGCTTCATCTGCAATTTTTCTAGTATTGCCAAACCATTGACCGATTTGACCAAGAAGGGTGCTGATTTGGTCAATTGGTCTTCTGCTGCTGTGGAAGCTTTTCAGGAGTTGAAGCGTCGTTTTTCTTCTGCCCCTGTGTTGTGTCAACCAGATGTTTCTCTTCCGTTTCAGGTCGAGGTTGATGCTTCTGAGATTGGAGCAGGGGCTGTTTTGTCGCAGAGAGGTTCTGATTGCTCAGTGATGAAACCATGCGCTTTTTTTTCCAGGAAGTTTTCGCCTGCTGAGCGAAATTATGATGTGGGCAACCGAGAGCTGCTGGCCATGAAGTGGGCATTCGAGGAGTGGCGTCATTGGCTTGAAGGAGCTAAGCATCGCGTGGTGGTATTGACTGATCATAAGAACTTGACTTATCTTGAGTCTGCTAAGCGGTTGAATCCTAGACAGGCTCGTTGGTCACTGTTTTTTGCCCGTTTTGACTTTGTGATTTCGTACCTTCCGGGCTCTAAAAATGTGAAGGCGGATGCTCTGTCTAGGAGTTTTGTGCCCGACTCTCCGGGTTTGTCTGAGCCGGCGGGTATCCTCAAGGAAGGAGTAATTGTGTCTGCCATCTCCCCTGATTTGCGGCGGGTGCTGCAAAAATTTCAGGCTAATAAACCTGATCGTTGTCCAGCGGAGAGACTGTTTGTCCCTGATAGGTGGACCAATAAAGTTATCTCTGAGGTTCATTGTTCGGTGTTGGCTGGTCATCCTGGAATCTTTGGTACCAGAGAGTTAGTGGCTAGATCCTTTTGGTGGCCGTCTCTGTCGTGGGATGTGCGTGCTTTTGTGCAGTCCTGTGGGATTTGTGCTCGGGCTAAGCCCTGCTGTTCTCGTGCCAGTGGGTTGCTTTTGCCCTTGCCGGTCCCGAAGAGGCCTTGGACACATATCTCTATGGATTTTATTTCTGATCTTCCCGTTTCTCAAAAGATGTCAGTCATTTGGGTGGTCTGTGATCGCTTTTCTAAGATGGTCCATCTGGTACCCTTGTCTAAATTGCCTTCCTCCTCTGATTTGGTGCCATTGTTCTTCCAGCATGTGGTTCGTTTACATGGCATTCCAGAGAATATCGTTTCTGACAGAGGTTCCCAGTTTGTTTCAAGGTTTTGGCGAGCCTTTTGTGGTAGGATGGGCATTGACTTGTCTTTTTCCTCGGCTTTCCATCCTCAGACTAATGGCCAGACCGAACGAACCAATCAGACCTTGGAAACATATCTGAGATGCTTTGTTTCTGCCGATCAGGATGACTGGGTGTCCTTTTTGCCTTTGGCTGAGTTTGCCCTTAATAATCGGGCCAGCTCGGCTACCTTGGTTTCGCCATTTTTCTGCAATTCTGGGTTCCATCCTCGTTTCTCTTCAGGACAGGTTGAGTCTTCGGACTGTCCTGGTGTGGATACTGTGGTGGACAGGTTGCAGCAGATTTGGACTCATGTAGTGGACAATTTGACCTTGTCCCAGGAGAAGGCTCAACGTTTCGCTAATCGCAGACGCCGTGTGGGTCCCCGACTTCGTGTTGGGGATCTGGTTTGGTTATCTTCTCGTCATATTCCTATGAAGGTTTCCTCTCCTAAGTTTAAACCTCGTTTCATTGGTCCGTATAGGATTTCTGAGGTTCTTAATCCTGTGTCTTTTCGTCTGACCCTTCCAGATTCTTTTTCCATACTTAACGTATTCCATAGGTCATTGTTGCGGAGATACGTGGCACCTATGGTTCCATCTGTTGATCCTCCTGCCCCGGTTTTGGTGGAGGGGGAATTGGAGTATATTGTGGAGAAGATTTTGGATTCTCTTGTTTCTAGACGGAAACTCCAGTATCTGGTTAAATGGAAGGGTTATGCTCAGGAAGATAATTCCTGGGTTTTTGCCTCTGATGTCCATGCTCCCGATCTTGTTCGTGCCTTTCATGTGGCTCATCCTGGTCGGCCTGGGGGCTCTGGTGAGGGTTCGGTGACCCCTCCTCAAGGGGGGGGGGTACTGTTGTGAGTTCTGTGGCAGAGCTCCCTCCTGTGGTCACAGGTGGTACTTCGGCTGATTCTCTCTGTGAGCTTCTGTTGGTGGAGGGAAGTGGTACTGCGGCTTCTGAGTTTCCTCCCTCAGGTGATCTGGTGAGGTCGTTAGGTGCTTCTCTACTTAACTCCACCTAATGCTTTGATCCTGGCTTCCTGTCAATGTTCCAGTGTTGGACTTGTAACATAGTAACATAGTAACATAGTTAGTAAGGCCGAAAAAAGACATTTGTCCATCCAGTTCAGCCTATATTCCATCATAATAAATACCCAGATCTACGTCCTTCTACAGAACCTAATAATTGTATGATACAATATTGTTCTGCTCCAGGAAGACATCCAGGCCTCTCTTGAACCCCTCGACTGAGTTCGCCATCACCACCTCCTCAGGCAAGCAATTCCAGATTCTCACTGCCCTAACAGTAAAGAATCCTCTTCTGTGTTGGTGGAAAAACCTTCTCTCCTCCAGACGCAAAGAATGCCCCCTTGTGCCCGTCACCTTCCTTGGTATAAACAGATCCTCAGCGAGATATTTGTATTGTCCCCTTATATACTTATACATGGTTATTAGATCGCCCCTCAGTCGTCTTTTTTCTAGACTAAATAATCCTAATTTCGCTAATCTATCTGGGTATTGTAGTTCTCCCATCCCTTTTATTAATTTTGTTGCCCTCCTTTGTACTCTCTCTAGTTCCATTATATCCTTCCTGAGCACCGGTGCCCAAAACTGGACACAGTACTCCATGTGCGGTCTAACTAGGGATTTGTACAGAGGCAGTATAATGCTCTCATCATGTGTATCCAGACCTCTTTTAATGCACCCCATGATCCTGTTTGCCTTGGCAGCTGCTGCCTGGCACTGGCTGCTCCAGGTAAGTTTATCATTAACTAGGATCCCCAAGTCCTTCTCCCTGTCAGATTTACCCAGTGGTTTCCCGTTCAGTGTGTAATGGTGATATTGATTCCCTCTTCCCATGTGTATAACCTTACATTTATCATTGTTAAACCTCATCTGCCACCTTTCAGCCCAAGTTTCCAACTTATCCAGATCCATCTGTAGCAGAATACTATCTTCTCTTGTATTAACTGCTTTACATAGTTTTGTATCATCTGCAAATATCGATATTTTACTGTGTAAACCTTCTACCAGATCATTAATGAATATGTTGAAGAGAACAGGTCCCAATACTGACCCCTGCGGTACCCCACTGGTCACAGCGACCCAGTTAGAGACTATACCATTTATAACCACCCTCTGCTTTCTATCACTAAGCCAGTTACTAACCCATTTACACACATTTTCCCCCAGACCAAGCATTCTCATTTTGTGTACCAACCTCTTGTGCGGCACGGTATCAAACGCTTTGGAAAAATCGAGATATACCACGTCCAATGACTCACCGTGGTCCAGCCTATAGCTTACCTCTTCATAAAAACTGATTAGATTGGTTTGACAGGAGCGATTTCTCATAAACCCATGCTGATATGGAGTTAAACAGTTATTCTCACTGAGATAATCCAGAATAACATCCCTCAGAAACCCTTCAAATATTTTACCAACAATAGAGGTTAGACTTACTGGCCTATAATTTCCAGATTCACTTTTAGAGCCCTTTTTGAATATTGGCACCACATTTGCTATGCGCCAGTCCTGCGGAACAGACCCTGTCGCTATAGAGTCACTAAAAATAAGAAATAATGGTTTATCTATTACATTACTTAGTTCTCTTAGTACTCGTGGGTGTATGCCATCCGGACCCGGAGATTTATCTATTTTAATCTTATTTAGCCGGTTTCGCACCTCTTCTTGGGTTAGATTGGTGACCCTTAATATAGGGTTTTCATTGTTTCTTGGGATTTCACCTAGCATTTCATTTTCCACCGTGAATACCGTGGAGAAGAAGGTGTTTAATATGTTAGCTTTTTCCTCGTCATCTACAACCATTCTTTCCTCACTATTTTTTAAGGGGCCTACATTTTCAGTTTTTATTCTTTTACTATTGATATAGTTGAAGAACAGTTTGGGATTAGTTTTACTCTCCTTAGCAATGTGCTTCTCTGTTTCCTTTTTGGCAGCTTTAATTAGTTTTTTAGATAAAGTATTTTTCTCCCTATAGTTTTTTAGAGCTTCAATGGTGCCATCCTGCTTTAGTAGTGCAAATGCTTTCTTTTTACTGTTAATTGCCTGTCTTACTTCTTTGTTTAGCCACATTGGGTTTTTCCTATTTCTAGTCCTTTTATTCCCACAAGGTATAAACCGCTTACACTGCCTATTTAGGATGTTCTTAAACATTTCCCATTTATTATCTGTATTCTCATTTCTGAGGATATTGTCCCAGTCTACCAGATTAAGGGCATCTCTAAGCTGGTCAAACTTTGCCTTCCTAAAGTTCAATGTTTTTGTGACTCCCTGACAAGTCCCCCTAGTGAAAGACAGGTGAAACTGCACAATATTGTGGTCGCTATTTCCTAAATGCCCAACCACCTGCAGATTTGTTATTCTGTCAGGTCTATTAGATAGTATTAGGTCTAAAAGTGCTGCTCCTCTGGTTGGATTCTGCACCAATTGTGAAAGATAATTTTTCTTGGTTATTAGCAGAAACCTGTTGCCTTTATGGGTTTCACAGGTTTCTGTTTCCCAGTTAATATCCGGGTAGTTAAAGTCCCCCATAACCAGGACCTCATTATGGGTTGCAGCTTCATCTATCTGCTTTAGAAGTAGACTTTCCATGCTTTCTGTTATATTTGGGGGTTTGTAACAGACCCCAATGAGAATTTTGTTACCATTTTTCCCTCCATGAATTTCAACCCATATGGACTCGACATCCTCATTCCCTTCGCTAATATCCTCCCTTAAAGTGGACTTTAGACAAGACTTTACATAGAGACAAACCCCTCCTCCTCTACGATTTTTACGATCCTTTCTAAACAGACTGTAACCCTGTACGTTAACTGCCCAGTCATAGCTTTCATCTAACCATGTCTCGGTTATTCCCACTATGTCAAAGTTACCTGTAGATATTTCTGCTTCTAGTTCTTCCATCTTGTTTGTCAGGCTTCTGGCGTTTGCGAGCATGCAGTTTAGAGGATTTTGTTTTGTTCCAATCTCCTCACTGTGGATTGTTTTAGAAATGTTCTTACCTCCCTTCTGAATATGTTTTCCTGGGTCGTCTTTGTTCGAGTCTAATGTTTTTCTTCCCGTCCCCTCTTCTTCTAGTTTAACGCCCTCCTGATGAGTGTAGCGAGTCTTCTGGCGAATGTGTGTTTCCCAGGTTTGTTGAGGTGTAGTCCGTCTCTGGCGAGGAGTCCATCATACCAGTAATTCACACCGTGGTCCAGGAATCCAAATCCTTGTTGTCTGCACCATCGTCTTAGCCAGTTGTTTGCATCAAGGATCCTGTTCCATCTCCTGGTGCCATGCCCGTCTACTGGAAGGATAGAAGAAAAAACTACCTGTGCATCCAGTTCCTTTACTTTCTTCCCCAACTCTTCAAAGTCCTTGCAGATTGTCGGTAGGTCCTTCCTTGCCGTGTCATTGGTGCCAACATGTATCAGAAGAAATGGGTGGACGTCCTTGGAGCTGAAGAGCTTTGGTATCCTATCGGTCACATCCTTGATCATCGCACCTGGAAGGCAGCAAACTTCTCTTGCAGTTATGTCCGGTCTGCAGATGGTTGCTTCTGTGCCTCTCAGTAGTGAGTCTCCCACCACCACCACTCTTCGTTGCTTCTTCGTTGCTTTCTCAGTAGTGAGTCTCCCACCACCACCACTCTTCGACTTGCTTTTCCCTGGATCATTCCTGTGGCCTGCTGCTCTGCATAGCTAAGTTTTTCTTTGCTATTTGTTTGCTATTTTTTCTGTCCAGCTTGTCTAATTTGTTGCTGGAAGCTCTGGGACGCAAAGGGTGTACCTCCGTGCTGTTAGTTCGGTACGGAGGGTCTTTTTGCCACCTTTGCGTGGTTTTCTTTAGGGTTTTGTGTAGACCGCAAAGTTACCTTTTCTATCCTCGCTCTGTTAAGAAAGTCGGGCCTCACTTTGCTGAATCTATTTCATCTCTACGTTTGTCTTTTTATCTTAACTCACAATCATTATATGTGGGGGGCTGCCTTTTCCTTTGGGGTATTTCTCTGAGGCAAGGTAGGCTTATTTTCTGTCTTCAGGCTGGTTAGTTTCTCAGGCTGTGCCGAGTTGCATAGGCAGAGTTAGGCGCAATCCACGGCTGCCTCTAGTGTTGTTTGGAGAGGATTAGGGATTGCGGTCTGCAGAGTTCCCACGTCTCAGAGCTCGTTTTATGATTTTGGGTTATTGTCAGATCACTGTATGTGCTCTGACCGCTATGTCCATTGTGGTACTGAATTGCCTATCATAACAGGGATCACACTATCCCCCTGGGAAACTCAACAGGTACTTCCTAACTCCCATGGGTTCTCCAGATGTATCTTATTACAAGAGAATGCGATTAAAATTCTTTCCAGGTGGTACAGAACCCCAGAGCGACTATTTCACTTAGGGCTAACGGACTCTCCGTTGTGTTGGAGATGCTCCCAGTCTATAGGGACTTTACTACATATCTTTTGGCTCTGCCCGGGCCTAACACAATTCTGGACCGATATAAATAAATCTCTACAAAGTATGGGCCTAATGTCGCAAGAACTGATTCCCCAGGATGTTTTGCTTTCCCTCCCTTCCACTACTTTTAAACCAGGGAAACATGAGCTGCTTCCGCTTCTAGTTGCAGCTGCTAAACATCTGATTTCTACACACTGGAGGCAACTAGCTCCCCCTACGCTGAAAGAATGGACTTCAAAGGTCCAAGACCTCTTTCACCTAGAAGAACTATCTAGTTGGGAAACTCGTTCCCATGAGAAATTTCAAAACTCTTGGCTTCCCTGCATTAAATTCTCATCCCCTCTACTGCTATAGACATGTTTCGCTATGCGCAATTTCTGTTTTTCCTTCTCCTCCCAGGGTTCTATGATGCAACACCGTGGCCGTGCCCTCTACATTGGCTGTTTTGCCACTTCGCCTGACTTGCCCTATATTCGAGCCTTCTGTCCTTCCTCACCTTCAGAAACGAATTAATTGCTTTTGTTTATCTCCTACCGTCACAGCCTATGGCCTTTATTTATTTTAGACGTTTAATAACACAATTTTAGGCTATTCTTTCTAGGCCTGAACCAGTTTGTTTATGTTTTTTATGCTCACTTATCTTCTTTCAGCTATATTTGCTCGGATTTCCTGTATTTTTTAGTGCATCTCAATCTCTTGAATCAACATATATTTGGGATTTATTTGTGAGCATATTTGTTTTGATATTTGTTTATGTTATTTGAAAACTTAAATAAAGAATTTCAAAAAAAAAAAGAAAATATCACCTTTATTGGGCATGCTTTAAAACTGAAAACCTTACAAACCAAAAAACAACAAATTGAAAATAGGAGTCACTCAGTCTCAAAGTTGGTTACAGTGAAAGATATCATATCCTTGATTGGGGGTTAGGAAATAGGTCCTAAGGGGCTGATATTCCCTAGGTGAACCTATATAGTTGCCTGCCTAACTGCAGAGGTTGGCACCCTAAGTTGTTAGAGACAGTGACTCCCCCGCTCCACGAAGGCTGTCCCTAATATAACTATTTGTTAAAAGGCAAGGTAATTAATGAGAAAAATCCTAAAGACCTCCCAAATTACATCTATAGTAGAGTGCCCTCTAAAAGCATTAAAGTGACATTGTGCAGATATATATGTAACTTTCCATATGGGGTAGATTTCCCGGCTGTCATGTCGCCCAGAACGCGATATGGCAGTGACCACTAGGCGGCCCCAGGCAGATGAGTCTACGGACCGAGGACCTGTCAGGGAGCAGGGACGATGCTGCAGGCGTGTAGCGCAACCCGGACGGTGATGTGAGCGCCAATGTCCAAGGCGCGATCCAGCCAGAGAGGGGAGTGCCGATGTCCAGGACCTGAACCGGGGAACGAGAGCGCGCCCAACCAGAATCAAGTCATGTGACCTGCGGAGGTGCGCGACTGCCGAGAGGAAGAGACGGAGGAAAAAAAAGGAATGTAGTCAGCTTACCGGTCTTAGAAGGAATCCCCAGACCTGCCAACGCCCAGCACGGATAGGGGTGAGCGCCCACAGCAAATGGAGATAAGAAGAGAAATGATCCAGCTGAAGGCGGAGGTGGTTCACACTTTGTGAGATTTTATTAGACAACTAATACGATATATCGTTCTTCAAAAAAGTCTTTGCATAGCAAACACCTGGCACACCAGTAAGGAGGATCAACGCGTTTCAACTATGAAGTCTTACTCATGATCTCAGCAACCCGGGCGGTTATGTGAGCGCCAATGTCCAAGGCGCGATCCAGCCAGAGAGGGGAGTGCCGATGTCCAGGACCTGAACCGGGGAACGAGAGCGTGCCCAACCAGAATCAAGTCATCTGACCTACGGAGGTGCGCGACTTCCGAGAGGAAGAGATGGAGGAGCCAGAGGTACCTAACTAGCCAGGGGTCAGGAACCAGCCGGGAGCAGAGATACCAGAGGATGAGGCTGAAAGCAGAGTCAGGAAGGGACAGAGGGTCAGAAGCTGGAGATGACGGGAAAGTAAAAAATTGGGAGACGAGAAGACAAGTCAATATACAGAGGCTAGTCATGCACGTAGAAGCCAAGTATAAACTAAAACGTAGGACAGGGAAAGCAGGGCAGACAGAAAACAGGGAGCAGAAGGGAGAGGAGAATAACACGGATAAACCAAGGTCAGCTGTTCAAGCCGAGGGACCAGAACTATAAAAGACACCGGAGCTAGGCAGAGACATCACTAAATAGCTGCCCCAGAACCAAAGAGAGGCGGATGAAATTAACCCAGATCTGACTAGGACGGGAATGAAGCAAAACCCCGTCCTGGATCATAACACCGGCAATAAGGAAATATATGGCCTAATAATTCACTGTGAAGTCCCAATTATTCTGGCCTCCTTTCTGCATAACTTGGCACCATAAATGGCAACGATAGAGGTGCCCCCGCTCATCTATGACGGACCCTTGGTAACCCTGGGTCACCCTGGTAATATTAGTGGAACAGTTACCATTAAGTTATATTGTAAGGCATAAATGATAAGGCTATAGGAAGACAGGTACTTATCTTATGATGTCAAGGCTGTTGCCAAAAGTACACCTCAATGCGCTTCCCCATATCAAAGTTCCTCAGGAGGCTGATAATTATAATGCTGGGCTCATTATCCATTTGACATATCATAATTATCAGCCCAGCCTACTGTGTACGGGGGCATTTAGGTCTCATTCAGACATCTGTGTAACATTGTGTATAGACGGTGATGAACATACTGGCTCTCAGTCTCCTCACAAGAACTTGACAGCGTCATGGGACTGTAAGTCAAGTTCAGGTCAGGAGGCTTGCGGCCAGTCCATACATCATGGTCCATATACAGATCATGCTACACAGAAGTTTAAATTTGGCCTCAGGCTAAAGCCCCCTGGACACTATTGATGAAAATGGGCTCTGAACAATCAATCATTGACGGTCCCAAACATATCACAGACTACATTCAACCAACATTAGATTTTTTTCTGTCAATAATTCAGCCTGCGCTTATCATTGTCAAAAAGAGTCCAACACGGCACACCTGTGTTTTGAATGATTATAAACATTTGTCAGCCGGGCATATTGATCATTCCACTGAACCAATCGTTGATCTTTCATTATGGTCAAAATCGGTCATTTTATTTTAGCTTCTTCTAATGTGTATCGGCTTCATTAGTTAGCAATACCAATTGTACACAATGCTCTAGGGGGCAATTACATTTACAAATCCCATCACAGATTGCAATTAACAGCAGCACAATTGATCAAACTCTATTTATTCAATGCCAGAGGTCAAGCAAAGCTAATCAGCACATGGTGGACAGCAGGTAATTCACAGAAATCAGGCTGGTGGTCCCACTATCCTGCAGCTGGAATTAGTAAGCTTTATCTATAATGCCAATGCAATTAAAGTGACTCAAAATGACACATTAAAATCCATATTTGGTGATTTACATTCTACGTGTTACTTGTAATGATGTTTTGTACATGAAGAAGCTACACTTAATACCGTATGTTTATCTCGGAAAGTAGAAACATCATCTCTCCTTATCTAGACACACAGCCAACTCCTCCTTGAGGCTGAAAAGCCCTGATAAAAAAGGCAGGGTACTTACCAGCTCTCCAGCATCTTCTGTGCCTGAGTCTTCTTGTCTACAGAGCCTGTATGGAATTGTCTGATTTCTGGTCTGCTGAATCCTAGTTCACGGGCCACTATAGTCCACTCAAAGCCCAGCTGGCTACCCAGATCCTGGACGGACTTTAGGTTGATCACTGCATCCTAAGAAATTGCAGACAGAGTGCATTTACCTATTGGACCGATATGTACAAAACCAGACAGAAAAGAGCTTGGGTGCAAGAACAATATTTAGATCCTTTGTAGCTGAAAAAGCACATGATAATGGACAATGCCACCTGCTTTGGAGGTGGAAGTGGCCCCCTTACTCCTTGATGCACAGGGTACACCAATGGTATGCGCACCCCTGGCACAAAACCTGTATGCCAGCATAGTACAAAAATATTGTGCCATAGCAATGCTCCACTGGACATATCATACTGTTATATATGGAAAAACAGCAGAGAAACGCCAAAGGCCAGTATGGTCCCAGCGGTGTCTGTTTTATGGCCCCATACAACATGGAGGTTGAACAGAGCCAAATTACCACCCTGTACAGTACAGATATGGATACTATATATATATCACTTACCTCTTGTGCTTTATTGGGCATCTTAATATGGTTTCCACTTATACATCTGCCAGTGATCTTCAACTGGCTCAAAGAAATATCTAAAATTACAGATTTGATATTTTACATATTTTTGTAATTATTATTGTTCCCTGACAATAAAGTATATCAGATGTTGCGATTAAATTTTGTCTCCCACAAAAGGAAGTGTCAGGCTATGTTGACACGTTACAGAAAACTTTCCACTTCCCCAATAAATCCACAGATGAAAAAAGCATGTGTTACTTGCGGACTTCAGCCTTGTCCATTTACTAGTCTTCAATGGGGCGAAAATTGCAATGAAAATCGGCATAATAAAGAACATGCTATAGAATTGAAATCTGCGCCAAGCCTTCATTTTCATGCAGATTTTTATTGTGGATTTTGAAAAACCCATTTACTTTTATTGTACTGTAAGTTGCTACTACACCATAAATCCACAACGTGTGAACTTGGCCTTACTATTTAATCACTGTGTTGCTGTCAATCTTTTCCCCTTGTATAAGTTAAGTTTTACGATGTAAGGAATTGAAAACAAGTTTGATGCTTACCTTTGTGTCAGACTAAGCTCAGAATTGACAAATCAAGCGTCCTTATGGAAAGACATATAGGCAATAACGCATATGTCTTTTTACACAGGTTTAATAGGTTGTTAGGAGGTTACCACAACAAATGCAAGAATTCCTTCCGTTAAAAATTAAAGAAATTCTCTGATGCCTAACTGTTCCTCATGACTGGAGCCCACAGCTCAGGAGCGATGGCCTACAGACTTAGGGTACGTTCACACTAGCGTTGCGCCGCCCTGCGTCGGCGACGCATCGAAAAACGCGCGCAAACGCGCGCAAAAACGCGCGCGTTTTGCGACGCGTGCGTCGTTTTTGACCAAAATCGGACGCACAGAAAATGCAACTTGTAGCGTTTTCGTGCGTCCGACGCCAGCGTCGGAAACGACGCACGTGGCGAAAAACGCAACCAAAAAGACGCACGCATCCCCTATGTTAAACATAGGGGCGCGTCGCCGCTGCGTCGCCGACGCAACAGCGGCGCAACGCTAATGTGAACTTAGACTTAGCAACTTTTAAGTAGTTTTATGACCTTCTTATCAAAACCAAAAGAACATTATGTTTATGTTACACCAGACTCAAACATTAGGCTTTAGCTTTTCAGTTCTCAGAGATTTTAATCACATTCTCCATCCCTTAAAGAGGACCTTCCATCTGTTTGAACATGTTAAACTGACCATATTATATAATAGTAACTTCAGAGCTTAATAAAGCATAGATTTATTTTATAATTTCACATCTCTCGCACAGCGATATTAGCTTGTAAAGTTTAGGTATAATTTATGATAAGTATGGGGCATGTACTTTATCCCCTGCAAGACATTGACCAATCATACTCAGAAGGCATCATGCAGGGGTAAAAACACCCCTAGGAGATTCAGAAGAAACTGCTTTGGTCTGTGGGAAGCAGTGATAGGCAGGATAGCACTGTTCTCTGCAGCTAATGTGTAGTATAGATCAAAGCCGAGTGTGATTATAAATAATGGTGAGTGAATGTGCTCAGATAAGCTGTTATCCGAGCATGCTCGGGTGCTGAGTGACTTCAGCATGCTCCAATAATATGTTAGAGTCCCTGCGGCTGCATGTCTTGCAGATGTTCGACAGCAACAACACATGCAGGAATTGAATAACAGGCAATCCCTTCATGTGTTATGGCCAGGGGTGGATTAAGGGTAGCCAGGGCCCCGGGCTGTTCACACACTGAAGACACAAAAGAGAATAGTAAAACCAAAAACACTCAGTTTGAAAAAATGTTGCAGTAATCCGCGAGTGCTAGTAAAAGATGTAAAAAACAGGGTATTTGGTTGATACGTTTTTTGCAAAAAATGTATACTAAGCTGCTCTACCAATCTTCACGGTATACCCTTATCAGAGCAGTCCTAACTAATGTATGCAATCCCTATCTGATGTATTTAAAAACCTGATCATCTGTATATAACCTGTGTGAACAGGGTTCAGAGAGGAAAAAATCCATGTGTGCATACAGGGTAGAACAGCTTTTGTGCAGATAGCCCAAGAGGAGTGGTGGAACTCCCCAGTCTTGTAGACACAAGAGAACAATTATGGAAACATTTTTTTTTGCAAAAAACGTATCAACCAAATACCCTGTTTTTTACATCTTTTACTAGCACTCGCGGATTACTGCAACATTTTTTCAAACTGAGTGTTTTTGGTTTTACTATTCTCTTTTGTGTCTTCAGGTTTCTTGGTGGTGTGTGAACATGATCATACAGACTTGTTCACTGTGCAAGTAGCCCATGTGTTCCTGCTGTTCACACACTGTGGGCCCCCCCGGTCATGTGACGGGGGTCATGTGATGGGGGTCATGTGACGGGGGGTCATGTGACGGGGGGTCATGTGACGGGGGTCATGTGACGGGGGTCATGATATACCTGAACCAGATTATTCCAGAAAAATGGCCGGGCCCTACTCTACTGTAAAACCTATTAAATATTTGTTAAAATCTGCAATACAATTTAGGTATATCTTGACCAATAATATCACATACAAGGAACAAACACCACCGCACCATGACCAGACCACAAATTACAACCACAGTGATCGAATAATATCACATACAAGGAACAAATAACACCGCACCATGTCAAGACCACATATTACCACTTGGTGACCAAATAGCACATACAAGGGACAAATACCACAACACCATTTCCAGACCACATATTACCACCACATAGTGACTGAATACTACAATACTGATCAGTAATAAAAAAAACCCCAAAAACACAATACTATCACCATAAGTGCCAGTATTCACAGGAGATCTGTACTTAGTATGCAGTGTCTGTGTAGAGGTAATACAGAGATCACTGGTGGTATTATACACAGGAGCTCTGTATATAATGTATAGGTAATACAGTGATCACTGGTGACATTGTACACAGGACCGCTGTATATAGTATGTAGTGTACAGTGTCAGTGTATAGGTAACACTGACTCACCAGTGACGTCTCTAGGTGAAGTCCTTCATCTTTCATCCAGCACAGACCGCCATCATTTCTTCCAGCCAGGACTCGTTTCTGCAGGAAATAACACAGTTATCTCGAGCTCCGCTTGCAGAACACATTACTTAATTTTTCACAACTTCTACATTACACCACATGAAGATAAAAAGGCGATATAGTGTCACTCTGCACAGTAACAGGACCGCCCCCCCATTTAAAACAGTATACTCAAAAAATAAAATAAATACATCACTGCAGTAATAATATCCCTTAATTAGCCCCTATGGTAATAATATTCCCCATCCTGGCCCCGTATATCTCATTCCTGGCTCCAGCCATATGTTCTCCCATCCGGCACTCATGAGTATCCATTCTACACCATATGATCTCTCGATCCTGCCCCATCTGTCTCCATCGTATCCATCCTGCCCCATGATTCAATCCTGCCCCATGTCTCCAATCATGCCCCGTGTCTACATTCTGCCCATGCCTCCAGTCCTGCCCCCAGTGTGTCCAGCAATCTGCCCCAGTGTGCCCAGCATATTATCCCCAGTGTGTCCAGCATATTACCCCCAGTGTGTCCAGCAATCTGCCCCAGTATGTCCAGCATATTGCCCCCAGACAGTGTGTCCAGCAATCTGCCCCAGTGTGTCCAGCATATTACCACCAGTGTGTCCAGCAATCTGGCCCAGTGTCTCCAGCAATCTGCCCCACTGTCTCCAGCAATCTGCCCCACTGTCTCCAGCAATCTGCCCCACTGTCTCCAGCAATCTGCCCCACTGTCTCCAGAAATCTGCCCCACTGTCTCCAGAAATCTGCCCCACTGTCTCCAGAAATCTGCCCCACTGTCTCCAGCATTGCCCCACTGTCTCCAGCAATCTGCCCCACTGTCTCCAGCATTGCCCCCAGTGTGTCCTCCAATCTGCCCCAGTGTCTCCAGCATTGCCCCCCAGTGTGTCCTCCAATCTGCCCCAGTGTCTCCAGCATTGCCCCCCAGTGTGTCCTCCAGCATTGCCCCCCAGTGTGTCCTCCAGCAATCTGCCCCACTGTCTCCAGCAATCTGCCCCACTGTCTCCAGCAATCTGCCCTACTGTCTCCAGCAATCTGCCCCACTGTCTCCAGCATTGCCCCCAGTGTGTCCTCCAGCATTGCCCCAGTGTGTCCTCCAGCATTGCCCCCCAGTGTGTCCTCCAGCATTGCCCCCCAGTGTGTCCTCCAGCATTGCCCCCCACTGTATCCTCCAGCATTGCCCCCCAGTGTGTCCTACAGCAATCTGCCCCACTGTCTCCAGCAATCTGCCCCACTGTCTCCAGCAATCTGCCCTACTGTCTCCAGCAATCTGCCCCACTGTCTCCAGCAATCTGCCTCACTGTCTCCAGCAATCTGCCCTACTGTCTCCAGCAATCTGCCCCACTGTCTCCAGCATTGCCCCCAGTGTGTCCTCCAGCATTGCCCCAGTGTGTCCTCCAGCATTGCCCCCCAGTGTGTCCTCCAGCATTGCCCCAGTGTGTCCTCCAGCATTGCCCCCAATGCGTCCTCCAGCATTGCCCCCCAGTGTGTCCTCCAGCATTGCCCCAGTGTGTCCTCCAGCATTGCCCCCCAGTGTGTCCTCCAGCATTGCCCTCCAGTGTGTCCTCCAGCATTGCCCCAGTGTGTCCTCCAGCATTGCCCCCAGTGCGTCCTCCAGCATTGCCCCAGTGTGTCCTCCAGCATTGCCCCCAGTGCGTCCTCCATCATTGCCCCAGTGTGTCCTCCAGCATTGCCCCCAGTGCGTCCTCCAGCATTGCCCCCCAGTGCGTCCTCCAGCATTGCTCCAGTGTGTCCTCCAGCATTGCCCCCAGTGCGTCCTCCAGCATTGCCCCCAAGTGCGTCCTCCAGCATTGCCCCCCAGTGTGTCCTCCAGCATTGCCCCCCAGTGTGTCCTCCAGCATTGCCCCCCCAGTGTGTCCTCCAGCATTGCCCCCCAGTGTGTCCTCCAGCATTGCCGCAGTGTGTCCTCCAGCATTGCCCCCAGTACGTCCTCCAGCATTGCCCCAGTGTGTCCTCCAGCATTGCCCCCAGTGCGTCCTCCAGCATTGCCCCCCAGTGCGTCCTCCAGCATTGCCCCAGTGTGTCCTCCAGCATTGCCCCAGTGTGTCCTCCAGCATTGCCCCCCAGTGTGTCCTCCAGCATTGCCCCCCAGTGCGTCCTCCAGCATTGCCCCCCAGTGCGTCCTCCAGCATTGCCCCAGTGTGTCCTCCAGCATTGCCCCCAGTGCGTCCTCCAGCATTGCCCCAGTGTGTCCTCCAGCATTGCCCCAGTGTGTCCTCCAGCATTGCCCCCCAGTGTGTCCTCCAGCATTGCCCCCCAGTGTGTCCTCCAGCATTGCCCCCCAGTGTGTCCTCCAGCATTGCCCCAGTGTGTCCTCCAGCATTGCCCCTCAGTGTGTCCTCCAGCATTGCCCCAGTGTCCTCCAGCATTGCCCCCAGTGCGTCCTCCAGCATTGCCCCCCAGTGCGTCCTCCAGCATTGCCCCAGTGTGTCCTCCAGCATTGCCCCCCAGTGTGTCCACTGATAACTGATCCAGAAAAAACAAAAAAAACAAGCAGTCTCCTCACCTGTCCGCACTCCAGGCGGCGAGCTCCCTGCAGCAGCGCACACTCGCCGGCGACTGACAATGACGTCAGACGCCGGCGACGCGTGCTGTTGTGAATTCTGTGGTCAAGCTCCCTCCTGTGGTCATGAGTGGTACTTCGGCTGGTTCTGTCTATGAGCTTCCTCTGGTGGATGTGAGTGGGGCTGCGGCTTCTGAGTTTCCTTCCTCAGGTGACGAGGTTAAGTCGTTAGGTGCTGCTCTATTTAACTCCACCTAGTTCTTTGTTCCTTGCCTCCAGTCTATGTTCTAGTATTGGTCTTGCTCTCTCTCCTGGATCGTCCTTATGGCCTGTCTTCACTGCATAAGCTAAGTTCTGCTTGTGTTTCTTGGTTTGCTATTTTTTCTGTCCAGCTTGCTATTTTGGTTTGTCTTGCTTGCTGGAAGCTCTGGGACGCAGAGGAAGCACCTCCGTACCGTTAGTCGGTGCGGAGGGTCTTTTTGCGCCCTCTGCGTGGTTGTTTGTAGGTTTTTGTGCTAACTGCAAAGCTATCTTTCCTATCCTCGGTCTATTCAGTAAGTCGGGCCTCACTTTCCTAAAATCTATTTCATCTCTGTGTTTGTATTTTCATCTTTACTCACAGTCATTATATGTGGGGGGCTGCCTTTTCCTTTGGGGAAATTTCTCTGAGGCAAGGTAGGCTTATTTTTCTATCTTCAGGGCTAGCTAGTTTCTCAGGCTGTGCCCGAGGCGCCTAGGTCTGGTCAGGAGCGCTCCACGGCTACCTCTAGTGTGGTGTGATAGGATTAGGGATTGCGGTCAGCAGAGTTCCCACGTCTCAGAGCTCGTCCTATGTTATTAGTAACTATCAGGTTACTTTGTGTGCTCTTAACCACCAGGTCCATTGTGTTTCTGAACCACCAGTTCATAACAGTACTGGAGGCCCAAAGTACTAGTGCTTCTCAATAAAGGGAAAAGAGAAGTTCTGAGACCATTTTTTTTTTTCTCTGCACTGTGTTTTGTCTTTCTTTTCCCCTAGACATTTGGGTGGTTCAGGACACAGGTGTAGTGATGGACATTAAAGGTCTGTTTTCTTGTGTGGATCATCTCACTGCAAGAGTACAAAATATTCAAGACATTGTGGTTCAGAAATCTATGTTAGAATCTAGAATTCCTATTCCTGACTTATTTTCTGGAGATAGAGCTAAGTTTCTGAATTTCAAAAATAATTGTAAACTGTTTCTGGCTTTGAAACCCCGCTCCTCTGGTGACCCAGTTCAACAAGTTAAGATCATTATTTCTTTATTACGTGGCGACCCTCAAGACTGGGCATTTTCCCTTGTGCCAGGAGATCCTGCATTATGGGATATTGATGCGTTTTTTCTGGCGCTCGGATTGCTGTATGATGAACCTAATTCAGTGGATCAGGCAGAGAAAAATTTGCTGGCTCTGTGTCAGGGTCAGGATGAGGTAGAGATATATTGTCAGAAGTTTAGGAAGTGGTCTGTGCTCACTCAATGGAATGAATGTGCGCTGGCAGCAATTTTCAGAAAGGGTCTCTCTGAAGCCCTTAAGGATGTCATGGTGGGATTTCCTATGCCTGCTGGTCTGAATGAGTCTATGTCTTTGGCCATTCAGATCGATCGACGCTTACGTGAGGGTAAAAATGTGCACCATTTGGCGGTATTATCTGAGCATAAACCTGAGCCTATGCAGTGTGATAGGACTTTGACCAGAGCTGAACGGCAAGAACACAGACGTCGGAATGGGCTGTGTTTTTATTGTGGTGATTCCACTCATGCTATCTCCGATTGTCCTAAGCGCACTAAGCGGTTCGCTAGGTCTGCCACCATTGGTACGGTACAGTCGAAATTTCTTTTGTCCGTTACTTTGATCTGCTCTTTGTCATCCTATTCTGTCATGGCATTTGTGGATTCAGGCGCTGCCCTGAATTTGATGGACTTGGACTTTGCTAGGTGCTGTGGGTTTTTCTTGGAGCCCTTGCAGTATCCTATTCCATTGAGAGGAATTGATGCTACGCCTTTGGCCAAGAATAAGCCTCAGTACTGGACCCAACTGACCATGTGCATGGCTCCTGCGCATCAGGAGGATATTCACTTTTTGGTGTTGCATAATCTGCATGATGTGGTCGTATTGGGGTTGCCATGGCTACAAGTCCATAACCCAGTATTGGATTGGAAATCTATGTCTGTGTCCAGCTGGGGTTGTCAGGGGGTACATGGTGATGTTCCAGTTCTGTCTATTTCATCATCCACCCCTTCTGAGGTCCCAGAGTTCTTGTCGGATTACCGGGATGTATTTGATGAGCCCAAGTCCAGTGCCCTACCTCCGCATAGGGATTGCGATTGTGCTATCGATTTGATTCCTGGTAGTAAGTTTCCTAAGGGTCGACTGTTTAATTTGTCTGTGCCTGAGCATGCCACTATGCGAAGTTACGTAAAGGAATCCTTGGAGAAGGGTCATATTCGCCCGTCGTTGTCGCCATTGGGAGCAGGGTTCTTTTTTGTGGCCAAGAAGGATGGTTCGTTGAGACCTTGTATTGATTACCGCCTTCTAAATAAAATCACAGTCAAATTTCAGTACCCCTTGCCGCTGCTGTCTGATTTGTTTGCTCGGATTAAGGGGGCTAGTTGGTTCACCAAGATAGATCTTCGTGGTGCGTATAATCTTGTGCGTATTAAACAGGGCGATGAATGGAAAACAGCATTTAATACGCCCGAGGGCCATTTTGAGTACCTGGTTATGCCATTCGGGCTTTCCAATGCTCCATCAGTATTTCAGTCCTTTATGCATGACATCTTCCGAGAGTACCTGAATAAATTCCTGATTGTATACTTGGATGATATTTTGGTCTTCTCGGATGATTGGGAGTCTCACGTGAAGCAGGTTAGAATGGTGTTCCAGGTTCTGAGTGCAAATTCTTTGTTTGTGAAGGGGTCAAAGTGTCTCTTTGGTGTTCAGAAGGTTTCTTTTTTGGGTTTCATTTTTTCCCCTTCTACTATCGAGATGGACCCTGTTAAAGTTCAGGCCATTTATGATTGGACTCAGCCGACATCTCTGAAGAGTCTGCAAAAGTTCCTGGGCTTTGCTAATTTTTATCGGCGCTTCATCAATAATTTTTCTAGTATTGCTAAACCGTTGACTGATTTAACCAAGAAGGGTGCTGATGTGGTCAATTGGTCTTCTGTTGTGAATTCTGTGGCTGAGTTCACTTCTGTGGTCACAAGTGGTATTGCAGTCTCTGGGCTTCCTCCCTCAGGTGTTTTGGTGAGCTCGTTGGCTGCCTTGCTATTTAGCTCCACCTGAGTCTGTCTTCCTTGCTCCTTGTCAATGTTCCAGTGTTGGATCTGAGCTACTGCATCTTTCCTTGGGCCTGCTGTTCTGCTAGATAAGTGCTTCTAGTTTGTTTTCTGTTTTTTCTGTCCAGCTTGCTATTAACTTTTGCTGGAAGCTCTGAGAAGCAAATGGGTGCACCGCCGTGCTGTTAGTTCGGCACGGTGGGTCTTTTTGCCCCTTTGCGTGGTTTTCGTTTTAGGGTTTATTGTAGACTGCATAGTTCTCTTTGCTATCCTCGCTCTGTCTAGAATATCGGGCCTCACTTTGCTGAATCTATTTCATTCCTACGTTTGTCTTTTCATCTTGCTAACAGTCATTATATGTGGGGGGCTGCCTATTCCTTTGGGGTATTTCTCTGAGGTAAGTCAGGCTTGTATTTCTATCTTCAGGCTAGTCAGCTCCTCAGGCAGTGCCGAGTTGCATAGGTAGTTGATAGGCGCAATCCACTGCTGCTTACAGTTGTGTGAGGATAGATCAGGTACTGCAGTCTACAGAGATTCCACGTCTCAGAGCTCGTCCTATTGTTTTTGGTTATTGCCAGATCTCTGTATGTGCGTTGATTACTGCACGCTGTGTTGCCTGATTGCCAGCCATAACAGTACAAGGAGCCCTTCAATGATTTCCAATAGAGGGAAAAAAGAAATCCTGACATCATTTTTTTTTTCTTAGCTCTGTCTTCAGTCTTTTTTTTCCCCTAGACATTAGAGTGCTTCAGGACACAGCTGTGGACATGGATATTCAGGCTCTGTGCTCCTCAATGGATAATCTCGTTGTAAATGTACAAAAGATTCAAGATACTATTGATCAGAAATCGATGCTAGAACCAAGAATTCCGATTCCTGATTTGTTTTTTGGTGACAGAACTAAGTTCCTGAGCTTCAGAAATAATTGTAAGCTATTTTTGGCCTTGAAACCTCATTCTTCTGGTAATCCTATTCAACAGGTTTTGATTATTATTTCTTTTTTTGCGCGGCGACCCACAGGACTGGGCGTTTTCTCTTGCACCAGGAGATTCTGCATTGAGTAATGTTGATGCATTTTTCCAGGCGCTGGGATTGCTTTACGATGAGCCTAATTCAGTGGATCAAGCTGAGAAAAATCTGCTGGCTTTATGCCAGGGTCAGGATGATGTAGAAGTATATTGTCAGAAATTTAGGAAATGGTCAGTACTCACTCTGTGGAATGAATCTGCACTAGCGGCTTTGTTCAGAAAGGGTCTCTCTGAAGCTCTTAAGGATGTAATGGTGGGATTTCCTATGCCTGCTGGTTTGAATGAGTCTATGTCCTTGGCCATTCAGATCGGTCGTCGCTTGCGCGAGCGTAAATCTGTGCACCATCTGGCGGTATTGTCTGAGAGTAAGCCTGAGCCTATGCAGTGCGACAGGACTATGACTAAAGTAGAACGGCACGAACACAGACGTCTGAACAGACTGTGTTTCTATTGTGGTGATTCTACTCATGCTATTTCTAATTGTCCTAAACGCACTAGGCGGTTCGATAGCTCTGCCGTTATTGGTACTGTACAGTCCAAATTCCTTTTGTCCATTACCTTAATGTGCTCTTTGTCATCATATTCTGTCATGGCGTTTGTGGATTCAGGCGCTGCCCTGAATCTGATGGATTTGGATTATGCTAAACGTTGTGGATTTTTCTTGGAGCCTTTGCGGTGTCCTATTCCGTTGAGAGGAATTTATGCTACACCTTTGGCCAAGAATAAGCCTCAGTACTGGGCCCAGCTGACCATGTGCATGGCTCCTGCACATCAGGAAGTTATTCGCTTTTTGGTACTGCATAATTTGCATGATGTGGTCGTGTTGGGGTTGCCATGGCTACAAACCCATAATCCAGTATTGGATTGGAACTCTATGTCGGTAACCAGCTGGGGTTGTCAGGGAGTACATGGTGATATTCCATTTTTGTCTATTTCGTCATCCATTCCTTCTGACATCCCAGAGTTCTTGTCGGACTTTCAGGATGTATTTGAAGAGTCCAAGTCTGATGCCCTACCTCCGCATAGGAATTGTGATTGTGCTATCGATTTGATTCCTGGTAGTAAATTCCCTAAGGGTCGTTTATTTAATTTGTCCGTACCTGAACACACCGCTATGCGCAGTTATGTGAAGGAGTCCCTGGAGAAGGGACATATTCGCCCATCGTCGTCACCATTGGGAGCAGGGTTCTTTTTTGTAGCCAAGAAGGATGGTTCGCTAAGACCGTGTATTGATTACCGCCTTCTTAATAAGATCACTGTTAAGTTTCAGTATCCCTTGCCATTGATTTCTGACTTGTTTGCTCGGATTAAGGGGGCTAGTTGGTTTACTAAGATTGATCTTCGTGGTGCGTATAATCTGGTGAGAATCAGGCAGGGAGATGAATGGAAAACGGCATTTAATACGCCCGAGGGTCATTTTGAATATCTGGTGATGCCGTTCGGACTTGCCAATGCTCCATCTGTTTTTCAGTCTTTTATGCATGACATTTTCCGTGAGTATCTGGATAAATTCTTGATTGTTTACTTGGATGACATTTTGATCTTCTCAGATGATTGGGAGTCTCATGTGAAGCAAGTCAGAATGGTTTTCCAGGTACTGCGTGCTAATTTCTTGTTCGTGAAGGGATCAAAGTGTCTCTTCGGTGTGCAGAAAGTTTCATTTTTGGGGTTCATCTTTTCCCCTTCTACTATCGAGATGGATCCGGTTAAGGTTCAGGCCATCCAGGATTGGACTCAGCCGACATCTCTAAAAAGTTTGCAGAAATTCCTGGGCTTTGCTAATTTTTATCGTCGCTTCATCTGTAATTTTTCTAGCATTGCCAGACCATTGACCGATTTGACCAAGAAGGGTGCCGATTTGGTTAATTGGTCTTCTGCTGCCGTGGAAGCTTTTCAGGAGTTGAAGCGTCGTTTTTGCTGTGCCCCTGTGTTATGTCAACCTGATGTTTCTCTTCCGTTCCAGGTCGAGGTTGATGCTTCTGAGATTGGTGCAGGGGCGGTTTTGTCACAGAGAGGTTCTGGTTGCTCAGTGTTCAAACCATGTGCTTTCTTTTCCAGGAAATTTTCTGCTGCTGAGCGTAATTATGATGTGGGCAACCGAGAGTTGCTGGCCATTAAGTGGGCATTCGAGGAGTGGCGTCATTGGCTTGAGGGTGCTAAGCATCGCGTGGTGGTTTTGACTGATCATAAGAACCTTACTTATCTTGAGTCTGCCAAGCGCTTGAATCCTAGACAGGCCCGTTGGTCGTTATTTTTTGCTCGTTTTGATTTTGTGATTTCATACCTTCCGGGCTCTAAAAATGTGAAGGCGGATGCTCTGTCTAGGAGTTTTGTGCCCGACTCTCCGGGGTTATCTGAGCCGGCGAGTATCCTCAAGGAAGGAGTCATTGTGTCTGCCATCTCCCCTGATTTGCGGAGAGTGTTGCAGAAATTTCAGGCTAATAAACCTGATCGTTGTCCGGCCGAGAAACTGTTCGTCCCTGATAGGTGGACTAGTAAAGTTATCTCTGAACTTCATTGTTCGGTGCTGGCCGGTCATCCAGGAATCTTTGGTACCAGGGAGTTGGTTGCTAGATCCTTCTGGTGGCCATCTCTGTCACGGGATGTGCGTGCTTTTGTGCAGTCCTGTGGAATTTGTGCTAGGGCTAAGCCCTGCTGTTCACGTGCCAGTGGGTTGCTTTTGCCCTTGCCGGTCCCGAAGAGGCCTTGGACACATATTTCGATGGATTTCATTTCTGACCTTCCCGTTTCTCAAAAAATGTCGGTCATTTGGGTGGTCTGTGATCGCTTTTCTAAAATGGTCCATCTGGTGCCCTTGGTTAAATTGCCTTCCTCCTCTGATTTGGTGCCTTTGTTCTTCCAGCATGTGGTTCGTTTACATGGCATTCCTGAGAATATTGTTTCTGACAGAGGTTCCCAGTTTGTCTCGAGGTTCTGGCGAGCCTTTTGTGGTAGGATGGGCATTGACCTATCTTTTTCCTCGGCCTTCCATCCTCAGACTAATGGCCAGACCGAACGAACCAATCAGACCTTGGAAACATATCTGAGATGTTTTGTTTCCGCTGACCAGGATGATTGGGTGTCATTTTTGCCGTTGGCTGAGTTCGCCCTTAATAATCGGGCCAGCTCGGCTACCTTGGTCTCTCCATTTTTCTGCAATTCTGGGTTCCATCCTCGTTTCTCTTCAGGACAGGTTGAGTCTTCGGACTGTCCTGGTGTGGATTATGTGGTGGACAGGTTGCAGCAGATCTGGACTCAGGTAGTGGACAATTTGACCTTGTCCCAGGAGAAGGCTCAGCTTTTCGCTAATCGCAGACGCCGTGTGGGACCCCGACTTCGTGTTGGGGATCTGGTTTGGTTATCTTCTCGTCATATACCTATGAAGGTTTCCTCTCCTAAATTTAAACCTCGTTTTATTGGTCCGTATAGGATTTCTGAGATTCTCAATCCGGTGTCTTTTCGTCTGACCCTCCCAGACTCCTTTTCCATACATAATGTATTCCATAGGTCGTTGTTGAGGAGATACGTGGCACCTATGGTTCCATCTGTGGAGCCTCCTGCCCCTGTTTTGGTGGAGGGGGAATTGGAGTATATTGTGGAGAAGATTTTGGATTCTCGTGTCTCTAGACGGAAACTCCAGTATCTGGTCAAATGGAAGGGTTATGCTCAGGAAGATAATTCCTGGGTTTTTGCCTCTGATGTCCATGCCCCAGATCTTGTTCGTGCCTTTCATGTGGCTCATCCTGGTCGGCCTGGGGGTTCTGGTGAGGGTTCGGTGACCCCTCCTCAAGGGGGGGGTACTGTTGTGAATTCTGTGGCTGAGTTCACTTCTGTGGTCACAAGTGGTATTGCAGTCTCTGGGCTTCCTCCCTCAGGTGTTTTGGTGAGCTCGTTGGCTGCCTTGCTATTTAGCTCCACCTGAGTCTGTCTTCCTTGCTCCTTGTCAATGTTCCAGTGTTGGATCTGAGCTACTGCATCTTTCCTTGGGCCTGCTGTTCTGCTAGATAAGTGCTTCTAGTTTGTTTTCTGTTTTTTCTGTCCAGCTTGCTATTAACTTTTGCTGGAAGCTCTGAGAAGCAAATGGGTGCACCGCCGTGCTGTTAGTTCGGCACGGTGGGTCTTTTTGCCCCTTTGCGTGGTTTTCGTTTTAGGGTTTTTTGTAGACTGCATAGTTCTCTTTGCTATCCTCGCTCTGTCTAGAATATCGGGCCTCACTTTGCTGAATCTATTTCATTCCTACGTTTGTCTTTTCATCTTGCTAACAGTCATTATATGTGGGGGGCTGCCTATTCCTTTGGGGTATTTCTCTGAGGTAAATCAGGCTTGTATTTCTATCTTCAGGCTAGTCAGCTCCTCAGGCAGTGCCGAGTTGCATAGGTAGTTGATAGGCGCAATCCACTGCTGCTTACAGTTGTGTGAGGATAGATCAGGTACTGCAGTCTACAGAGATTCCACGTCTCAGAGCTCGTCCTATTGTTTTTGGTTATTGCCAGATCTCTGTATGTGCGTTGATTACTGCACGCTGTGTTGCCTGATTGCCAGCCATAACAGTCTTCTGCTGCTGTAGAGGCTTTTCAGGAGTTGAAGCGTCGTTTTTCTTCTGCCCCTGTGTTGTGCCAGCCAGATGTTTCGCTCCCGTTCCAGGTCGAGGTTGATGCTTCTGAGATTGGAGCAGGGGCTGTTTTGTCGCAAAGAAGTTCTGATGGCTCGGTGATGAAACCATGTGCCTTCTTTTCCAGGAAGTTTTCGCCTGCTGAGCGTAATTATGATGCTGGCAATCGAGAGTTGTTGGCCATGAAGTGGGCATTCGAGGAGTGGCGTCATTGGCTTGAAGGAGCTAAGCATCGCGTGGTGGTCTTGACTGATCACAAGAACTTGACTTATCTCGAGTCTGCCAAACGGTTGAATCCTAGACAGGCTCGTTGGTCGCTGTTTTTCTCCCGTTTTGACTTTGTGGTTTCGTACCTTCCGGGCTCTAAGAATGTGAAGGCGGATGCCCTGTCTAGGAGTTTTGTGCCCGACTCTCCGGGTTTGCCTGAGCCGGCGGGTATTCTCAAAGAGGGGGTAATTTTGTCTGCCATCTCCCCTGATTTGCGGCGGGTGCTGCAAAAGTTTCAGGCTAATAGACCTGACCGTTGCCCAGCGGAGAAACTGTTTGTCCCTGATAAATGGACTAGTAGAGTTATCTCTGAGGTTCATTGTTCGGTGTTGGCTGGTCATCCTGGAATCTTTGGTACCAGAGATTTGGTGGCTAGATCCTTTTGGTGGCCGTCTCTGTCGTGGGATTTGTGCTCGGGCTAAGCCCTGCTGTTCTCGTGCCAGTGGGTTGCTTTTGCCCTTGCCGGTCCCGAAGAGGCCCTGGACACATATCTCTATGGATTTTATTTCGGATCTCCCCGTCTCTCAAAAGATGTCGGTCATTTGGGTGGTTTGTGATCGCTTCTCTAAGATGGTCCATTTGGTACCCTTGTCTAAATTGCCTTCCTCCTCTGATTTGGTGCCATTGTTTTTCCAGCATGTGGTTCGTTTACATGGCATTCCGGAGAACATCGTTTCTGACAGAGGTTCCCAGTTTGTTTCGAGGTTTTGGCGAGCCTTTTGTGCTAGGCTGGGCATTGATTTGTCTTTTTCCTCAGCTTTCCATCCTCAGACAAATGGCCAAACTGAACGAACCAATCAGACCTTGGAAACATATCTAAGATGTTTTGTTTCTGCTGATCAGGATGATTGGGTGTCCTTTTTGCCTTTGGCTGAGTTCGCCCTTAATAATCGGGCCAGCTCGGCTACTTTGGTTTCGCCGTTTTTCTGCAATTCTGGTTTCCATCCTCGTTTCTCTTCAGGGCAGGTTGAGTCTTCGGACTGTCCTGGTGTGGATACTGTGGTGGATAGGTTGCAGCAGATTTGGACTCATGTAGTGGACAATTTGACATTGTCCCAGGAGAAGGCTCAACGTTTCGCTAACCGCAGGCGCTGTGTGGGTCCCCGACTTCGTGTTGGGGATTTGGTTTGGTTGTCGTCTCGTTATATTCCTATGAAAGTTTCCTCTCCTAAGTTTAAGCCTCGTTTCATTGGTCCGTATAGGATTTCTGAGGTTCTTAATCCTGTGTCTTTTCGTTTGACCCTTCCAGCTTCGTTTTCCATCCATAATGTATTCCATAGGTCATTGTTGCGGAGATACGTGGCACCTGTGGTTCCATCCGTTGATCCTCCTGCCCCGGATTTGGTTGAGGGGGAGTTGGAGTATATAGTGGAGAAGATTTTGGATTCTCGTATTTCGAGACGGAAACTCCAGTACCTGGTTAAGTGTAAGGGTTATGGTCAGGAAGATAATTCCTGGGTCTTTGCCTCTGATGTTCATGCTGCCGATCTGGTTCGTGCCTTTCATTTGGCTCATCCTGGTCGGCCTGGGGGCTCTGGTGAGGGTTCGGTGACCCCTCCTCAAGGGGGGGGTACTGTTGTGAATTCTGTGGTCAAGCTCCCTCCTGTGGTCATGAGTGGTACTTCGGCTGGTTCTGTCTATGAGCTTCCTCTGGTGGATGTGAGTGGGGCTGCGGCTTCTGAGTTTCCTTCCTCAGGTGACGAGGTTAAGTCGTTAGGTGCTGCTCTATTTAACTCCACCTAGTTCTTTGTTCCTTGCCTCCAGTCTATGTTCTAGTATTGGTCTTGCTCTCTCTCCTGGATTGTCCTTGTGGCCTGTCTTCACTGCATAAGCTAAGTTCTGCTTGTGTTTCTTGGTTTGCTATTTTTTCTGTCCAGCTTGCTATTTTGGTTTGTCTTGCTTGCTGGAAGCTCTGGGACGCAGAGGAAGCACCTCCGTACCGTTAGTCGGTGCGGAGGGTCTTTTTGCGCCCTCTGCGTGGTTGTTTGTAGGTTTTTGTTTGTGCTGACTGCAAAGCTATCTTTCCTATCCTCGGTCTATTCAGTAAGTCGGGCCTCACTTTGCTAAAATCTATTTCATCTCTGTGTTTGTATTTTCATCTTTACTCACAGTCATTATATGTGGGGGGCTGCCTTTTCCTTTGGGGAAATTTCTCTGAGGCAAGGTAGGCTTATTTTTTTATCTTCAGGGCTAGCTAGTTTCTCAGGCTGTGCCCGAGGCGCCTAGGTCTGGTCAGGAGCGCTCCACGGCTACCTCTAGTGTGGTGTGATAGGATTAGGGATTGCGGTCAGCAGAGTTCCCACGTCTCAGAGCTCGTCCTATGTTATTAGTAACTATCAGGTCACTTTGTGTGCTCTTAACCACCAGGTCCATTGTGTTTCTGAACCACCAGTTCATAACAGCGTGCGCTGCGGCCGACTTCAGCTGCCAGCCTCCAATTGGCTGGCGGCTGTTGTTAACTATTGACGTGCGGGCACGCCCCCGCACATCAATAGGAAACCACCGCAGCGCCGGAAGGGGCCCGGTGAGCAGATGAGAAGGGGCCCAATGCGGGCCCCCTCTCTCTGCCCACCGGGTCCGGGGGCACATAAACTCCGCCCGGCGGGCAGTCACAGACGATTAGCGGAGGGTCAATCTGTGCTGTAGCCCAGGGCCCCCCAGACCACTGGGCCCTGGGCTACCGCCCATATTGACCCTCTGATAATCCGCCCCTGGTTATGGCTGTCAGATGGCCACATGAGATGCAGCAGCAGGGTCTCAAACATATTCGAGCATGCCGTAGTCACTCGGGTAGCACATGAGCATGCTTGGATAATAGCTTATCTGAGCTCGTTCGCTCATCACTAATTATAAACACTTCTAAGAACAGTCATTAAGTGGTGGGCAGGAGGGAGAATACAGCAGAGCTAAATGTGATTAAAAACACTTCCATATCTACTCTCCACGCAGCATCAATGTGGGGTGCGCTGAAAAAGCTTTGAGATAGCTGTAGTTGCAGATGTTTATAATGAAGGTCAGCCCCAGCAAATGAGCAAAAGCACATGCCTGCAAGGCACTAGATGTCCAGGTGGACGATACAACCTGAGCTAGAAGATACCCAAGCCATGTCCCTATAAGGAGCCATGAAGCGATGTGAAATAAGCAAGGAGGGGGATGACCAGGGCACTGAACGCCCAACGCGTATCGCCAGGAACCCTGGCTTCTTCAGGGGCAATGAGTGCGCGTGCGCACTAGAGGCCAGCATAATGTAAGCCTATAAAGACTCTCGGCCGAGAGTAAAGAACTGCAATTCAAAGTAAAAGAGCGACAAAAGGCGCAAGATCAGATGTTGTTAAATCGTAGCATAGTGTCCATAGGGAGGAAAATGCAACTCGGCTTTGGGAAAATGGCCGCCGTGATCTCTAATGCGCACGCGCGGCATCCCGCGGCCATTTTCCTGAAGCCCCGTGCAGCAGAGCACTCCATCTGCGCACGCGCGGCCCCAGGAAGATGGCCGCCCCCACCAATGCAAGGGATTACAGCGCAGATCGCGCGCTGTGTCTTCACGTGGGCGCAGGGAAGTCGGAACTCTGGACATGCGCACACCACTACGCCACCAACGGAAAGCTGGGGAAGAAAAGAGCGCTGTGAACACGCCCACCTGACCAGACCAGCCTGATTGACAGGCGAAAAAGGCGACTTTGGTAATGTATTTCTCAGCATACATGGGGAATCAGGGTACACTACATACACTATAGTAACGCACAGCGCAGGCCCTATTTAACAGTATTTATAGCTCAATCTCAAAAAACGGGGTGACAGGTTCCCTTTAAGTTAGTCTTTATGAAAAGGCTTTACTAGTTGTGACGGGTTGATTATACCTTTGCATGCACATGCATTTGCCAGCACTAGGTTTGGAATTGCTATTGTCTATATTTTTGGAATCCATTGATTTGTGACGAACCTTGTCTCATCTATACTCTAGGGTAATACTGTGTGCTTTCCAGCTAATGAGCTAGCTAGCTTTACAAGGTTATATTTTGTAGTGTGGGTTTTTTGACCAGGGCATGACCCTATTATGGGTCATTGTATTTACTATGTGTGTATTTTTAAATGTTTTTAATTGTTTTTTTGCAGTGCTTAGTGCTTTGTCTTAATAAAATTTAATGATTTTGCATAAATTCATTGTGTGGTGATCCCCGTCTTATGCATGCCTTCTTTTTTGTTGGTGTGGTATTCATATGTCTTTTTGGCATGTGATGGGAGATCCCCAGTAGTGGTGCCCGCCTAAATTTATTATTAAAGATGTTTATAATGACACTCGGCTGCTTTGCTATATTTATTTCTTCCCCACACTGACTGCCATGACAGGTGACCTGGAAGTGTTTGTAATCACATTCAGCTCCACTGTATTCCCCCCTATCATGCTGACTGCATTAAGAGATTTAAAGCTATTTGTAATCAGACTCAGTTGCTGTAAAAGATCAGGGCAGAAAGCATGGCTGTCTGTTATTAAATCTCACAGGGAAAAGCATGTTCTTCTGACCTTCTGGGGGAGTGTTATTTTTTTTCCCCTGCATGACACCTCCTGCTTATTATAATATCCATAACTGATAACCATCATGCAGGAAATAAAGTACATGCCACTAGAGACAAAGCTCGGGTAACAACCAGTACAGTCATGGCCAAAATTTTTGAGAATGACACCAAAATTATATTTTCACATGATCTGCTGCCCTCTGGTTTTTATTAGTGTTTGTCTGATGTTTATATCACATACAGAAATATAATTGCAATCATATTATGAGTACCAATAGGTTATATTGACAGTTACAATGAGTTAATGCAGCAAGTCAATATTTGCAGTGTTGACCCTTCTTCAAGACCTCTGCAATTCTCCCTGGCATGCTCTCAATCAACTTCTGGACCAAATCCTGACTGATAGCAGTCCATTCTTGCATAATCAATGCTTGCATTTTGCCAGAATTTGTTGGTTTTTGTTTGTCCACCCGTCTCTTGATGATTGACCACAAGTTCTCAATGGGATTAAGATCTGGGGAGTTTCCAGGCCATGGACCCAAAATCTCTATGTTTTGTTCCATGAGCCATTTAGTTATCACCTTTGCTTTATGGCAAGGTGCTCCATCATGCTGGAAAAGGCATTGTTGGGCGCCAAACTGCTCTTGGACAGTTGGGAGAAGTTGCTCTTGGAGGACTTTCTGGTACCATTCTTTATTCATTGCTGTGTTTTTAGGCAAGACTGAGTGAGCCAATTCCCTTGGCTGAGAAGCAACCCCACACATGAATGGTTTCAGGATGCTTTACAGTTGGCATGAGACAAGACTGGTGATAGCGCTCACCTCTTCTTCTCCGAATAAGCTGTTTTCCAGATGTTAGAAACAATAGAAAAGGGGATTCATCAGAGAAAATTACTTTGCCCCAGTCCTCAGCAGTCCACTCCCTGTACCTTTTGCAGAATATCAGTCGGTCCCTGATGTTTTTTTCTGGAGAGAAGTGGCTTCTTTGCTGCCCTCCTTTAAACCAGGCCTTTCTCAAAGAGTCTCCGCCTCACAGTGCGTGCAGAAGCATTCACACCAGCCTGCTGCCATTCCTGAGCAAGCTCGGCACTGCTGGTAGTCCGATCCCTCAGCTGAAACAGTTTTAAGATATGGTCCTGGCGCTTGCTGGTCTTTCTTGGGCGCCCTGGAGCCTTTTTGACAACAATGGAAGCTCTCTCCTTGAAGTTCTTGATGATGCGATAGATTGTTGACTGAGATGCAATCTTTGTAGCTGCGATACTCTTCCCTGTTAGGCCATTTTTGTGCAGTGCAATGATGGCTGCACGTGTTTCTTTAGAGATAACCATGGTTAACTGAAGAGAAACAATGATACCAAGAACCAGCCTCCTTTTAAAGTGTCCAGTGATGTCATTCTTACTTAATCATGACTGATTGATCGCCAGCCCTGTCGTCATCAACACCCACACCTGTGTTAATGGATCAATCACTAAAACGATGTGTTTTGGGGGTTAAAGTTCATTTTCTGGGCAAACATTGACTTTGCAAGTACAGTAATTGCTGTTAAGCTGATCACTCTGACATTCAGGAGTATATGCAAATTGCCATTAGAAAAAATGAAGCAGTAGACTTTGGAAAAATTAATATATGTCTCATTCTCAAAATTTTTGTCCATGACTGTAGAGTTGATCATCAATTATAATCTAAACTTTACAAGCTAATATCTTCATAACAAAGAGGAGAATTTATAGGGTTGTCCACTACTAGGTCAACCCTTTCTCATTCTACATTTGGCCCTGTTATAAAAACATCAAACACCTATACTCACCTACTGTGTTGGCACCGTTCCAGCTGTGTCTGCACTCACGGTCCCAGGGCAACAGCTTTACTGTCCCCGCCCTCAGGCAAATCGAACATCATGAGAAAGTCCGAGAGCAGCCGCAGCTCGGGCTTCCTGTTGATATTCAATACGCTTGATGGAGGGGATAGTGAAGCCAGCGCTGATTGGGCGCTGGGCTCTGGTAAAGTAACAACCTCACGAGAGCCCCTGGAACGTGAGTGCCAACACCGCTGGATGGGCGCCAGCATGGGAGGAGAGTGTGTTTTTATTTTAACGGGGCTAAGCATAAGAAATGAGAAGGGGTTGTCCTAGTAGTGGATAACCCTTTTAAAAATAAAAACTTTTTGTTCAGCTCTGCAGCCAATATTTCATGATGCGGCCAATTCAAGATGGTAAAACTGAAGAAAGATCCTTTAAGCCAGTTTCACATTTGTTGAGTGCTTTTCCAATGTGTATGAAATACATGTCTTTTAATAACACATAACATGCTACTTTTATATTTTTTTATCAATAGAAACTGCTAATTGAAGTCTATGGTGAATAGTCAATGTTTACTCTAAAAGATGGTCCATCAGTGTGACAGATTAATATACGACTGCCAGATGATGATCCATCATACATATTGTAGATCTGGATTGTAGTAATAAAGCATGGCAGCCTGCTCACTGAAGTATTCTTGCTCCAAGGCAGAACATTATATTAGTAAATTACCTGTCTTCCCCTTGCTGAATATTTTGTACAGATTATGGTATATATAATGTAACTAATCTCTTCCAGGGTCTGATGTAGCTTATTATATAGCAGATGGGGTCCCTAGAGAAAATTTGTGCAGATTTGATCTATTTTTAAATTTCCAGGAAATTTGTTTTGTCTGAATTCTCTCTGGATGTATATTGAAATCCCTAAATGCAGTGGGCAGAAGACCTTCATAGATAAAGGTCTGATCAGCCAATACATCAAACATTAGTTAATGCCAGTAACATTTTGAACTAGGAAAAATATTTGGTGTTTAAGTTGGTGAAGAACTTGAAGAAGATCATGAAGGAAATTGTTTTTCTTCTCCTCAACTGAATGAATATTCAAGCCCTGATCAAATTTTGCTCCTCCCATCATTTTCTGAGGTCAGGTCAAGTACTATCCCAGACAGGGGTAGACTGACCATTTTTTCCCCCCAGTTTAGAAGCAGTCTTGAGGCATTTCAGAGTGCCGCTCTCAGAAATCGTGGGGGTCTCGGCTGTTACACCCCACTGATCAGCAAGTTAAACATTATCCTGTGCATAGGTGATAGTCTGCCCAGTTGGGAATATCCCTTATTAGTCTACGGGTGTCTAAATTCTCAGTTACTAGAAGAGCTCGTTTCCATTCAGAAGAGTTTGGAGCATTTATCCTTATGTTATCCGGTTTCCAAAAGAAAGCTCAGGGTGATTTTAGAGTTAAAGTCTATGTACACCATCACACGCATTTTTTTTTAAATTCTTCAGTTGTTTCATAAATGCAAAATGAAGCCGCTTTCTATCTTTGTTATAATCGTCCTTCCATTTTGCTGCTGCAGACTGTAAATTCTTTAGTTGAGTGCTATGTAGAAAGGACACCAATTCCACTGGACGTTCTGACGAGACGTGTTTGGCCTCGCTCCGTATAAGTGAGCTGAGCGAGGCAGCGCACATCTAGTGGGAATGTGGCCAGAAGTATGGAAATCGCACACGTGGGGTCATAGGACGGCCTACTCTCACCTCCGACACTGGAGAATCATCACAGCACACGGTGCACACACACTGAGGATTCACATGTCTGCAGACTTTTAGCAAAATAAGGAGGCAATCGATCTATTGTTAGTGGTTTCTGTGCATTGTGTATATTACACACATATAGCTTTACAGCACGCACATTAGGGCTATGGTGTAGCCCAACATAATTCCTTCTTATTGCAGATTTCCAATGCTACTATTCAATATGAACAATATTAAATCAGAATAAAAAACAAAGAAACTCTCTTCTCCTCCCCAGCCGTTCTTACCCTTATAACTCCCCCTTGCAAACATTGTATGGACCGTTATGCAGAATGGCCCCTGCCTGCTGTGCAGCCCTGGGAGCTCCATTCATCTTGATGGAGATCCACAAAGGCCTGCCTGAACTGTATGTGCAGACAGACATACTTCTGAAAGTGTGGACATAAGAGATAAAGGTGGCTGTCATAGGAGCAAGCGAGACCACGGAGTTAAGGTATCTTCACACTGAGCAACTTTCCAACGAGAATGACAGCGATCCGTGATGTTGCAGCGTCCTGGATAGCGATCTCGTTGTGTTTGACACGCAGCAGCGATCTGGATCCCGCTGTGCCATCGCTGGTCGGAGCAGAAAGGCCAGAACTTTATTTGGTCGTCAGGTCGGCGTGATTCGTCATGTTTGACAGCAAAAGCAACGATGCCTGCAATGTTTTACATGGAGCTAACAACCAGCGAGAACGAGAAGCGACGTCCTGCATCGTTCTGGAGTTGCTGTGTTTGACGTCTCTACAGCGACCTAAACGATCGGCTCGTTGTCTATATCGCTGCAGCGTCGCTGAGTGTGACGGTACCTTTAGTGTTCAGCGGTGTATGGATGTGTTAATGATTAGTGATGATGGCGCACGCTCAGGTGCCATCAGAGTATCTCGGGCGTGCGCGAATATGGTAGTGTCTCGGCACCTGCACGTCTCGTTGCTGTTCAACAGCTGCAGCACATGTGAGGATAGCCTAACGAACAGGGAATCCCTGTCTGTGTTGCGGCTGCATAACAGCAATGAGACATGTCGACCGAGGGAACACTAACATATTGGAGCACGCCAAAGACACTCTGATAGCACCCGAGCATGCTCATATAACACCTTATCCGAGCACGTTCCCTCATCACTATTAATGATGTAACAAGAAGAGGACATATAGGACACAGTAAGCCATAACTGGGAAACTATTTCCTTTTTAAAAAATAGTTATTTACTAAGTTGTTTTTTTTTTAACAGACAATGTAAATACCAACAATTAAGGCCCGATATTGCAAAAAAAAAAAAAAGGAGACAAACCCCTTGTTCCTTCAGCTCAAGAATGTATTCACACATAAAAAAAAAGGTACAAACTAACACATTTTAATTCAGGCTCCTGGATGTTAACCGTGCTGTGGAACCATCGGGTCATATAGACCCCAGCGCTGAAGAAATTGAAATATTTCTAAAATTGGTCAATCTCAGACATTGACCTATGTATTTTCAAGTAACATATTTCTGCTTATGTTGATGATATTTTGAATTTGTTTTTTTAATTTAGTTTCAAAGTTATTTCCAATTTTCTGTGTTTAGGACTCTCCTGACCCCATAGTACCTTTATTGTCTGACATTGTTTTTTTGAATATTTTCTGTTTATTCACAGGTTTTGTAATATAATTGTAAATAAACAATGGCCAGTTCCAAGTGACGCCAGCAGTGTTACAGGACAGCGCAAACGGTGCTATGTTTGTCCTCGATCGAAGGACAAAAAGACGAGATTTGTTTGCAATGACTGCAAGAAGTTCATTTGTGAAGAACATGGCAGTATGACGTGCAGTGAATGCAAGGGATAAATTTATTGCCAGATCATTCGTTGTCATTATGTTTTACTAAAATCCACACAGTTGCATTTATTGTGCTTTTTTTTATTATTGAATTTTAATACTTTTAGTTATTAGTAAAGCATTTTGGTATAAATTTCAGTTTGTGTTTGATGATGACAAATAAATCACTTCAAAGTTACGTTTGATTTCATAACTCTGATCTGAAATGATGGCAGAATAAAACTTATTTATTCTGAAGAGCCAGCATGGTCATTTTAAAAATGAAATATGACGATTTTGAGCCTGGGGTCATATAGATCCCATGGTACCAAAGCAGTGATTTTTTTCATGGTTCCATAGCAGGGTTAAACATTACTTCTAGACATCCATGTAACTAAGATGCTGGGAAGTTCTTCAATATTCTACACACATGGTGTTCTATGGGGAGACGCAGAGGCACGCTTCCTCTACACATCCTGGCACAGATCCGATGAATGCCTAAGCCTGATGGGAGCATAGCCTGAATTCAGGTACATATAGGAAGCCTTCCCATTTTTCTATAGAAGGAGAACAGTCTTTTATAGGAATACTGATTCTTTGCTTCGGTCTATATACAGATAAATGACCCATATACAAAGCTAGAAATGAATAAAAACACTATCTAAGGAGTGCAGACTGCCGTTTCTTTGGGCCTGTAAAGAGAAATGTAAACTCTTCCTTTTGACCCTTGTGATGTCTCACATGGTAGATTTGTGGCAGAAATGTCAGTGACGGACGAGTTCAGCACATGCGACTGGAGACGTTTGTGTAGCACTTCTTGGATTTCGGCTAGCCTCATTCAGATGTCTGGTACATATAAATCTCCATTTTTAATTAGATCAAATGATACAACAGAGAAATTCAGTTCATGCAACACCAACACATTTATGTCATGTATCATAAATAGCTTAAAAAAAAAAAGAACAAACTTTATGAAAACTCAGAAAAGCAACACATGGCAACGATGACATCCAGTACAGCATTTACCAAGACTGCAACTAAATGCAAAGAATTGACGGCAAACATTAGAAATCTGTAACATCTGCCATTCATCAAATCAGTTTCACCAGAATTCTGGCAGAAATTGCTTTGAAAATTTGCAAAATTGAGGAGCAACTCCGAGTTGCTCAAAAAGATTGAGCAACTTTTGTAGTTCACACGTCAGCTTCTCCCAGCTCTGCCAAAATGGTTGAAGCTGTGGAGTTACGCCAAAGATTGTCTAATTCATGATGAGCTGCGGCGTTCCCTACGGCAGAACTCTCACTCCAGTCTCTGACTGGAGTAAGATTTTTTGGCGTGTCGCATGCAACAGGACTCGTCAGATGCTCCACATTTATTAAGAGGTGTGCGCCTGTTCATGAATCAGGAGTGTCTGACTCCACTATGCCCCCATATGAATCAGGGCCTAGATGTCTAATATATAGTATTAATAAATAAACATTTACTATGGTTTTCTTGGGATACTATGAAAAAATAGTTTATTCTGAACTTGTGCGTCTCACAGTCGGCAGCGGATACAGGAAGACTAATTTTCATCTAAGATTTATGAAAGCAGAAAAAGTACAGCTCCTGATAATAGCATATATCTGATATTGCAATTCAGCCGTAATAAATTGAGAAGGAATGAGCAGCAATACCAGACACATCCAAAAGATGGTGTTTTGTTGTTTCCAGTGCAGCTAAACAAGAATAGAAAAATATATCAGCTTTTTCTTGAGAGCGCCACTGTAGTCCACAGGCTGGATATGGTATTACATTATGGTTCCATTCATTTCAGCTGCAATACCATACGTCACGTGTAGTGAAAAGTGGCACTGTTTTTAGGGAAAAAGACAGTTTTTCTAATCCTGTGCAACCCATATGCTCATACCTGATAGGCAACACCTTCTAGTGCACACAAACATTGGAAATAAACAGCTAAAAACTGCTATTGCATAGATTACTTCTCACACAAAATAAGGTGAACACGTTCTACTGGAACATGATGAATTTCTTCCAAACAAAGCACCGCTCCTGCCTATGGCCTGTGTAGGATTTACTTGAAGTGTATAGGGCTGAGGTTCAATACCACACTCATCCCATAGCCAGCGGAGATGTTATTTTGGGGAATAAGCAGCCATGCTTTTTTAAAGACCCCATTATTGTATAGATCAGTTACTATCACCTGTGCTACAAGCGGCTTGATGTCTCAATTATTTTGTTTCAGCAGATAAGACCATTAGGCTGCCGTCACACATTCAGTATTTGGTCAGTATTTTACATCAGTATTTCTCAGCCAAAACCAGGAGTGGGTGATAAATACAGAAGTGGTGCATATGTTTCTATTATACTTTCCCTCTATTTGTTCCACTCCTGGTTTTGGCTTACAAATACGGAGGTAAAAAAAACTCACCAAATACTGCTAGTGTGACGGCAGCCTAAAAGTTTTAGGTTTCCTTATATATAGAAATAATACTAATAATACTAATATGTGAAACATCCTAATAATCTTCATAATTAAAGAGGTTGACCACTACCCTGATTACGTTACTGGTTTTGCCATAAATGCTTAAGCAAAATGCCACTAAAGCTCCTCATATACCTTTCCTGCCAAGTTCATTTTGTTTTATGCCTTTTTGCTTTGCTTCCTGTTTGTTACCAGATCTGTTGTCATAACATCACTTCCTGTTCAGAATTCTCTGCTCCCTTATGACATTTCCCATCATGCTTTGTGCTAGGCTGCAAGCCAGCAGTGAGCACAGACCTGTAACTCCGCCTCCCACTTCTACCCCAGCTTCACACCAGAATAATCTCCTGTACAGGACTCTGCAGGACATAGAAGTAACACACAAAGCACCATTACAGTGGCAATGACACAGATTATTCCCTACTCCCCCTCACTAACATGGATGATGAGATGAGACCTGAATGTAATCACAATATAAAAAGAATACAGCAGAATGTATATACATTACACAGAATATTCAGTGGTGTATATACAGTCATGGCCAGAAGTATTGACACCCCTGCAATTCTGTCAGATAATACTCAGTTTCTTCCTGAAAATGATTGCAAACACAAATTATTTGGTATTATTATCTTCATTTAATTTGTCTTAAATGAAAAAACACAAAAAGAATTGTCCTAAAGCCAAATTGGATATAATTCCACACCAAAGGTAAAAAAGGGAGTGGACAAAAGTATTGGCACTGTTCGAAAAATCATGTGATGCTTCTCTAATTTGTGTAATTAACAGCACCTGTAACTTACCTGTGGCACCTAACAGGTGTTGGCAATAACTAAATCACACTTGCAGCCAGTTGACATGGATTAAAGTTGACTCAACCTCTGTCCTGTGTCCTTGTGTGTACCACATTGAGCATGGAGAAAAGAAAGAAGACCAAAGAACTGTCTGAGGACTTGAGAAACCAAATTGTGAGGAAGCATGAGCAATCTCAAGGCTACAAGTTCATCTCCAAAGACCTGAATGTTCCTGTGTCTACCGTGCGCAGTGTCATCAAGAAGTTTAAAGCCCATGGCACTGTGGCTAACCTCCCTAGATGTGGACGGAAAAGAAAAATTGACAAGAGATTTCAACGCAAGATTGTGCGGATGTTGGATAAAGAACCTCAACTAACATCTAAACAAGTTCAAGCTGCCCTGCAGTCCGAGGGTACAACAGTGTCAACCCGTACTATCCATCGGCGTCTGAATGAAAAGGGACTGTATGGTAGGAGACCCAGGAAGACCCCACTTCTTACCCTGAGACATAAAAAAGCCAGGCTGGAGTTTGCCAAAACTTACCTGAAAAAGCCTAAAACTTTTGGAAGAATGTTCTCTGGTCAGATGAGACAAAAGTTGAGCTTTTTGGGCAAAGGCATCAACATAGAGTTTACAGGAGAAAAAAAGAGGCATTCAAAGAAAAGAACACGGTCCTTACAGTCAAACATGGCGGAGGTTCCCTGATGTTTTGGGGTTGCTTTGCTGCCTCTGGCACTGGACTGCTTGACCGTGTGCATGGCAGTATGACGTCTGAAGACTACCAACAAATTTTGCAGCCTAATGTAGGGCCCAGTGTGAGAAAGCTGGGTCTCCCTCAGAGGTCATGGGTCTTCCAGCAGGACAATGACCCAAACACACTTCAAAAAGCACTAGAAAATGGTTTGAGAGAAAGTACTGGAGACTTCTAAGGTGGCCAGCAATGAGTCCAGACCTGAATCCCATAGAACACCTGTGGAGAGATCTAAAAATGGCAGTTTGGAGAAGGCACCCTTCAAATATCAGGGACCTGGAGCAGTTTGCCAAAGAAGAATGGTCTAAAATTCCAGCAGAGCATTGTAAGAAACTCATTGATGGTTACCGGAAGCGGTTGCAGTTATTTTGGCTAAAGGTTGTGCAACCAAGTATTAGGCTGAGGGTGCCAATACTTTTGTCTGCACCATTTTTGGAGTTTTGTGTGAAATGATCAATGTTTTGCTTTTTGCTTCATTCTCTTTTGTGTTTTTTCATTTAAGACAAATTAAATGAAGATAATAATACCAAAAAATTTGTGATTGCAATCATTTTCAGGAAGAAACTGAGTATTATCTGACAGAATTGCAGGGGTGTCAATACTTTTGGCCATGACTGTACACCCTGCTGTATACATACAGATGCAGAGGATAGCTGGGTCTGCTGGAAGAGTGGGCAGCATTTACAGAAACTGAGTGAGCTCTGCTGAATGCAGCCCCACCCACCCAGCAGTGATGGGTCGTTCACTAACGATCCAGTACAAAGAGCCGGCCTCCTGCTGTGAATGATGGGAGCCGGCACCCCAGTGAGAGCCACTAAATTCTCTGAATGGCTCTCACTGGACGTAAAATCCCAGTGTTCGGCAGACATAACTCCACCCACTGATCAATTTAATTGGTTAGTAGTAAGTGGGCGGAGTTTCTGTTATAGGTGGGTGGGGTTTCAGATGTGTGAACACATTTAATATGGATCCATTTAGGATCCAAAAAGAGCCGGCTCTTTTTGGCGAGCGGAGCCATGAGTGCCGGATCACCAAAAAAGAGCCGGACTGTCCATCACTACGAGGCTGCAAGCCCCGCTCACCCGTCAGACTCCAGCTCTCAGAACGGAGGGAGGATCTGATGTGACAGCAGCGGACGCAGGAGATTCTCAGCCACAGCTCATGGAAGCATTACGGCAGCTCAGGTTACAGAAGGATTTGCCAGAGGAAGAAGGTATTTAGCTAATCTATCTAAAGGTACATGTAAAGCAGTAGCCAACCCCTTTAATCATCAGTGCAGAGGAAAATGCAGAGAGAGGAAGAGTTCCGGTAGTATAGAAGACAGTTCTAACGTCACAAGCAAATTAACTTAACTGACCTTCAAATAAAGAAAGCTAGAAAAAAAGGGATTTATTCACACCGAGCTCTCACACAAAGCTGAATCCTATAAGCTTCCAAACATCCAATAAAAAAATTGTCCCAATGATTCCGAGCCTTTTACGGGTCATTTAGTCTCTGACGTATGTTTCGGGACTTCACATTTTCTGGCTTCCTTCTCTTGAAGACGGAGGCCCCAGCGGCCGAGTCACCAAGGGAAGTGATGGTTTTTTCTTTAAACTTGACTTTGGGCTCTTGTGGCACATCAGGTACAGAGACGGCAGGGTCTTCAGACTCCACGCTCGGCAGCTCCAAATCCACAGTCTCACTATATGGAGAAAAGATCCAGTGATCAATGCTAGCAAGTAATAATAATAATTTTATTTCTATAGCGCCAACACATTCCGTAGCACTGTACAATTTTAGAGGGGCTTGTACATACAATAAAGATATTACAGAATGAGGCTGTGTGCACACGTTGCGTTTTTTCACGTTTCTTCGCTATAAAAACGCATAAAAAACGCATACATATGCATCTTATCATTTAGAATGCATTCTGCAATTTTTGTGCACATAATGCGTTTTTTTTCTGCAAAAAAAAAAAAAAAAAAAAAAAACGCATCGCGGTAAAAAAACACAGCATGTTCATTAATTTTGCGTTTTTTCTGCTATATAATGCATTGGGAAAGCTCCGGAAAAAAAAACGCGCAAAAAAAACGCATGCGGTTTTCTTGCAGAAAATGTCCAGTTTTCTTCAGGAATTTTCTGCAAGAAATTCTTACGTGTGCACATACCCTAAGCATAACTCAGATACGAAAAGGAGTCAGGGTCCTGCTCACAATCTGTGTGGAAATAGGGGGGACGCGAGTCCCCTTATGTAAAGTTACAAACCTCAGGTACAGGTTAATATTCACAGTGAAAGGACGGTGTCAGAACACACAATGCATTGCAGATTGCTGCAGACTGGGCAAATAAGAAACACACTGACCCTCCTTCACCAAAGCACCTAGAGTGGCATGGAAGCATCAGAGATGGACCAGGAGATATGGAGACAGCAGCCTGATCCAATACGTGTTCTATCACGTCATAGGCAGATCAGGGTGCGGGTGTGACCTGGGGTGCACTATGGTAAAGGGAAGCCTGCAGAGACAGTGTGATGTTCAGGGCAATCATCTGGGGTGCTTTTCATTCATGGGGAAGTTACTTTGACATGCATCACCTACCTAAACATTGCTGCAGACTAAGAACACCCATTAATGACAACAGTGCTCCCCATTGGCAGTGTGGCTTCATTCACTAGGATAATGTGCCATGCCCAGAGTAACATCACAAAAGAATGGACTTGGCCTGCAAATGTCCAGATCTTAAAGGGAATCTGTCTGTCACCAGATTTTTGCTACCCCATTTAAGAGCAGCATAATGCAGGAGAAGAGAACTCGAGTCCAGTGATGTGTCACTTACTGGGCTGCTTGCTGGCATTTTTATAAAATCACTGTTCACCTGCTGCAGAGCTACCATTTCTTTTAGCACTGTATATTCCCACTCCCATCACTGATTGGCAGCTTTCTATGTACAGTGTGCACAGGCAGAAAGTTGCTAATCAGTGGTATGGGCGGGTTATACAAAGCTCATGGATATGGTTGACTATCTGGCAGCAGGTTTACTAGTCCTCTAGTGATAATCTCCTGCTGATAAAACTGTGATTTTATCAAAACAACAGCAAGCAGTGCAGTAAGTGACATATTTCTGGAATCAGGTTCTCTGTTTCTACATTAGGTGTAAAAACCTGGCGTGAATTCCCTTTAATACAATTAATCACATGTGGATCGTACTAGAAAAACAAGACCAATACACGATGGTCCCACCATGAAACTTACAGGACTGAAAGGATTGACTGCAAACATTTTTTGATCAGATCTCACAAGACATCTTTAATAAGTCTAGCAGAGTCAGTGACTGGAAAAATCAGCTCCGACTTGGCAGGCAACCATTATATTAATGTTATGGCTGATCCATGTATTTCCATTGCTGTTTGGCATTAGCAAAACTGAAGCAAGGAAATGACTTGTGCTGAGGTTCAATATTTAGGCATTTCCCTATAATCTGACAACCCCTGCGACTGTCAGGAGTGGAGAGAGTAACGCCTGCACATGACCCCAAGTCATGACCTGTCGTCACCCGAGTACTGCACCCGAGAAACACAGGACTAGAGGACGTACAGCAGAGAAACTACATGGAATCCAGTTTTGTTATGTAAATTTTTTTTTTTTTAAATCAGCTAAACTTATTTTTCTTACCAAAAGGCAGAACACACCATGCAGAAATCTAGCTCCACTATGGAAATACAACCACCTTTACAGAAATGGGCACTGGGCAGGCACCAAATCCTGCATGTGAAACCTCCGTCATGGAGGGCACGGTGCTACAAGACTTGGTGGTCACAGATGTACTGAACACTGAGGGATGATGGTTTCCCACTAGCACGTACTATGGGTCTTCCTCCTCTTGGACAGTCTCCCATGCTCCATACGGATTCGTCTTGGTTGGCTTTGGAGCACCAGATTTTGGAGGATGGTCTTTTTTTTCCTCCGCTTCCTCTTGTATGGGTTCAGGATCAGATCCCTCATCACTGTCTGATTTGGACTCCTTTTTAGGCTGTAACAGACAATTTTGATATAGTAATATTTAGTCACAACAATTCAATACAAAATTCAATGGTTCAACATTACATAAATAATATGAAATGGTATTATTACTCTCACTTTAAAATATAATGGCCATGAAATTATATCCTAGGAGTGAAGGTGCCCATACTTATTTATTGTACTGCTTATATATCTCTATTATATTCCCCAGCACTTCACAGACATTATTATTGCTGTCCCCGTTGGGGCTCACAATCTAAATTCCCTATCAGTATGTCTGTGGAGTGTGGCAAGAAACCCACGCAAACACGGGGAGAACATACTAACTCTGATGTTGTCCTTTGTGGGATATGAACCCAGGACCCCAGCCCTGAGAGGCTATAGTGCTAACCACTGAGCTGCAAGTGTCTTACCCTATTATGCGAACCTCCTTAATTTACCCTTAATGAAGAAGGGATGGACACGTAAAATTTCAGCATATCAAATAGTTTGTTTTCACCGGAGATAGGCCATTGCCAGAGTTGTCTAGTAGGAGCCTATTCCCCTCTGCCCATTAGCGGCACATGCATCTGTATGGGAGAGTTTGGAAAAATAGCTGGCTGAACAAGCATTCTGCCCACAACTAGGTAATGTGTTTGGGCAGATTCCAGCAATGTGTCACTACTGAGCTGCTTGCTGTCATTTTGATAAAATCACAGTTTTCTCTGTTGCACATCTGGCAGTTCTCTGAATGCGGAGCTCTGTATAACCCCGCCCACAGCAGTGATTGGCAGCTTTCTGCCCATGCAGAGTGTACACAGAAAGCTGACTATCAGTGTTGTGCGGTCATACAGGGCTCATGAATATACTTGGCTGCAGGTTTACTATTCGTACAGTAATAATTTCCTACTGATAAATCAACGATAACAAAATGACAGCATACAGACTAGCAAGTGACACATCACTTGAATCATAGTCTCTCTCTACATTATGCTGCTCTCAGATTAGGAAGCAAAAACTTGGTGATAGAAATACCTCTTTAAAGGGAATCTGTCTATGTCACATATACAGATTATGCCATAAATGTCAGACAGATGTGGGTCCTACCTCAAGGCCCTGCACCCATTTTGCAATGGGCGTTAATGCTCTATATGTGTTTCACTCCATTCAAAAAAATTGAAAAAAATGATATACGATTTGATACAATTTTCTCCATTTACAGAGAATGATGATTTTACATTCTCGACAAGTCGCCTTTACTGCAAGCAAACCTGTAGTAGTCTGTCCATCAGCCACACTCTTAGGCTAGGTTCACATTGCGTTATGTGAACCCATTAAACGGACTACGTTACACCGCGGCATAACGTAGTCCGTTAACGCCGCCATTGCTTGTAATGGCGAACGCATCGCTAGCGATGTGCCATCATTTGAGTGACGGACCTCGAATGCTGCTTGCAGTGTTCGCGGTCCGTTCCTCGCTAGCGCAGATCGGGCATCTGCGCTAGCGGGATCGGCAAACGCGATCCCTTTTGGGACATTGCGTTAGCGCAGTCCGTAGCACTATGCGCTAAACGAACTGCCCTAACACAATGTGAACCTAGCCTTATCCTCTACATTCGGTATAACATGAGCGTGTGATTATTAAGCCTTTTACAAAAAAAGATCCTGGCATGATACAGTAGAGCTTAAAAAAGAGCCTCCATAAGGAGAGCCCCTGGAGTGACGCTCTCTAAACACAGTACTCCTTATCAGAACTACAGAGTGACAAGCTGCACCCCTGGTAAGAAGGACCCCGGGAGGAGGAGGTCCTACATAGAACAATATAAACACAGATAAGAAGGGCCATTGTGATTACCCTATAACTGATTTTAGGAGTCTGTGCAATTGCAGGGGTCTGTGTGTTGTCTTCAGATGGCGGGGACGCCTCAGGGCTAGAGTCTGTGGTCACTTCTGGAGCTTCTTCCTCATCTGCTGTGGTGACAACTACGGCATCTGTGGAATCCTTCTTATCATCGGGGAGCAGATTGGGATCAGAGTCTTCTGGTTTGTCCCATCTGGATTCTGCTCAAAAGAATCCTCTGTTAATGGAGGTAAATATCACGTAACAGACAGGCTGTGGTTACCATAAGAAGCCCTTACCTCCAGTTTCAGAATTGTAGTAGTACGTATAACCCTCTTCTGAGACCGCTTCCACCCATGCAGATTTGGATTCCTTTTAATAAAATACGAATACACAGAATTAACGAGTCAAATAAATGAAGAATGGCAGAAGACACAATATGTTGTATATGAACAGACCCCTGAGAAAGTGGCAGCGTGAATACAGACCCCTGACTAAGCTGCACTTAGTGGGCAGCGTGAATACAGATCCCTGACTAAGCTGCACTTAGTGGCAGCGTGAATACAGACCCCTGACAATGCAATGCAGCACTTAGTGGCAGCGTGAATACAGACCCCTGACAATGCTGCACTTAGGGTACCGTCACACTAAGCGACGCTGCAGCGATACGACAACGATGTTGATCGCTGCAGCGTCGCTGGAGAGCTGTCACACAGACAGCTCTCCAGCGACCAACGATCCCGAAGTCCCCGGTAACCAGGGTAAACATCGGGTTACTAAGCGCAGGGCCGCGCTTAGTAACCCGATGTTTACCCTGGTTACCAGCGTAAACGTAAAAAAAACAAACACTACATACTTACCTTCCGTGTCTGTCCTCCGGCGCTGTGCTTTCCTCTGCACTGTCAGCGCCAGTCAGCCGTAAAGCAGAGCGGTGACGTCACCGCTGTGCTTTCCGGCTGGCCGGCGCTCACAGTCAGAGCAGAGAAGCAGAGCACCGGGGACAGACACGGAAGGTAAGTATGTAGTGTTTGTTTTTTTTATGTTTACGCTGGTAACCAGGGTAAACATCGAATTACTAAGCGCGGCCCTGCGCTTAGTAACCCGATGTTTACCCTGGTTACCAGTGAAGACATCGCTGAATCGGCGTCACACACGCCGATTCAGCGATGTCAGCGGGAGATCCAGCGACGAAATAAAGTTTCAAACGATCTGCTACGACGTACGATTCTCAGCAGGGTCCCTGATCGCAGTAACATAGTAACATAGTAACATAGTTAGTAAGGCCGAAAAAAGACATTTGTCCATCCAGTTCAGCCTATATTCCATCATAATAAATCCCCAGATCTACGTCCTTCTACAGAACCTAATAATTGTATGATACAATATTGTTCTGCTCCAGGAAGACATCTAGGCCTCTCTTGAACCCCTCGACTGAGTTCGCCATCACCACCTCCTCAGGCAAGCAATTCCAGATTCTCACTGCCCTAACAGTAAAGAATCCTCTTCTATGTTGGTGGAAAAACCTTCTCTCCTCCAGACGCAAAGAATGCCCCCTTGTGCCCGTCACCTTCCTTGGTATAAACAGATCCTCAGCGAGATATTTGTATTGTCCCCTTATATACTTATACATGGTTATTAGATCGCCCCTCAGTCGTCTTTTTTCTAGACTAAATAATCCTAATTTCGCTAATCTATCTGGGTATTGTAGTTCTCCCATCCCCTTTATTAATTTTGTTGCCCTCCTTTGTACTCTCTCTAGTTCCATTATATCCTTCCTGAGCACCGGTGCCCAAAACTGGACACAGTACTCCATGTGCGGTCTAACTAGGGATTTGTACAGAGGCAGTATAATGCTCTCATCATGTGTATCCAGACCTCTTTTAATGCACCCCATGATCCTGTTTGCCTTGGCAGCTGCTGCCTGGCACTGGCTGCTCCAGGTAAGTTTATCATTAACTAGGATCCCCAAGTCCTTCTCCCTGTCAGATTTACCCAGTGGCTTCCCATTCAGTGTGTAATGGTGATATTGATTCCTTCTTCCCATGTGTGTAACCTTACATTTATCATTGTTAAACCTCATCTGCCACCTTTCAGCCCAAGTTTCCAACTTATCCAGATCCATCTGTAGCAGAATACTATCTTCTCTTGTATTAACTTCTTTACATAGTTTTGTATCATCTGCAAATATCGATATTTTACTGTGTAAACCTTCTACCAGATCATTAATGAATATGTTGAAGAGAACAGGTCCCAATACTGACCCCTGCGGTACCCCACTGGTCACAGCGACCCAGTTAGAGACTATACCATTTATAACCACCCTCTGCTTTCTATCACTAAGCCAGTTACTAACCCATTTACACACATTTTCCCCCAGACCAAGCATTCTCATTTTGTGTACCAACCTCTTGTGCGGCACGGTATCAAACGCTTTGGAAAAATCGAGATATACCACGTCCAATGACTCACCGTGGTCCAGCCTATAGCTTACCTCTTCATAAAAACTGATTAGATTGGTTTGACAGGAGCGATTTCTCATAAACCCATGCTGATATGGAGTTAAAGAGTTATTCTCATTGAGATAATCCAGAATAACATCCCTCAGAAACCCTTCAAATATTTTACCAACAATAGAGGTTAGACTTACTGGCCTATAATTTCCAGGTTCACTTTTATAGAGTCCCTAAAAATAAGAAATAATGGTTTATCTATTACATTACTTAGTTCTCTTAGTACTCGTGGGTGTATGCCATCCGGACCTGGAGATTTATCTATTTTAATCTTATTTAGCCGGTTTCGCACCTCTTCTTGGGTTAGATTGGTGACCCTTAATATAGGGTTTTCATTGTTTCTTGGGATTTCACCTAGCATTTCATTTTCCACCGTGAATACCGTGGAGAAGAAGGTGTTTAATATGTTAGCTTTTCCTTCTTTATCATACATTGTTGCTTTGCCACTCCTGTACACATATTGTGTTTTTTCTTTGTGGTGCCAGTCATCTGTTTATCTCTTGTACGTGAGTATATAATGAATTTACAGCTGGGACTGCAACTTTTAAAATTAACAACATTTTAAAAATGGGAAGGAGTCAAGAAAACAACTGCAATCCACTGGGCATAATGTGCATTATGACCTACTTCATAGTCATTGCCATTTTATTTTAGACACTAAATCCTGCCAACACAGCATCTACTTCATGCATAAATTACGAATATGAAAAAGAGACAAGTGATGTTCTGAGAAATAAGAGTTCGACAAATTTAATTTGACCTGGAGATAAGTGACTTATGGCACCAATCCATTGTCTCCAATTTAAATGCGCTTTCTGGGACCAGAGGTTTTTTTTTGCGTATTGTCTATACTGCAGAGACAAAAGTAAGGCCCGCTTCACACTGCGTTCTTTATCAGTGGTCCTATCGGTGCTAACATTTGAACCTTCAGCAAAATGGCTTGAATGAGCCAATGGGGCCATAGACTATAAAGGTGCAGATAGGAGTCACTGTGCGCTCTGTCATGCATCATTTTTAGGCGTATATGCCTACTCGAGGAGGACACCCAGACGTAGCAGACTGCATGGTAAGAACTTTAAAAAAAACCCTTTAAATAACATGCCCACAAAAAGTTCCATACTATGAGGAAAATGAGGACCTAAACATTAAAGTAAACATCATCTTCCCTTCATTTCCACCAACAAGAAGCAGATCCTGGATGTCGGTGTTGGGGCCTCAAAGATCATCTGTAAACAGTGGGGAAATTGAAAGTGCTACCGCTTTACCCAGTAGCCTGGGGCGCACATGGAAATCATGGGGCCACATAGCAGAAATTCTAATCTAGCCCTCAAAACAGTTTAATGGCCCATACATAGTATAATTGGCCCCACTTAGCCCTCCATATAATATAATGGGCCCCACACAGCTTTCCATAGAATATAATGCCCCCCACATAGCCCTCCATATAATATAATGGGCCCCACACAGGTTTCCATAGAATATAATGCCCCCCACATAGCCCTCCATATAATATAATGGGCCCCACACAGCTTTCCATAGAATATAATGCCCCCCACATAGCCCTCCATATAATATAATGGTCCCCACAATGTAGTCGTTGATAAAATATAAACTAAAATACTCACCTCTCCCCGTTCCCTTGGTCTCCTCAGTGTGTCTTTTGCAGCAATGCACAGTGGGCACGTTATAGTGACAGCACCGCGCCCGCTGTGCTGAGATGTCAGACACAGAGGGAGAATGATGGAGCATCGGCTGATGCTCCCTTCCCCATCATTGCTTTTAACTGTGTAAGCAGATAGGATGCCCAACATTTGAAAGCGCGGTGCCAAGCAGGGGGAGCGGTGTTTGCAATCCCCCCAACTCACAGGCCCCATAGCGGCTTGGTGGTCTGCGCCATTGGTGTTATGCCACTGCCAGTAGCACCACAGCAGGTGAAATATAGCATTACACATTTCTTATCTATATCAAACGCAGTTTGTGCTTTCAAATCTGGTAACAGATCCGCACCAGGTATTCAGTGATTACCTTTTCATTCTTGTCTATGTTCTCATGAAATCCCTCCGGCTCTTCCCACTGAGATTCTAAAATTAAAAGAATTCATGATGTACTGCTTATTCCAGTCCACCCGCCTTCAGAATAAAACGATAAAAAGTCAAATATCATGTCTATGAGTAATGGATGACCAAGCTTTCCTAATTACATATAAGGACCAACCTACATAACCCTAAACACCCAACATAAGGGGATATACCAAGATCTGTGGATAATTTCTGGGTGTTGCAATGATTTTTATCTATTCACATAAGTAAAATAGGTAATAAAAAATACACTTCTCAACAGAAAGTGAAAATCTGTGATGTTATTGAAGTGATAGAAAAAACACCATGACTATAATAAATTATATTTGGTTTAAGGGTATGTGCACACGTTGCGGATTCCATTGCGGATTTTTCCGCGCAGATTCTGCATTATCCGCAGGTAAAATTACCTGCGTTTTACCTGCGGGTTTTCTGTGGATTTTGTGCCGATTTCGCCTGCGATTTTACACCTGCGGATTCCTATAATGCAATAGGTGTAAAAACGCTGCGGAATCCGTATAAAGAATTGACATGCTGCAGAAAATAAACCGCTGCGTTTCTGCGTGGAATTTTCTGCAGCATGTGCACAGTGGATTTGGTTTTCCATAGGTTTACATGGTCCTGTATATCGCATGGAAAACTGCTGCGGATCTGCAGGGCCAAATCCGTTGCGGATCCGCGGACAAATCCGCTGCGGATCCGTGGACAAATCCGCAACCTCTGCACACAGCCTGAGAGTGAGATCCAGCAATGCAGAATCGCGTCTGAGTCCAGCGGTGGCCATGGATTCAGTCTTACACCAGATTATGACTACATGTAATTGGGCCTCTTAGACAGTGTGACTTTGCAGACAAACACTTTGTGAAAATTCATACAGAAAAATACACACAAATACCTCCTGTCAATAAATTGTAGAAATAAGGGTACCCTTCTGGAGAGACGGATTTTGTCCATTGCCTCTTAGCATGGTGTTTTTCTACAGCGTCTATGTCCATCCTCTTCTGCTCATCCCGTGCCCTCCTTTCTTCTACGGTCAGGCCTACGGGAGGCAGCGGCGCTAAAAGAGAACAAAAGTCTTATTAGGACATCATCGAGGATGGGGCATTACAATATAATGTCAACGTCCAACTTAAATTATTATTTCAAAGGCGGAAATAGTAGTAAATAAAAATAGTAATAGTAGTAAAAAAAAAAAACAGATAGAAAAGACTTTTCAACAAAACATAAAAAAAAACTAAGAAAATGAGGTTGGAAAGGAGAAAGAATAAAAAAAAAACAAAACGAGTGAGACCACTGTGGCATGAGATTTTTTTGATGTAGCTCATAAAGTATGTGATCTTAGATGCTGGTGGAGGAGGTACGTGGTAAAGACGCACAACAGGAATCACTTTGGATTTTTAGACTGAATACAAAAGGTTAAAATGAAACCAGAATGCATTTTCATCAAATGTTACTGCCGGCATTAGAAAAAACTACCATGGAATGACAAACCATAGCGTTTACTCCAGAACTAGTGATTACAGGCCGTGTCCTTCTGTGCCCGCATACAATACAGCTGCAGTGGAGGTGCATCATAGTCAGTGATACACCGCTATCTGGATCCCAGAATTAATGATTTTTTTAATACATGCAATTCAAAGGCTTTTCAAAACTTTTATTTCTCAATGCATAAGAAAGCCAAATAATAATAAAAAAAACACAAAAAAATAGCTTTCTTGCACAAACTCTTGAACTTTACCTGGTTTACCTCCTTCAAGTCTCTTCAGGTCTTCTTCATAAGCCTTTAGCGCAGCTTCCTCCATTGCAGCAAACTCCTTTGACTTTTTTTCATCTGCTTTGGCTTTGGCCACACTTTTTTGCTTAATCTAAGCCAGAATGGATGTTTAGTACACAGTATTTGATTACCAAGAAGACTTTGTCAATTACAATCACTAGTAAAATCCTTTGAAGTCTAGGGAAATTCTCTTACAGGCCATGTGCCCACGATCCGGAACTAGAAGCGCTTTGGACGCAGAGCATTTTCGCTGTATCCAAAATGCTGTGCTCTATGAATGCAGGTAAATCCTCTATTGTTAAAAATTCTGTTTTGGAAACTAGCGTCTCCGCAAGAGAAATTGACATACTGCGGTCCTGAACGCCGCGCCAAATGTCAGTGGTTGCGGGTGACCTGCAGGCGCACATTGACGCATAGCGGACATAGGATTTCTAGAAATCCCATCCACTATGCTGTAACATCTGGCCACTGCGGGTTTGATGATGCATAAATACAAAATTCCTGATCGTGGGCAAGTACCTCAACTCTATTAAAGCAAATTTCTGTTTTTTGTGCTTTTGTTTTTACTCCCCTTACTTCAAGTATCATAACTTTTTTATTTTTCCATCAAAATATTGGTCTGAGGGTTTGGTCTTCTGCAGAGAAAGTTGTAGGTTTCAATGACATTATTCACTTTAATATATAATGTACTGGAACATGGGTAAAACATGAAAAAAAAATTGGTTGAAATGACATAAAAATGTCATTTTTTTGGGGTGAGTTTCGATTTTACACTGAGCAACATGTGGCAATATTGACCCAGCAAAATGATTCTGCACATCAGTACGATTATGGCCAAACTTATATCATTTTACATTCCTCCTGTCAGCCTCCGGCTTTCAGTCGCAGAGGCGTGGCTTCAGTCACTGCTCAGTAAGTAGTGAGTGGCGGCTGTAACCCCAATCCAGAACTTACAGGCAGCCGGTTCAGAACTGATGACTGACAGCCAGCCTAGCAGTGCAATCTGCACGGGCATGCTTAAAGCCGTTGCTCACAGTGTACAGAGTGTTGGCTGAATCGTGCCTCTATGACTGAAAGCCAGAGGCTGCTAGGCGGAATGAAGTCAATTTTCTCCAGGTAACTGAGCTATCAGTGAGGAGACCGCACAGCTTTAGAATGCCTGCGTAATGCACCCTTAGTTTTATTTGGGAATCTTACAGAAATTTGTTTTCATGATGAAAAATGTTTAAGGGGACCACCTCCTACTGTAGATGTAGTCCATTTATAATAAGACAAGTATGGTGTAATAAATTATGTCCTCAGTAACAAACACCTACCAATGCTTTTTCTTGGTCAGATCTATTTCTTACTTTAAGCAATTTACCTCACTGATTTTCTTGGTAACATTTTCTTTGTGGTTTTTTCCTCTTTCATGGAATTCAATACTCTACAAAACAAAAGACAGAAAACATAAGTCATTAAAGAGTAAAACAAAATCTATATTCAACTGTGAGACCACAGCATTGAGGTTATTATGTAAGCATTAACCAGAAGCCGTGGTGGGGTCCCGCTAACTTCTCCCGGTCTAGTCTGCTGTTACTATTCATAATAGTGGCACAATTTGGCTGTGTGACAAAGCCTGACACAAGCATTCTTACAGGAGGGCTCCCCCCAAATCATAGAGAGCCGAATCTGATTACAATGTTTCTAAAATCATTATTTCAGCAAATTAAAAACGTTCCAGCAAAGTTTTTCCTACGTGTTTCAGACATATAACTATGTCCTAAATCCCAGATTATGCAAGTACAACCATACAGCGCCTTGCGAAAGTATTCGGCTCCCTGGAACTTTTCAACCTTTTCCCACATATCATGCTTCAAACAAAGATACCAAATGTAAATTTTTGGTGAAGAATCAACAAGTGGAACACAATTGTGAAGTTGAACGAAATTTATTGGTTATTTTAAATTTTTGTGGAAAATCAAAAACTGAAAAGTGGGGCATGCAATATTATTCGGCCCCTTTATTTTCAGTGCAGCAAACTCATTCCAGAAGTTTATTGTGGATCTCTGAATGATCCCATATTGTCCTAAATGCCTAATGATGATAAATATAATCCACCTGTGTTTAATCAAGTCTCCGTATAAATTCACCTGATCTGTGATAGTCTCAGGGTTCTGTTTGAAGCACAAAGAGCATCATAAAGACCAAGGAACACACCAGGCAGGTCCGTGATACTGTTGTGGAGAAGTTTAAAGCCGGATTTGGATACAAAATGATTTCCAAAACTTTAAACTTCCCAAAAAGCACTGTGCAAGCGATCATATTGAAATGGAAGGAGCATCATACCACTGCAAATCTACCAAGAACCGGCCGTCCCTCTAAACTTTCATCTCAAACAAGGAGAAGACTGATCAGAGATTCAGCCAAGAGGCCCATGATCACTCTGGATGAACTGCAGAGATCTACAGCTGAGGTGGGACAGTCTGTCCATAGGACAACAATCAGTCATACACTGCACAAATCTGGCCTTTATGGAAGAGTTGCAAGAAGAAAGCCATTTCTCAAAGATATCCATAAAAAGTGTTGTTTAAAGTTTGCAACAAGCCACCTGGGAGACATACCAAACATGTGGAAGAAGGTGCTCTGGTCAGATGAAACCAAAATCAAACTTTTTGGCAACAATACCAAACGATATGTTTGGCTTAAAGGCAACACAGTTCATCACCCTGAACACACCATCCCCACTGTCAAACATGGTGGTGACAGCATCATGGTTTGGGCCTGCTTTTCTTCAGCAGGGACAGGGAAGATGGTTAAAATTGATGGGAAGATGGATGGAGCCAAATAAAGGACCATTCTTGAAGAAAACCTGTTGGAGTCTGCAAAAGACCTGAGACTGGGATGGAGATTTTTCTTCCAACAAGACAATGATCCCAAACATAAAGCAAAATCTACAATGGAATGGTTCACAAATAAATGTATCCAGGTGTTAGAATGGCCAAGTCAAAGTCCAGACCTCAATCCAATCGAGAATCTGTGGAAAGAACTGAAAACTGCTGTTCACAAATGATCTCCATCAAACCTCACTGAGCTCGAGCTGTTTGCCAAGGAAGAATGGGCAAGAATTTCAGTCTCTCCATGTACAAAACTGATATAGACATACCCCAAGTGACTTGCAGATGCAATCGCAGCATAAGGTGACGCAACAAAGTATTAAGTTATAGGGGCCAAATGATATTGCACGCCCCACTTTTCAGTTTTTGAATTTCCACAAAAATTTAAAATAACCAATAAAATTCATTCAACTTCACAATTGTGTTCCACTTGTTGTTGATTCTTCACTAAAAATGTACTTTTGGTATCTTTATGTTTGAAGCATGATATGTGGGAAAAGGATGAAATGTTCCAGGGGGCTGAATACTTTTGCAAGGCACTGTACATCTCTTAGGGCTTGACACTCCTACAAGAAATGGGACTAGGGGCTGGATTGACAGACAACAACATGTGAATTAGTTTGATCATTGAAAACCTAATCTCCATCTTCACCCTACCATAAAAATACAGAAAAAAAATATAAAACATATAAAATATCAAATTCATATACAAATTAACATGAATAAATAAATTGTAAGCATAAACTGAGATCTTATGATTAGAAAGTACAATAATAATATCACAATTTATACTTGCTATTTGGACTGTACTTGAAATGTTTTTAATTTGCTGGAATAAAGATTATACAATCATCAGCTGGAGAAATCAATGCTTTGTGTTATCCACATATCACATTAAGCAGCAGTGGTGTTTCCATGCCGAACAGCCAAAATGAGGGTAACCTAGTTATTTCCCTTTAATTTCCCACCTAATGCATTTATCACCTACCCAGAGGATACATCCTTAGTGTTTATCACCAGGGCCATCATGAGAACATTGGTTTCCGTCACCCACAGGCCCAGCGATCATACGCAGGATAGATGACAAATGGATTTGATTGGGAAACCCCTTAAAGGGAACCTGTCACCCCGTTTTTTGAGATTGAGATATAAATACTGTTAAATAGGGCCTGTGCTGTGCGTTACTATGGTGTATGTAGTGTACCCTGATTCCCAATGTATGCCGAGAAATACATTACCAAAGTCGGCGTTTTCGCCTGTCAATCAGGCTGGTCTGGTCAGGTGGGCGTGTTCACAGCGTTCTTTTCTTCCCCAGGTTTCCGTTGGTGGCGTAGTGGTGTGCGCATGTCCAAGGTCCGGATTCCCTGTGCCCACGTGAAGACACAGCGCGCGATCTGCGCTGTCATTCCTTTCATCGGTGCGGGCGGCCATCTTCCTGGGGCCGCGCGTGCGCAGATGTAGTGCTCTGCTGCACGGGGCTTCAGGAAAATGGCCGCGGGATGCCGCGCGTGCGCAGAAGAGATCGCGGCGGCCATTTTCCCAAAGCCGAGTTTGCATCTCGGCTTTGGGAAAATGGCCGCCGCGATCTCTTCTGCGCACGCGCGGCATCCCGCGGCCATTTTCCTGAAGCCCCGTGCAGCAGAGCACTACATCTGCGCACGCGCGGCCCCAGGAAGATGGCCGCCCGCACCGATGAAAGGAATGACAGCGCAGATCGCGCGCTGTGTCTTCACGTGGGCACAGGGAATCCGGACCTTGGACATGCGCACACCACTACGCCACCAACGGAAACCTGGGGAAGAAAAGAACGCTGTGAACACGCCCACCTGACCAGACCAGCCTGATTGACAGGCGAAAACGCCGACTTTGGTAATGTATTTCTCGGCATACATGGGGAATCAGGGTACACTACATACACTATAGTAACGCACAGCACAGGCCCTATTTAACAGTATTTATATCTCAATCTCAAAAAACGGGGTGACAGGTTCCCTTTAATGGTGACATTCATCAATATAAAACTTACTGGCTTATTGTCTGCAATCCAACACTTGCAATAGGTACAGAACTTCTTGGGTTGTGATTTCCAGTAGTCAGCCCTGCAGGGACAGAGGTGTTAGATGACGTGCTCAGCAGTGAGGCGGGCAGAGGCAGCGCTGGCCTGGCGTACAGCCGACATTTAGATTTATACTGTAGCTGCACAGTTGTATGGGGGGGGGCACCCTTATTTTGTTGATCAGCAATTAAAAAAAAAACAACTTACATCGCAGCAGAATACAAATCAGTGGGGTCGTATATTGACCCCGAGGGTACTTCAACTGCAATAAGCAAGTTGCAAAAAGTCCAACTGCGGCACGTTTTTTGTAACTTGCTTGTCACGGCATCCTCGGGGTCGCACTGTGACTCTTTTAGGCTACTTTCACACATCAGTTTTTTTGCCTTCTGGCCTAATCGATTTATTTTTTGAAAAGAAAAAAAAAAAAACAGATCCGGTGCAATTTGTGAAAAACTGATGAGCCGGATCCGTTTTTTTTTTTTTTTGCTGGATCCGTTTGTAAAAAAGAGGGAGAGACTCTCCAGAATTGAAAATGCAGGAACAGGGCATGCTCAGTGTGAAAAAAATGGAATCGGTAGCCGGATCCAGTCAATACTCCACACGTTTCATCCGTTTATCGCTGGAACCGACGCTGGCCGTTTTTTCGCCGGACAGAAAAAACGTTCATATGGACGTTTTCTCCGTCCGCTGGAAAAGACATTTCGGATGCATCTGGCAAAAAACGGATGAAACGGGTGGCCATCAGGCACAATCCGGCGTTAATACAACTCTATGAGAAAAAAACGGATCCAGCGGGAAAAAAAGATCAGTTTTTTTCAAAACTCGCCGGATTGTGCCTGACAACAAAAACCTGATGTGTGAAAGTAGCCTTAAAGGGAACCTGTCACCCCCAAAATCGAAGGTGAGCTAAGCCCATCGGCATCAGGGGCTTATCTACAGTATTCTGTAATGCTGTAGATAAGCCACAATGTAACCTGAAAGAGGAGAAAAAGAGGTTAAGGTACTGTCACACTAGACGATATCGCTAGCGATCCGTGACGTTGCAGCGTCCTCGCTAGCGATATCGTCCAGTGTGACAGGCAGCAGCGATCAGGCCCCTGCTGGGAGATCGCTGGTCGGGGAAGAAAGTCCAGAACTTTATTTGGTCGCTGGACTCCCCGTAGACATCGCTGAATCGGCGTGTGTGACACCGATTCAGCGATGTCTTTGCTGGTAACCAGGGTAAACATCGGGTAACTAAGCGCAGGGCCGCGCTTAGTAACCCGATGTTTACCCTGGTTACCATCCTAAAAGTAAAAAAACAAACACTACATACTTACCTACAGCCGTCTGTCCTCCAGCGCTGTGCTCTGCTCTCCTCCTGCTCTGGCTGTGAGCGTCGGTCAGCCGGAATGCAGAGCGGTGACGTCACCGCTCTGCTTTCTGGCTGCCCGGCGCTCACAGCCAGACCAGAGAAGCAGAGCGCCGAGGACAGACAGCGGTAGGTAAGTATGTAGTGTTTGTTTTTTTTTACTTTTTAGGATGGTAACCAGGGTAAACATCGGGTTACTAAGCGCGGCCCTGCGCTTAGTTACCCGATGTTTACCCTGGTTACCGGGGACCTCGGGATCGTTGGTCGCTGGAGAGCTGTCTGTGTGACAGCTCTCCAGCGACCAAACAGCGACGCTGCAGCGATCCGGATCGTTGTCGGTATCGCTGCAGCGTCGCTATGTGTGACGGTACCTTTAGATTAAGGTACCGTCACACTAGACGATATCGCTAGCGATCCGTGACGTTGCAGCGTCCTGGCTAGCGATATCGTCCAGTGTGACAGGCAGCAGCGATCAGGCCCCTGGTGTGATGTCGCTGGTCGGGGAAGAAAGGCCAGAACTTTATTTTGTCGCTGGCTCTCCCGCTGACATCGCTGAATCGGTGTGTGTGACACCGATTCAGCGATGTCTTCGCTGGTAACCAGGGTAAACATCGGGTTACTAAGCGCAGGGCCGCGCTTAGTAACCCGATGTTTACCCTGGTTACCATCGTTAAAGTAAAAAAACAAACACTACATACTTACCTACCACTGTCTGTCCTCGGCGCTGTGCTTCTCTGGTCTGGCTGTGAGCACAGCGGCCGGAAAGCAGAGCGGTGATGTCACCGCTCTGCTTTCCGGCTGCCCGGCGCTCACAGCCAGAGCAGAGAAGCACAGCGCCGAGGACAGACAGCGGTAGGTAAGTATGTAGTGTTTGTTTTTTTACTTTAACGATGGTAACCAGGGTAAACATCGGGTTACTAAGCGCGGCCCTGCGCTTAGTAACCCGATGTTTACCCTGGTTACCGGCATCGTTGGTCGCTGGAGAGCTGTCTGTTGAGGGCAGAGCAATGTACTGCAGTGCGCAGGCGCTGGGCCTCTCTGACCTTTCCCGGCACCTGCACACTGCAGTACTTTGCTCTGCCCTCAACAGGGCAGACAAAGTACGCCTGCGCAGGAGCCGCAGCAGGAAGACAAGAAGAGGACGTCATCTGATGACGATGGGAGGCACCGGACCGGACCGTAACACCCATCGGACCGGACTGCAGTGGGACCGCCCCTTGGTGAGTATAATATAAACTCTTTTTCTCATCTTTCAGGATACATCGGGGGCTTATCTACAGCATTACAGAATGCTGTAGATAAGCCCCTGATGCTGGTGGGCTTAAGCTCACCCTCGATTTTGGGGTGAGAGACTCTCTTTGAAGGGGTTATCTGGTCTTAATATACAAATCTGCAGTCACTTTATGAGACTGCAGACTTGTGAATGCGGTCACATGCCAACTAGATGGGCGCGGCCTCACTCCATGCTAGTGTATTGAGCAAGGACAGACACAGTCTAGTCAGAAGGTGCCCGGAAGTATGCAAATCGAATGCTTGCGGTAAGGTTTGTGCGCATGTTGAGTATTTGCTTGCAGAAATTTCTGCAAGGCTTTTGCAGCTCTTAGCAGTAAAAACGCTGGGGAAAAATTTGATGCATTTTTGGTGCGTTTTTTCCCCTGTACATTCAATGGGTCAAAAACGCACAAAGAAATTACATGCAGCAGTTTTAAATGCACAGAAACTCCTTAAAGGGAACATACTGATCATGTGCACAGCACTTCAGGATTCTCATTGACTTTGCTGGCATAAGGATTCCCTAGCGATTTTTGCCCAATTCCATGTGGGAAAAAAGCATCAAAAACGCACTGTGTGCACACAGCCTAACAGGACCGCCTGCTCCCAGCACTGGAGAATCTTCACAGTGTGAGGATTCACAGGTCTGAAGTCAGCAGTGACACCTAGGAAACTTTGGCCGCGTGACTTTCGATAAGGCTAAAGCAATAGTCGCCCTCCTATAAAGCCACTTCTCACGAAAATTTGGTTGCGTGTCTCAAAGGCTTCACTGCATTGTGTCAATAAACCATGAACGTCTGAGCTGTAAAAACTCCTACAACTTTAACATGGCAACCAGGCAAAGGACCTTCTCCAAAGAACAATCATACAGAACACGACTTACATGTTGGTTTTCTTGAAATTTCTCCTGGAAAAAAAAAAAAAAGTAAAAATGAAATGATAAAACACAGAAATTAAAAGGCTTAGTGCTGGGATAGGCAGGCTGGGACAGGCAGGCTCAGATAGGCAGGCAGGGACAGGCAGGCTCAGATAGGCAGGCAGGCTCGGATAGGCAGGCAGGCAGGCTCGGATAGGCAGGCTGGGACAGGCAGGCTCGGAATAGGCAGGCAGGCTCGGATAGGCAGGCAGGGACAGACAGGCTCGGACAGGCAGGCTCGGATAGGCAGGCTCGGATAGGCAGGCAGGGACAGGCAGGCAGGCTCGGACGGGCAGCCAGGCAGGGACAGACAGGCAGGGATAGGCAGGCAGGGACAGGGACAGGCAAGCTCAGATAGGGAGGCAGGGACAGGCAAGCTCAGATAGGGAGGCAGGGACAGACAGGCTCGGATAGGCAGGCTGGGACAGGCAGGCAGGCTCGGGTAGGCAGGCAGGGACAGGCAAGCTCAGATAGGGAGGCAGGCTCGGATAGGCAGGCTGGGACAGGCAGGCAGGCTCAGATAGGCAGGCAGGGACAGGCAAGCTCAGATAGGGAGGCAGGGACAAGCAGGCTCGGATAGGCAGGCAGGGACAGGCAAGCTCAGATAGGGAGGCAGGGACAAGCAGGCTCGGATAGGCAGGCAGGGACAGGCAAGCTCAGATAGGGAGGCAGGCTCGGATAGGCAGGAAGGCTGGATTAAACCCGTATAGCTTCGGTCCGATCATTTGGATGACTATAAAACGGAGTTTTCCATGATTAGAGGGGTTTTCTATGATTAGAGGGGGTTTCCATTCTCAACTCTCTGCTGCCCATAGGCTTGCACAAGGTAAAACTAATACAATCAGCCTTGGGTGGCATTCACATCCTTGTGTCAGGGTCTGAAGATGTACCATGACTCATGAACTGGTAACGAGTATCCTGACCAGAACTTGACAGCCTCATATATATGGAGACTCGGGGCCGGTCCATAAATCACGGTCCGTACAAATGGATGTGAATGTAGAGACTACTCCCCAGGTCCAGCGATGCCTCTCTGACGCTGCAGCCTGACAGCAAAGACCAAAGCAGATGATGGACCTGGAGAGGGTGAGTAATGCTAATTTTGGCATTTTTAGCTAGTGCTATCCTATGGGCAGAAAAAAACCCCTTTAATATAATCTAAGGTCTGAGGGAGGTTAAAAGTAACAAAAATCAGTTGTACTTTCTCATCACTGCCCCCAGTCATTGCTGGCAGGCTGCAGCAGTGACATCACGACTAAATGTGACCGATGCAGCCAATCACTGTGCTGTGGATGGCACTAGCCCACTGATTGGCTGCAGCAGTGTTTGAGTTACATAACATTGTTTTTAATCCCCAGGACTACTATTTCCCAGAGGGTAAATGCTGTGGATTTGCTGCACACCTCGTCCTGTGCCACCATAGTGAAGACCTGCAGCATAAACCCATGTCACACAATGGCGACCATATGGGAGGCTGCACCTGGGGTCCAGAGCCGCTGGTACGGCTAATGCTCAGGTACATGGGGAACAATCACCCCCGGCAGCAGCAGGACCGCACCACTTACACTACAAGTCCCAGCATACACAGCTGCAACACTGCATTGTCCGGAGACAACCAGGGACGTACCAGAAGCCGCGCCGTGTGCACAGCTCGCCCGACGTCGGTCACAAACACATCGGAGCAGCCGATAAGGCGCCACAGATAAGACTACGGAAGCCGATACAGCAGCCCCGTGTACGGCGGCTGAGGAGGATCCCCCCGCGGCGTCCGTCTAGCCTTCGCCTCCCTCCCAGTTTAGTGGGCGGAGAGAAAGCAAACTTGGCCGCAGAGCAGTGCAAACAAGTCCTGAGACAGTGTCACCAGCAGCCCGGGCACGGCAGGAGCGGCCGCCCGGGACCGGTGCTCAGGTGAGTGCGGCAGTGACCGGAGCTGGAGACTACTCGTTGTTTACTTAGTAGTTTTTTTTCCTCATTTTCACTTTCTATTTTTTTTTCTGGCTCTTAATCACGTGTTTGTGCGGAGAAAATTCATGTGACAGACGGTAACGCGCTGCACGGTGACACCAACCACTGGCGGCGCCTCTCACTTTCCCGCGGTGACGCCGGCGGCGGGTGAGAGGAGCTTGTGACGCCGCTACCGAGTGCGGGGCGCCGCTGTCACACAACGGTCACGTGTGTGTGTGTGTGTGTGTGTGTGTGTGTGTGTGTGTGTGTGTGTGTGTGTGTGGTGGTGGGGGGGGCTGTGTGTGGTGGTGGTGGTGGTGGCGGGGGGGGGCTGTGTGGTGGTGGCGGGGGGGGGCTGTGTGTGGTGGTGGCGGGGGGGGGCTGTGTGTGGTGGTGGTGGTGGGGGGGCTGTGTGTGTGGTGGTGGTGGTGGGGGGCTGTGTGTGGTGGTGGTGGGGGGGGCTGTGTGTGGTGGTGGCGGGGGGGGGCTGTGTGGTGGTGGCGGGGGGGCTGTGTGTGGTGGTGGTGGTGGGGGGGCTGTGTGTGTGGTGGTGGTGGTGGGGGGCTGTGTGTGGTGGTGGTGGGGGGGGGCTGTGTGTGGTGGTGGCGGGGGGGGGCTGTGTGGTGGTGGCGGGGGGGGCTGTGTGTGGTGGTGGTGGTGGGGGGGCTGTGTGTGGTGGTGGTGGTGGGGGGGGGGCTGTGTGTGGTGGTGGCGGGGGGGGCTGTGTGTGGTGGTGGTGGTGGGGGGGGCTGTGTGTGGTGGTGGTGGTGGGGGGGGGCTGTGTGTGGTGGTGGGGGGGGCTGTGTGTGGTGGTGGGTGGGGGGGGCTGTGTGTGGTGGTGGGGGGGGGGGCTGTGTGTGGTGGTGGCGGGGGGGGCTGTGTGTGGTGGTGGTGGTGGGGGGGGCTGTGTGTGGTGGTGGTGGGGGGGGCTGTGTGTGGTGGTGGTGGGGGGGGGCTGTGTGTGGTGGTGGTGGGGGGGGGGCTGTGTGTGGTGGTGGCGGGGGGGGCTGTGTGGTGGTGGCGGGGGGGGCTGTGTGTGGTGGTGGGGGGGGCTGTGTGTGGTGGTGGTGGTGGGGGGGGCTGTGTGTGGTGGTGGGGGGGGCTGTGTGTGGTGGTGGGGGGGGCTGTGTGTGGTGGTGGTGGTGGGGGGGGCTGTGTGTGGTGGTGGTGGTGGTGGGGGGGCTGTGTGTGGTGGTGGTGGTGGTGGGGGGGGGGCTGTGTGTGGTGGTGGGGGGGGGCTGTGTGTGGTGGTGGTGGTGGGGGGGGGGCTGTGTGTGGTGGTGGTGGTGGGGGGGGGCTGTGTGTGGTGGTGGTGGTGGGGGGGGCTGTGTGTGGTGGTGGTGGTGGGGGGGGCTGTGTGTGGTGGTGGTGGTGGGGGGGGCTGTGTGTGGTGGTGGTGGTGGGGGGGGCTGTGTGTGGTGGTGGTGGTGGGGGGGGCTGTGTGTGGTGGTGGTGGTGGGGGGGGCTGTGTGTGGTGGTGGTGGTGGGGGGGGCTGTGTGTGGTGGTGGTGGTGGGGGGGGCTGTGTGTGGTGGTGGTGGTGGGGGGGGCTGTGTGTGGTGGTGGGGGGGGCTGTGTGTGGTGGTGGGGGGGGCTGTGTGTGGTGGTGGTGGTGGGGGGGGCTGTGTGTGGTGGTGGTGGTGGTGGGGGGGCTGTGTGTGGTGGTGGTGGTGGTGGGGGGGGGGCTGTGTGTGGTGGTGGGGGGGGGCTGTGTGTGGTGGTGGTGGTGGGGGGGGGGCTGTGTGTGGTGGTGGTGGTGGGGGGGGGCTGTGTGTGGTGGTGGTGGTGGGGGGGGCTGTGTGTGGTGGTGGTGGTGGGGGGGGCTGTGTGTGGTGGTGGTGGTGGGGGGGGCTGTGTGTGGTGGTGGTGGTGGGGGGGGCTGTGTGTGGTGGTGGTGGTGGGGGGGGCTGTGTGTGGTGGTGGTGGTGGGGGGGGCTGTGTGTGGTGGTGGGTGGGGGGGGCTGTGTGTGGTGGTGGGGGGGGGGGCTGTGTGTGGTGGTGGCGGGGGGGGCTGTGTGTGGTGGTGGTGGTGGGGGGGGCTGTGTGTGGTGGTGGTGGGGGGGGCTGTGTGTGGTGGTGGTGGGGGGGGGCTGTGTGTGGTGGTGGCGGGGGGGGCTGTGTGTGGTGGTGGTGGGGGGGGGGCTGTGTGTGGTGGTGGCGGGGGGGGCTGTGTGTGGTGGTGGGGGGGGCTGTGTGTGGTGGTGGTGGTGGGGGGGGCTGTGTGTGGTGGTGGGGGGGGCTGTGTGTGGTGGTGGGGGGGGCTGTGTGTGGTGGTGGTGGTGGGGGGGGCTGTGTGTGGTGGTGGTGGTGGTGGGGGGGCTGTGTGTGGTGGTGGTGGTGGTGGGGGGGGGGCTGTGTGTGGTGGTGGGGGGGGGCTGTGTGTGGTGGTGGTGGTGGGGGGGGGGCTGTGTGTGGTGGTGGTGGTGGGGGGGGGCTGTGTGTGGTGGTGGTGGTGGGGGGGGCTGTGTGTGGTGGTGGTGGTGGGGGGGGCTGTGTGTGGTGGTGGTGGTGGGGGGGGCTGTGTGTGGTGGTGGTGGTGGGGGGGGCTGTGTGTGGTGGTGGTGGTGGGGGGGGCTGTGTGTGGTGGTGGTGGTGGGGGGGGCTGTGTGTGGTGGTGGGGGGGGGGCTGTGTGTGGTGGTGGGGGGGGGGCTGTGTGGTGGTGGTGTGCAGCTGTGTGTGGGGGACCTGTGTGTGGTGGTAGTGTGGGCTGTTTGTGGGGGACCTGTGTGTATGTGGTGGGGTGGAGGGGGCTGTGTGTGGGGGACCTGTGTGGTGGGGGGGCTGTGTGTGGGGTACCTGTATGTGGTGGTGGTGGTGGGCGGCTTGTGTGGTGGTGTGCAGCTGTGTGTGGAGGACCTGTGTGTGGTGGTAGTGGGGGCTGTTTGTGGGGGACCTGTGTGTATGTGGTGGGGGACCTGTGTGGTGGGGGGGCTGTGTGTGGGGTACCTGTATGTGGTGGTGGTGGTGGGCGGCTTGTGTGGTGGTGTGCAGCTGTGTGTGGAGGACCTGTGTGTGGTGGTAGTGGGGGCTGTTTGTGGGGGACCTGTGTGTATGTGGTGGGGGACCTGTGTGGTGGGGGGGCTGTGTGTGGGGTACCTGTATGTGGTGGTGGTGGGCGGCTTGTGTGGGGGACCTGTGTGTGATGGGCTGTTTGTGGGGGACCTGTGTGTATGTGGTGGGGGGGGGGGGGGCGGTGTGTGGGGGACCTGTGGTGGTGGCTGTTTGTGTGGTGGTGGGGCTGTGTCTGTGTGTGTGATGGACTGTGTGTGGGGGACCTGTGTGTGTGGTGGTGGTGGACTGTGTGTGTTGGTGGGGGGGCTGTGTGTGGGGGACCTGTTTGTGTGTGTCTTGGTAATGGCTCCAGGATGTCACATACATTTTCGTATATATGAGCAGCAAAGTGGTTTTACAGTAGAAATAGGGATTTTTTTCCAGCGTTTTTTTGAGCGATTTTTCAGGCATCTATTGGAGCGAAGCAGGGTAGTGAAGTCATTAAACCAAACCTCCGACTCACCAAATTTCCCAGACTCCACAGCAGCGGTCACTACGGAGCATGGACGTATAGTCCAGCACAGATTCATCTCCACTAAAAGCCGAGATCCTTACATCAGGAATAGAACAGACATTTATAGGACATTTCTGAACTTTCCCCAATTCTTATTATTTACAGCACATCCTGCATTGTCCTACTGTACACAATTTATTATGTATTTTCATTATGTGTCCTATATACCGACTCCACCAATATGGACGCTGACTCAGACGCCACAGCTATTGAGCGGACTCCTCAAAAAAACCTTGTGTGCACAATCCCTAAGGAAGTTCCATCCTCATCATTTGGGAAAGCTCCTTGGATTGGTGCTGTACTCTCCAGTGAAGCCCTGGGGTCACTTTGCTCAGTTGATGTAGCGCCCAGACCAGTCCTGTCCTATGACAGGGTTAATACAAAGGTCCTGCTTTAAATAAAGAATGTAGTGATAGGGGTAAATGAATAATTTTTCAGTATTTGCAGGGGTCAGTGGTTGCCAGATATCACATAGCAGCGAGCCCTTCTCCTCCGCCTGTGTTCTCTGATGTTTCACATGACATGCTTGCTTGGGTTCTTTCCTCCCAGTCTGGGATTTCCCTGGAAAATCACTGCAGCGTTGTAGACGGTTGCTGGGAATAGCGGTCATGTGATGGTGGGAGAGGTCCCTATGTGGGCTGTGTTCAGATTGTAAATAGACATGGCAGCCTGAGATTGGCTGCTGTAACTGTGATCCGCCAGATATAAGCTACCACCGCCCTCAGCTGCCTGGAAGAGATGTCATTCAGGGGAATTCGCTCACAGCCCTCTGCAAGTTCCTATTACTCGCCATGTACTGCGAGCATCATCATGCAAACAGATGAACTTCACACTGGCCAAAAAGTTGTATCTTCTTTTTTTTATTATTATTATTTTAGGCTGGGATCACACTAGCCTATATTCTCTCATGTGAGAGAATTGGATTGATTATGCTAATGATGCTCTGATCAATCTCAGTGCTGAGGAGTCGGAGTCGTGGAGTCGGAGATTTTGCTTTCCAACTCCACAGCCCTGTGAGCAAGTGTTCTTTGTTTTAGCGTTGCTGCTCCCTGTGTGCAGAACTTTACGTGTCCCCAACTACCCCTGTAATTGCTTGTACATTTGGTTAATAGAGCATGTTATGGGAGCAGGGGTCCTTTAGGGTATGTTCACACGTTCAGGATTTCCATCCTTTTTTTTTCCTGACTGTTTTTTAAAAAACTGCAGCTCTTGGCAGAAAACGCAGGTTTTTTTTTTGGTCCTTTTTTGGTCCGTTTTTGATGCGTTTTTTGATGCGTTTTTTTGATGCAGTTTTCTAGCCAGAGTCTGTGTGTTTTCTAGGAATTTTTTTAGGGTTAAAATGGCTGAAAATACCCTACCCCTACCCCTACCCCTAACCCTAACCCTACCCCTAACCCTACCCCTAACCCTACCCCTAACCCTACCCCTAACCCTACCCCTAACCCTACCCCTAACCCTACCCCTAACCCTACCCCTAACCCTACCCCTAACCCTACCCCTAACCCTACCCCTAACCCTACCCCTACCCCTATTCTAACCTTAGTGAAAAAAAAAAAAAAAAAAATTCTTTATTTTTTTTATTGTCCCTACCTATGGGGGTGACAAAGGGGGGGGGGGGGGGGTGTCATTTACTATTTTTTTATTTTGATCACTGAGATAGGTTATATCTCAGTGATCAAAATGCACTTTGGAACGAATCTGCCGGCCGGCAGATTCGGCGGGCGCACTGCGCATGCGCCCGCCATTTTGCAAGATGGCGGCGCCCAGGGAGAAGACGGCCGGACGGACACCGGGACGCCGGGTGAGTATAAGGGGGGGAGATTAGGGCACGGGGGGGGGCATCAGAGCACTGGGGGGGGGCATCGGAGCACTGGGGGGGGCATCGGAGCACGGGGGGGCGGGATCGGAACACGGGGGGGGGCAGCCACACTCCGCCCACGCACTTCCGCCCGCTCCCCGCACTTCCTGCTGCAGCGGTTCTGCACATCAAACCGCAGTAAAACCCGCAGATATATTTTTGATCTGCGGGTTTTACTGCGGTTTGGACCTCACAATGGAGGTCTATGGGTGCAGAACCGCTGCGGCTCCGGAAAAAGAATTGACATGCTCCTTCTTTTTTCCGGGAGCTATTCAGCGCGTCTTTTTTTTTACAATTTCCGGACCATGTGCACAGTGTGTCCTGTTTTCCATAGGGTACAGTGTACTGTACCCTGCATGGAAAACAGCTGCGGAACCGCAGCGGCAAAACCGCCGCGGTTCCGCGGTAAAAAACGCACTGTGTGAACATGGCCTTAGGCTACTTTCACACTTCCGTCGGTACGGGGCCGTCACAAAGCGTTGGCGCAACGTACCGACGGACAGTAGTGATTTTCTGCACAAGGTGGGCAGCGGACGCAGTGTTTCAACGCGTCCGCTGCCCATAGTAAACTCCCAGGGAGGAGGGGGTGGAGTTACGCCCGGGCATGCGCAGTTTAAAGTGCAGTACACGACATACGAAAAAACGTTCTCTTGAACATTTTTTCGCTACGACGGTCCGCCAAATACCGACGCATCCAGTGCACGACGGACGCGACGTGTGGCCATACTCGCGATCCGTCGGCAATACAAGTCTGGGAAAAAAACGCATCCTGCCGGCACATTTGCAGGATGCGTTTTTTTTCCCCCCCAAAACGACGCATTGTGACGGATCTAAAAAGACGGAAGTGTGAAAGTAGCTTTGTATGCGGCAGTGTAGCTACTATAAATCTACAATCCCTGCATAAGCTCACCAGGAAATGCTGGGAGTTGTAGTTTGACATCAGATGGACTGCTGTGGGTAGCTGACACCTTGAAATATTACCTAAATATTCAGCTGCACTAGTAGCAAACCCATAATATGACACTAGACCGTGGCCACGCAGGGTGTTGGGTACAGTAGTCTCCCCTTTTGGCCTATCATATCCTAACATACTGCAGAAGAATGGCTGTGTGAAGAGCTGCCAGCATTTTGCTGATGGGTCTTAGCCGATTCTTACTGTGTGTGAGGCCTCAGAATCAGCCTTTCTCTCTCATTCTGGCACAGATGACTCTTCCACATGGATCAATATGACATAATTTCCTGTTTCTCTTTTTTCCCATTGGACAGTGTAAGTCATGGTTTGTCAGTGAGTGTGACGCGGTGTTCAGAGACTGCCGGCACTATTAGATTATGAGTGTCCCACCTAAACTGTTCACTTTCCATTACTGCCAGTTTTAGTTACATTTGTGCATCTTTCTCTTGTGTTTTAGTTTACTTTTTCATGACCTCTACTTGCTGTCAGGCTGAAAACCTGTCCCGACCACATACATTTCACATTTGGCAGGAGCAGATGGGATTTTACCATGATGACAGATGAGGTCTAAGGGTATATGCGGATTAGCCTGTGGAATTTTCTGTGCTGATTATGCATCTCTTGGCAGAAAATGCAGGTCAAAATCTGCGTGTTTTTTTATGCTGATTTTGTGCGTTTTTCCTGCATTTTTACCCCTGCGTTTTTCTGTAATGGAATGGGTGCAGAAACCTCACAAAGAATTGACATGGTCCTTTTTTTAATCCACTGCGAATTCCGTGTGGAATTTTCCGCACCATTTGCACAGTTTTAATTTTCCCATTGATTTACATTGTATTGTAAATCACATGCGGTTCTGCAGCGTTTCTGCACAGAAAAAACACTGCGGTTCCGCAGGAAATCTGCAACGTGTGCACAAACCCTAATGCCCTCTCCACACGTCCTAGTGATTGCGGTAACCAGTACCTGTGAGATCCGTGGTCCATATACGTATGTGACATCCGTGTGCTGTCACAGTGACACGTATGGAATGAAATGCAGCATTAAAATTGAAGTGTTCTGTAGTAAAGATGTTCAAAGATAGAGATAAGATTTTGATGAGGAACATGATAGAAATGTCAATGTGATATATAATCAGTGCTTTGCATGCTTATTTTTCTGTACGTGTATGCTTATTTTTCTGTACTTGTATTTATTGAATAAATAAGTAAAATGGCATGGGGTTCCCCTTAATTTTATTAACCAGCTGAGGGTGAAGAAGAGAGCTTGGAACTGGTATTATTCTGGGAATGTCCATAAAGGTTCCCAGCCTATTAATATCTGCTCACAAGTGTCTGTGTAGCCTTTTACTGGTTATTAAAAAGGGAGGGGGTTCCCCCCATTTTTAATCTGCTAAACAGACAGATGCAGGCTGATCTTAATAGGTTAAGAAGGGGCAATGGACATTGGTCCCCTCCAAGGCTAACACCAGCCCTCAGCCATCCCAGAAATGGCGCATCCATTAGATGCGCCAATTCTGGCTCTTGGCCTCGGCTCTTCCTATTTGCACTGGGATAATGATTTTAGGTATTGATGTCAGCTGGCATCTTAAGCCCTGGTATCTTAAGCCCAGGGATCAGTAATGGAAAGGCGTCTATAAGACACCCCGTTACTAACCCTGTAGTGATAATAAACAAGCCATACAAAAAATAGTAATCCAAAGTGAGATCCATCCCACAATGGTTCCTGACTCTGCTACATCTGGTTGCTGTAGTGAGACTGTAATGTGACTGCTCAGTACGGCTGCTGGAACGCACTGATAATTGTGTGATTGCGGCTGCAGTGATGAGCGGTAATGTAATGACAGTTACTGCTGGTCACAGGCAGCGGTTCTCACTGTAAGCTCTGTGTGAGCCGGCCTGTGAACTGCAATCACCTTAGTGTTAGAAATTTCTGACATGCACCACCATTGAATACAATGGGTGTGCGAGTGTCCGTATTTGCGGTCCTTAAAAAAAAAAAAATATATATATATATTTGAAGTATGCTTAAGGTGGAGCTCCACTGTAATCCATGGAATAGGTGTGCCCCCACAAGGTGAAGCTTTACAGTAAGCAGAGTATTGGGAGACAACTGGAATTTGTTACTCACACTGCTACTGTCTGTGGTGTCCAGTCAGGTTGTGGCTTACCAGTAAAATCTAGGGAGTTTCCGGAATGAGCGGACCTCAGTTTATTGAGTTGATGGAATTAGTGGAGTATTTTACAGTAGATCTAGGTGTAATTCTGCCACCACACATCAGCCCCGACCGCTTCCTGGAAACAGCCGTTCTGCATTTAGTGGCACACTCAATGCTGAGAAGTACTTACCCCTCCATATGTTTGTTTGTGTGTATGTTGTCGTTGTCACATCATCTAGTTTTTACTATACTTTTTATCATTTATTTTTAAAGGGAACCTGCCAGCAGATTTTGCCTCTATAAGATGCGGCTACTGCCTTTCAGGGCTTATATACAGTATTCTATAATGCTGTAGATAAGCCCCCAGTCCGACCTGAAAGAGAAGAAACATAAGTTTTATTATACTCACCCGGGTGGCAGTCCGGTCCGATGGGTGTCGCAGGTCCGGGTCCGGCGCCTCCCATCTTGTTGCGACGCCGCACTCCTGCTTCTTCATTGCTCCCCGGAATCGGTGCTCCTGCGCAGGCGTACTTATCTGCCCTGTTGATTGCAGAGTAAGGCTGGTTTCACATTTGCGGTTGTGTCCGCAGCGTTTCTGACACATATATCCGCATGCGTCTTGATTTCCTATCTTTGAGGGTATGTGTCCACGTTCAGGACTACGTCCGGATTAGCTGCGGATTGAACGCTGCGTCCAGATGTTACAGCATAGTGGAGGAGATTTTATGAAATCCCGTCTCCACTATGCGTGCAGGAACGCCTTTGGCGGCCCTGCGTTTCCGGACATGCGGCGCGTCTTTTTAGAACACAGCATGTCCGTTTACCTTGCGGCGACGCTCTGTCGCCGCAAGGTAAGTCACAGGGACCTATGTATGGAGTGCGGAGATTACGGATGTGTGCAATGAACACATCCAGAATCACCGTGCGTTCAGAAGGGGGCGGCGGTGGAGGGTGGAGTGAGTTTTCCACTCCGGCAATCCGGAACGTGGAACCTTACCCTAACATCGTAGACACAGTTGCATGCGTTTGCCCGCGTTTGCTTACGCATGCGTTTTTTCGTGGTGTGAAAGACATAGGGCATTTAGATTGTGAGCCCCATCGGGGACAGTGATGATAATGTGCACAAACTGTAAAGCGCTGCGGAATATGTTAGCTCTATATAAAAATAAGATTATTTATTATCAGTGTTTGGTCAGTGTCGGTTCTTACCATTAGTGTTCCATCAGTGTTTTTCCCTTTTTGAAAATAAAAAACACTTCTACTGTTCATTACAGTATTAACCCCTTCACAACATCTGCCATACATGTACAGCACAAGTCATACGCTGGTGTATGGAGGGGCTCACACAGTGAGACCACACCATACCAGCAGGTGATGGTTGTGTCTATAGCCAGGACCCGCTGCTAAAAATCGGTGCTCTGCCTGTGATTGTTAACCTGTAAAATGCCGCTGTCAACTGACAGCATATAACACGCACCAGGCGAGTGCACTCCATTCTCTCCGCCCATAGACGCACCCGTGACCTGATTGCGCCTTGTCGATGGATTGTCATGACTGGGGGGAGGGTGGGGTGTTGCTGATGACCCCTGTGCCTGGCATTATAGAGCCCCTTTGAATCCCTGCCTGTGTCCGAGCTCCGAAGGAGACCATGATTATTGTTATATAGCAGCGATGCTGTGGCATTGCTGTATATAGCACAAGCGCATCTTCAAGTCCTCTAAAAGAGCTAACACTAATAGTAAAAATGTTATAAAAAAAAACAGAACACCGAACAGTTCAGTCTCCCCACATTTAAAAAAATGACCCGTGGTATTGTGCCGCATTCCGAAAAGTCCGATCTATTAAAATATAAAACCAGTTACCATGTCGGTAAACATCGTGAACTAAGAAATGAAATAACGCCAAAATAGTTTTTTTTTTTTTCTTGTTACAATTCTACAAAAAAGGCTGTGACAAGCAATCAAAAAGTCACATCTGTCCCAAAATTGTATTACTAAAAAGGTCTCACCATGCAAAAAAATAATCCATCGCACAGCTCCATCAGCTGAAAAATAAAAATGTTATGGGTGTAGGAAAATGGCGACACAATCCAAATCAATTTGTTTTGCAAACTTCTATTTTTTTTTTTTCCACCACTAAAATAATAAAAACTGTACAAGTTGGGTATCGCCGTAATCACACTGATGAGGAGAATCCTATTGCGAGGCCTTTTGTACTACAAAATGTACACTGTAAAACAATTCTCAAACACTTACGGCAATTGCGTTTTCTTTTTCAGAAGTTCAGCACGCTTGAAATTTTTTCCTAATTTGTCAGTACACTGATTTTCATGGACTCATACACTTGAATGGGTGGTTTTGATCTGTCTGGGATCACAATTGGACGTCTCCAGGCTTTTTTCTGGTAATAGGTATATGTTTTATCCATGAAAAGCACAGCACTCATAGGAAGAACAGAAAATGTATATCCTCATATCTTGTGGAGGCATAGAAATGTGATTTTGGTTATTTTTGTACCTAGCTGGATACATCCACTGTCTCCAGCACATGGTATGGGCAGTAAGGCAGAGCCACCCTCAGGTGCTTGTTTGTTGGAGATGTTCAGTACTGTGATTAAAGTCCATAGGTCATCAGGGTGCACTATGGGTGGAGTTGAGGCAGCCTGTACCATGGCGCACAGCTCCTCTATTAACCCCTTATATACACACCAAGAAATGAGCTCGGTATAATATTCTACCTGGCGTGTATAGCTTGTCTATACGGCTGCTTTACCACAGTGAGCGGTACGTTTTTGATGCATATTTTCTGCACCTTATAGATAAATTAAGTTACTTGTTTTTCTTTGCAATTTTTAGTATGCTTTTTTTGTTCTTCATGCAATATCTCGTTTTTGTCTCTTGTTAGTATATCATGTTTTAAATAAAGTTGCTTTGTTTTTTATTCTTCTTGGTATTTGAGTTTGACAAGTTTTATATAGTCATGTGCAGATTTTATGTTTTTGGTGCATTTCCGCATCAGAAATGCATGTGTGTTTACTTGCAGATTTTCCACATCTATTGCAATTCTATGGGAGAAATCTGCACATAAAACAGTGTACCGGCAAGAGAAACTGACGTGTTGTGGATTTTAACCATGCACTGCAGGTCCCTTTACGCGGAGTAAGAAAATAAAAAAGCACTGTGGGCAGGAGATTTCTGCAAATCCTATCCACTTTGCTAGACGGTAAGATGCTGCACTTTTTGTACTGCAAGAATACACAACATCAAAAACTCATTGTGGGAACGTAACCTTGATGGGGTTATATGGGATTAAAAAATTGAAGGATATGTTGTTAGTATGACACTGCTGGGGGTCTGACTCCATGCCCTCCTGATGATCATCTCCTTCATTGTTTACCAGGCATAGCGCCATACACTCGGTAGTGGATGTGCCTGGTACTGCAAGCTCTGCCCCATTCATGAACATAGATGCGGGTGTAAAACCTCTGTTCTCTGCTCAGGACCTTAAACAATACCCTACTAAATATCACTTACTATACCTCCTGAGAGGGATGATAAGGCTTCCCGAAGGTGAATACTACTATTTTCTCGGTGTCCAGCAGGGAGCACTGGTTGCTGAAACAGAAGTCCTAAGGACAAGGTACAATTTGCCACTTTACTGCATTTTTCTTTCATAGAAATCAAGATTTTGCAACTTTTTTGTTTGAATAGAAAAGAAGGATTTCAAGTTAGCAAACCTCATACGGGGGATGGTGCTTGGATTCATTCCATGTGGTAGTAGAGACTTCAGAAATAGTAAGGTATCAAGGATTAAAAATAGCAAAAATATATCTCATACTTTTCAATGTAAATAAAAGTATGTGCCAAGAGACAGCCACGTTTGCTAGCATGTTATCAGGTTGTTAGCCATAGCATATACGTCCATTGCAGAAATGTAATAAAGTGGGACAGGGTGGATTGTAAATAGTGTGAAGGGCAATCTGAATATTTCTTCTAATAATTTGGCCATAAAGCTATCTGCTCTGGGATGTTTGTCTTTTGTAGGAGACCTGTTTTTATTTCCGCTGCTCTATATTGTTTTAAATCCAGCATAAGTTTACAGACATGGGCTTTCTGTTCAGTGGTAATTTTGCACTGATAATATCGCTACTGTATATTTCACATACGTGTTTAACCCCTTCACCCCCAAGGGTGGTTTGCACATCATGGACCGGGCCAATTTTTACAATTTTTGTCCCTTTATGAGGTTATAACTCTGGAACGCTTCAACGGATCCCAGTGATTCTGACATTGTTTTCTCATGACATTGTACTTCATGATAGCGGTAACATTTCTTTGATATTACCTGCGTTTATTTGTGAAAAAAAACAGAAATTTGGCGAAAAGTTTGAAAATTTCGCAATTTTCCAACTTTGAATTTTTATGCAATTAAATCACAGAGATATGTCACACAAAATACTTAATAAGTAACATTTCTCACATGTCTACTTTACATCAGCACAATTTTGGAGCCAAAATTTTTTTTTGTTAGGGAGTTATAAGGGTTAAAAGTTGACCAGCAATTTCTCATTTTTACAACACCATTTTTTTTTTTTTAGGGACCACATCTCATTTGAAGTCATTTTGAGGGGTCTATATGATAGAAAATACCCAAGTGTGACACCATTCTAAAAACTGCACCCCTCAAGGTGCTCATAACCATATTAAAGAAGTTTATTAACCCTTCTGGTGCTTCACAGGAATTTTTGGAAAGTTTAAATAAAAATGAACATTAAACTTTTTTTCACAAAAAATTTACTTCAGCTCCAATTTGTTTTATTTTACCAAGGGTAACAGGAGAAAATGGACCCCAAACGTTGTTGTACAATTTGTCCTAAATATGCTGATACCCCATATGTGGGGGGGAAACACCGTTTGGGCGCATGGGAAGGCTCGGAAGGGAAGGAGTGCCATTTGGAATGCAGACTTAGATGGAATGGTCTGCAGGCGTCACATTGTGTTTGCAGAGCCCCTAATGTACGTAAATAGTAGAAACCCCCCACAAGTGACCCCATATTGGAAACTAGACCCCCCAGGGAACTCATCTAGATGTGTTGTGAGAACTTTGAACCCCCAAGTGTTTCACTACAGTTTATAACGCAGAGCCGTGAAAATAAAACATCTTTTTTTCCCCACAAAAATTATGTTTTAGCCCCCAATTTTGTATTTTCCCAAGGGTAACAGGAGAAATTGGACCCCAAAAGTTGTCCTATTTGTCCTGAGTACGCTGATACCCCATATGTTGGGGTAAACCCCTGTTTGGGCACACGGGAGAGCTCGGAAGGGAAGGAGCACTGTTTTACTTTTTCAACGCAGAATTGGCTGGAATTGAGATCGGATGCCATGTCGCGTTTGGAGAGCCCCTGATGTGCCTAAACAGTGGAAACCCCACAATTATAACTGAAACCAGAATCCAAACACACCCCTAACCCTAATCCCAACAGTAACCCTAACCACACCTCTAACCCTGACACACCCCTAACCCTAATCCCAACCCTATTTCCAACTGTAAATGTAATTTAAACCCTAACTGTAGCCTTAACCCTAGCCCTAGTCGGAAAATGGAAATAAATAAATATTTTTAATTTTTCCCTAACTAAGGGGGTGATGAAGGGGGGGTTTGATTTACTTTTATGGCGAGTTTTTTAGCGGATTTTTATGATTGGCAGCCATCACACACTGCAAGACGCTTTTTATTGCAAAAAATATTTTTTGTGTTACCACATTTTGAGAGCTATAATTTTTCCATATTTTGGTCCACAGAGTCATGTGAGGTCTTGTTTTTTGCGGGACGAGTTGACGTTTTTATTGGTAACATTTTCGGGCACGTGACATTTTTTGATCGCTTTTTATTCCGATTTTTGTGAGGCAGAATGACCAAAAACCAGCTATTCATGAATTTCTTTTGGGGGAGGCGTTTATACCGTTCCGCGTTTGGTAAAATTGATAAAGCAGTTTTATTCTTCGGGTCAGTACGATTACAGCGATACTTCATTTATATCATTTTTTTTGTGTTTTGGTGCTTTTTATACGATAAAAACTATTTTATAGAAAAAATTATTTTTGCATCGCTTTATTCTCAGGACTATAACATTATTTTTTTGCTGATGATGCTGTATGGCGGCTCGTTTTTTGCGGGACAAGATGACGTTTTCAGCGGTACCATGGCTATTTATATCTGTCTTTTTGATCGCATGTTATTCCACTTTTTGTTCGGCGGTATGATAATAAAGCGTTTTTAGCCTCGTTTTTTTTTTCTTACAGTGTTTACTGAAGGGGTTAACTAGTGGGCCAGTTCTATAGGTGGGGTCGTTACGGACGCGGCGATACTAAATATGTGTACTTTTATTGTTTTTTTTTATTTATTTAGATAAAGAAATGTATTTATGGGAATGTTTTTTTTTTCCCATTATTTAGGAATATTTTTTGGTCGCTGATTACCCGCTGTCATCGCTGGATCGGCGTGTGTGACACCGATCCAGCGATGTGTTCACTTGTAACCAGGGTAAATATCGGGTTACTAAGCGCGGTCCTGCACTTAGTAACCCGATGTTTACCCTGGTTACCCGGGTGCTGCAAGGGGACTTCGGCATCGTTGAAGACAGTTTCAACGATGCCGAAGTCTTTCCCCTGATCGTTGGTCGCTGGAGAAAGCTGTCTGTGTGACAGCTCTCCAGCGACCACACAACGACTTGCCAACGATCACGGCCAGGTCGTATCGCTGGTCGTGATCGTTGGTAAGTCGTTTAGTGTAACGGTACCTTTATGGTCAACATAACGAACAATAGTGACTGGGTTATCTTAGTTGGAGCCTGTGACAATAAAATATTTGCTCCCTGGGTTCTGATGGGCTAATTGGGTATTGTGATTAAAGGAAACTCGTCACCATGAAAACACAGTAGAATCTGCAGGCATTATGGTATAGATCAGGGGGAGCTGAGCTGAGCAGATTGATATATCTATCTATGTCTGTCTCTAACACACACACACACACACACACACACACACACACACACACACACACACACACACACACACACACACACACACCTACATACACACACCTACATACACACACTAGATGGTGGCCCGATTCTAACGGGTATTCTAGAATATGTATGTCCACGTAGTATATTGCGTAGTATACTGCCCAGTCACGTAGTATACAGCACAGAGTCACGTAGTATACTGCCCAGTCACGTAGTACGCACCATATCCCTGTTAAAAAAAAAAAAAAAAAAAAAAAAAAAGAATTAACATAAAAAATAGTTACATACTTAGCTTCCGGAGCCGCCGGATCGAAGCGGCCGGTTACCGATGCTCCTCGCGCGCTCCGGTCTGAAGAGTGCATTGCGGTCTGGCGATACCGCACGTCATCATCTCGCGAGACCGCAATGCATGGAGCGGTCACCGGGGCGTCGCGAGGAGCATCGGTAACCAGCCGCTTCGATCTGGGGGCTCCGGAAGGTATGTAACTATTTTTTATTTTTTTTTATTTCTAACATTAGATCTTTTTACTTTGAATAGTAAAAAGTTGGTCACACAGGGTTAATAGCGTTACACCGCGGTCAACGCTGCCATTAACCCTGTGTGAGCGCTGACTGGAGGGGAGTACAGAGCGGGCACTGACTGCGGGGAGGAAGGAGCGGCCATTTTTCCGCTGGACTATGGCCATCGCTGATTGGTCGCGGCAGCCATGACAGGCAGCTGGCAAGACCAATCAGCGACTTGGATTCCATGACAGACAGAGGCCGTGACCAATGAATATCCGTGACAGACAGACGGAAGTGACCCTAAGACAATTATATAGTGTATATATATATATATATATATATATATATATATATATATATATATATATATATATATATATATATATATATATATATATATATATATATATAATTTGTAAGAAAAGATTCAGAATAATGCATAATCAGTGACTGACCGCTATCTCTGTATGTACTCTTAGGGTTTGTGCACACGATCAGGTTTTTTCGCGGTAAAAACGCTATAAAAACTCATTAAAAACGCATAGGATGCATAATGTATAATTTAGAATGCATTCTGCATGTTTTGTGCACATGATGCGTTTTTTTCCTTGAAAAAACGTGTCGCGGTAAAAAAAGCAGCATGTTCATTAATTTTGCGGATTTTCTGCGTTTCTCCCGCTATTCTATGCATTTGGGAAAAAAACGCACCAAAAACGCGTCAAAAATGTGAAAAAAAGCGCATGCGGATTTCTGGCAGAAATGTCCGGTTTTTGTCAGGAAAATTTCTGCAAGACATCCTGACATGTGCACATACCTGTAGCCTGGGTTCACACTGCATTTAGGCAGTCCGTTAGACAGACTACGTTACACCGCGGCATGAACGCCGTGTAACGTAGTCCGTTACGGCCGCCATTGATAGCAATGTCGGACGCATCGCTAGCGCACGCCCACAATGGGCATGCGCTAGCGATGTGCCGTCATTAAGTGACGGACCCCTAGACGCGGGCTGCAGTGTTTCCGGGTCCGTCACTGCTAGCGCATATAGAGCAGCTGCTAGCTCTATCTGCGCTAGCACGGTGTAACGCCGGCACTTGCGTTACAGCAGCCCGTTAGCGTATGTGCTGAATGGGCGGCTGCTAGCGCAGTGTGAACTTAGCCTTACACAAAGCTGTCAGTCACTGATACGACCACTCACTGAACTCTGGTCTTTATCTTTGCAAAGGCTGCATGTCTGCAGGGCCCTTAGGGTACCGTCACACACTGCCATTTCGATCGCTACGACGGTACGATTCGTGACGTTCCAGCGATATCGTTACGATATCGCTTTGTCTGACACGCAGCAGCGATCAGGGATCCTGCTGAGAATCGTACGTCGTAGCAGATCGTTTGGAACTTTGTTTCATCGCTGGATCTCCCGCTGTCATCGCTAGATCGGTGTGTGTGTGACACCGATCTAGCGATGCGATCCAGCGATGCGTTCGCTTGTAACCAGGGAAAACATCGGGTTACTAAGCGCAGGGCCGCACTTAGTAACCCGATGTTTACCCTGGTTACAAGCGTAAAACTAAAAAAAAAAAAACAGCACATACTTACATTCTGGTGTCCGTCAGGTCCCTTGCCGTCTGCTTCCCGCACTGTGACTGCCGGCCGTAAAGTGAAAGCAGAGCACAGCGGCTGTGCTTTCACTTTCACTTTACGGCCGGCAGTCAGTGAGTGCGGGAAGCAGACGGCAAGGGACCTGACGGACACCAGAATGTAAGTATGTGCTGTTTTTTTTTTTTTTTTAGTTTTACGCTTGTAACCAGGGTAAACATCGGGTTACTAAGCGCGGTCCTGCGCTTAGTAACCCGATGTTTACCCTGGTTACCCGGGGACCTCGGCATCGTTGGTCGCTGGAGAGCTGTCTGTGTGACAGCTCCCCAGCGACCACACTACGATGTACCTACGATCATGGCCAGGTCGTATCGCTGGTCGTGATTGTAGGTAAATCGTATAGTGTGACGGTACCCTTATACTGGTAATCAGCTGGGGTCTCTCAGATTAGCATCCCACACTGTTAAGCAATGATAATCTAGAGATAGGCCAGCAATATTTCACTAGTTCAGTAGGTTGGTCATTACAAAGCTACTAAACACTAGAAATGAAATGTCTACTGATTGTTTTCCATCCACTTCTACATCTACAGATCACTATTATTATTATTATTATTATTATTATTTTTTGTTATAGCGCCATTTATTCCATGGCGCTTTACATGTGAGGAGGGGTATACATAATAAAAACAAGTACACTAATCTTAAACAATACAAGTCATAACTGGTACAGGAGGAGTGAGGACCCTGCCCGCGAAGGCTCACAATCTACAAGGGATGGGTGAGGATACAGTAGGTGAGGCTAGAGCTGGTCCTGCAGCGGTTTGGTCGATCGGTGGTTACTGCAGGTTGTAGGCTTGTCGGAAGAGGTGGGTCTACAGGTTCTTTTTGAAGGTTTCGATGGTAGGTGAGAGTCTGATATGTTGTGGTAGAGGGTTCCAGAGTAGGGGTGATACGCGACAGAAATCTTGTATACGATTGTGGGAAGAGGAAATAAGAGGGGAGTAGAGAAGGAGATCTTGTGAGGATCTGAGGTTGCGTGCAGGTAAGTACCGGGAGACGAGGTCACAGATGTATGGAGGAGACAGGTTGTGGATGGCTTTGTACGTTAGGGTTTTGTAGTGGAGTCTCTGGGCAATGGGGAGCCAGTGAAGGGATTGACAGAGGGGAGAGGCCGGGAATAGCGGGGGGACAGGTGGATTAGTCGGGCAGCAGAGTTTAGAATAGATTGGAGGGGTGTGAGAGTGTTAGGGGGGAGGCCACAGAGCAGGAGGTTACAGTAGTCAAGGCGGGAGATGATGAGGGCATGGACTAGGGTTTTTGCAGATTCTTGGTTGAGGAATGAACGGATTTGTGAAATATTTTTGAGTTGAAGTCGTCAGAAAGTGGAAAGGGCTTGGATATGTGGTTTGAACTAGACTATATGAACTTTGGAAGTTTGTCCCAGAAATCAGTTTTGTGAGCAACTGAAACTGTAAAATCCCTGTTTGATCTTTTGTTTCTGATTACTCATGCACTATGGCTGGGGTATGTTCAGCACCAACATGCTGTAAGAAAAAATGCCTGTCACCACAAAAGCACATTCATTAACCTGATCACAGCTTTACCGGTAAAGGGTTTGAACCAAGTTTTCAAATTCTCCCCTAACCCAGAGATAGGAGAAAGCTGGCTGATTTCTGGGGTTCAGATCAATGGGACCCCAGCGATCCTGAGAACTGAGCTCTGCAGAGCGCCATCTGAGTGGGGCAGAGGCCGAGCATGCACTCTGGGTAAGAGAACTTAAACTCTTGGTAGAAAACCTTTTAATATGTCGATGTGAGTTGGATAATTGTTTAGCCTAGTGGTCTATACAAAGATTAGTCGGTCAGTCCTGCTGTAATTAGTGGGTTGGGCTGATGCTGGTACTGTAGTATTGTCTTGGTCCTGTGCTGAGTACAGTCTATAAGCCTCCATAATAATTAAACTCTGCCTAAGCTACTAATATTGGTGATATCAGACAATAATTCAATGAGTATTGGGTCTCCCGACTTCTGACCTGCCCCCTCTCCACCTTTCCAACCTCACCCCTGACATCTGTGTAATAATTTGTCCGTGCAGTTTGAATTTAGTGCCGGACCCCTTTGCTTTCCTGGATATGTCGCCACTCTTCCCGAATCAAACATTCGAATGTACGGGGAAGTGTAGAGATAATAATTGACAGATGTTGTATCAATATGACCCGTGTAAGAGCTGATGCTATAATGTGTATGACTTTGCTCAAAATGCTGATGGAATTCTTAAAACAATTGCAATTTACAACCCTATTTTAGGGTCTAGAAACTGACGCAAGACTTCTGGTTGTACTGCGCCAAACACAAATTGCTATTGTAATGGACAGCACGGTGCTCGGTGGCTAGCACTGTATCCTTGCAGCGCTGGGGTTAAAATCCCACCAAGGACAACATCTGTATGTTTTCCCAATGTTTGCTTGAGTTTCCTCCTGGTACTCTGGTTTCCTCCCACTCTCCAAAGACATACTGGAGCAATTAGGGACAGTGCCAGTAATGTCTGTAAAGCGCTGTGGAATTAATGGCGCTATATAAGTCAGTAAAAATAAAAAACAAAAATAATAAAATATTGTATGTTTTATGAAGGGAGAACTTGGAGTTGCAACAGTCAAGACCAATTTAGACAAGCTATCAAGCATTTCAGAAAATTAACCTGTGTAAAATAGTGCCAATCGCCGACCATACAGCAAAAATGCTCATTCGTCAGGTGATCATAATTTTTTATCTTTTTTTTGGCCAACATAACTATTATCAGCAGCTAATGCCCCCATGTAAGGTTTCCTTCACATGTCAGTGTCTCCGGTACATGTGCTGGCAGGTTTCATGCGTACCTTAGACACTTGCACACTTATATCCATTAAAATGCATGCCTCTATGCACGTCAGTGTGTTTCCACGGACCTCTTTGTGCCGGTAGCATGATGACATATGCATGACATCAAAGTTTCATCAGTGTGACATGTTTCAGTGACTGGGAGAAGCAGTACAGTTTGCGCTGTTCCCAGGTGCTGAATCCAGTCCTCATCATTATCGCCTGGGCTCCATGTGATCAGCAAGACAAAGCGACACTGATGAGACTTGTAGTCAGCATCGCCGTCTGTGTATTGCGAGTATAAAATAAATAAATAAAAAAACTGCTTGGTAACCCCCTAAATTTTCTTAACCAGCTGAGGGAAAGCTGACAGCTGGGGGCTGGTGTTAATATTCTGGGAAGGTGCCAATAGCCATGAAGCTTCCCAGGCTATTAATAGCAGCTCACAGCTGTATGCGTAGCCTTTACTGGATATTATAGGGGAATGCCCCAAAAAATGTGGGGTCCCCCTTATATTTACTAACCAGCAAAGGTTAAACAGACATCTGCGGGCTTAGGAAGGGGCCATGGATATTGGGCCCCCTCCCGTACTAATTAAGACCTCAGCTGCCCCAGAAATAATGCATCCATTAGATGCGTCAATTCTGGCCATTAGGGTACCGTCACACTATACCATTTCGATCGCTACGACGGTACGATTCGTGACGTTCCAGCGATATCGTTACGATATCGCTGTGTTTGACACGCAGCAGCGATCAGGGATCCTGCTGAGAATCGTACGTCGTAGCAGATCGTATGGAACTTTCTTTCATCGCTGGATCTCCCGCTGTCATCGCTAGATCGGTGTGTGTGACACCGATCTAGCGATGCGATCCAGCGATGCGTTCGCTTGTAACCAGGGTAAACATCGGGTAACTAAGCACAGGGCCGCGCTTAGTAACCCGATGTTTACCCTGGTTACAAGCGTAAAACTAAAAAAAAAAAAACCGCACATACTTACATTCTGGTGTCCGTCAGGTCCCTTGCCGTCTGCTTCCCGCACTGTGACTGCCGGCCGTAAAGTGAAAGCAGAGCACAGCGGTGACGTGCTTTCACTTTCACTTTACGGCCGGCAGTCACAGTGCGGGAAGCAGACGGCAAGGGACCTGACGGACACCAGATGTAAGTATGTGCTGTTTTTTTTTTTTTAGTTTTACGCTTGTAACCAGGGTAAACATCGGGTTACTAAGCGCGGCCCTGCGCTTAGTTACCCGATGTTTACCCTGGTTACCCAGGGACCTCGGCATCGTTGGTCGCTGGAGAGCTGTCTGTGTGACAGCTCCCCAGCGACCACACTACGATTTACCTACGATCACGGCCAGGTCATATCGCTGGTCGTGATCGTAGGTAAATCGTATAGTGTGACGGTACCCTTAGCCTCCGCTCATATAGTTGTACGGTTGATTTAAACTGTTTTATGTTTGCTGACCTCAAGCTCTGTGGTTTGTAATCAAGAGGTGTCTATAAGGCACTCTAATTACTAGCCCATAGTCAAATTTAATAAAGACAGAGTAAAATCCTTTAATTGAAATAAACCCTCCCCAACCCTCTTACCCATTTATTAACCAATAAAAAAAACACCTTTCTACTGATAATCCATAATGCTCATATCCCACAACAATTGCCAACTCGGCTACATCCCGATGGTGTGGTGAGAGATGCAACCCTTCTCCACTCCAGCCGGTATACTGCGTTAAGCATGAGAATGCGGCTGCCTGTGACTGGCAGTGACTTCATTAACCCCCTCATGACCTTGGGATTTTTCGTTTTTCCGTGTTCGTTTTTCACTCCCCTCCTTCCCAGAGCCATAACTTTTTTTATTTTTCC